>NC_061076.1:3529946-3867446 GCF_021917145.1 Hypomesus transpacificus | reverse complement strand
GTGTTCAGTGTGATAAACTAAGTTTAATACTACAGAGAGTAAGGCATCAAAGGCAACTCCAAGAACAGCTTTGTAGCAAAGATGGATAAAAAGGCCACATCATGAAGCATTTCTAAGAAGTTCATTAAAATGTAGGCCTACATTTTGAAATACAGAGGATTGCTATTTGGGCTTGAGGTCAAGTGACGAACGGATTATATACTTCCTCATAATAATATTAATTAAACAATTTGCATGCTAATAAGGTAACCATTATCACGGCTTCTGTTAAGAGATTCGGGTTATTACAACACGCCAATCCGGGTGCCAAGGGTCAGGGAGTGAGTGGAGAGGAACATTTCAACTAATATTAACGTTATGACAGCGTCAGACAGCGGGATAAATAAATTATTGGCGGAAGCCTTAAAGAGAAACAGAACTAGCCTGTAGAAACCAAGATTTCTAATGCAGTTCTCCATATTCACACAGGCCTATGTTTTGTTTACATGAGGCTACAGGTTAATTGGGTCAATAAACATAGTTTATTCCTTGTTTAGTCCTTGTTTTTCTGATTGATAAACAAGTACCAATGCTTAAATTAACACATTTCCACACACAGGCTAATAGAGGATGCATTGGGCATTTAGGTCCACTGATGACAAGTCTAATAGGCAAATCTTATCCTGCCTACAGAAAACACACAGCTCTGGCCAATGATCAATTTAATGCTGCAAAAAAAACCCGATAATTTAAGATTGTGTGTTCCAAATGGTTTTCCAAAAATAGGCTATTTGAACGAACCAATGGAAATTACAAGTAGGTAAGCCTAAACTGGTCCTCGACTAGATAAAGAAGAAAATAAACGCACTACTTTTTATTTTTCAAATGAACGTAAAGTTTGCATTCAATTTGGCTAGTTTATGATAGCTAATTTACACCTCAGTTTGCTTGAAGATGCCGATTTACAGCCTATAATCAACAAAACCATAACATGCATCAGTGTTGACGCAATTCATTCAACATAAGCAGGCTATAGCTTGATGAAAGGGTCAGTTCCTCAGCTGTTTGAGCTATTTGTACAACCGTTTAAAACATCATACTCTCATCGTCGACCACAATGTAAGCATTCCTCGTCCAGGAGCGCATCCGTTAGCAAACACGATCCCGACGCTCAAGCTTTTTTTCCGGATTTCCATCTGATCACTCCCTCATGGTGGTCCCCCGTGTAGTTGTTATGTAGTTCTTATCAAAGCCCTCCTGTGTTGTTGTGACAGCTCTGATATTGTTTATTGAGGTGGATGTCAGGTTTAATTAGCAATCGATATGGAAAGCGTTTGCAGACTACGTCTCTGACGTCATTGTCGATTACCGTTTCTCATTGGTCTCAAATTCCCAAAGCCTAGGCTAATTATTGGAAGGTTCATGTTGATAAAGTACAGCTCATCCTTCCCCTCACATCATGTCCCCTCCTCGCTGGCCACACTCACTGCATGCTTTTTAAATTCACATCACCAGCCTCCAGACGTCGTTTCCTTTTGCCTGGGAGATGATGGACAGCAGGATACTGGATCCACCTCATGCCCAGTTTGGAGGCTCTCTTGGTGGGATGGTGGGCTTTCCGTACCATCTAAGCCACCATCACGTTTACGAATTAGCCGGTCATCAACTTCAATCTGCGGCCGCAGTTCCTTTTTCAATAGACGGATTACTTAATGGTTCCTGCACAGCTTCAGTGGTTAATTCTAACCCTCTCTTGTCTTCTGGCTGTGGCATGAATGGAGATAACCATCAGTACAAACTGTCAGGTAAGCAAAACGTATTGTAATACTTGACTAAATGTTGGCTGTTGATCCACCTGAAAACAAAGAACGACCGTTTCACCAACATGTTTCTCTCTAAAGCCATTCTAACCAGGAGACAAAGATAGGTCTTTCAATGCACGCTAGATAAACTGAAAACGTTAGGCAATAGCCCAACACCCTGTGTTGTGACAGTGAGAAAATAGATCAGACATCAAAACGTATACTAATCCTTAGGCAATATGGTCTATTTATCTTACTTGTCTATTGAATATAACATGATGAGCTTTGTTATCATAAACAGCTGCTATATTGTAATTCTGTAGCGTACGTGTAGGCTATGCTAAGATAAACATTATACAATCAAAAAAGAAAGTGTTCAACAAAGCCTATTGAATATATGCTTCATATTTTATTTTCTGGTCTGTATCTTACACATGCTCTCCATTTTTTTTACTCTCATGCTAGACTCTGGAGACCCAGACAAAGATAGTCCCGGTTGTAAGAGACGACGAACTCGCACAAATTTCACTGGTTGGCAACTGGAAGAATTAGAAAAGGCTTTTAATGAGAGTCACTATCCAGACGTGTTCATGAGGGAGGCACTGGCTCTGAGATTGGATTTAATAGAATCGAGGGTGCAGGTAATATACATCATTTTCACTATTTGTATTTTTTGATGTGGTTGATGTTGTGGGCTATGTGAAGTCACAGGCAGGTCATATGCACACAAAACAAAGCCGTGTCTGTGTAACATTGTATAGCCTACTATTAGTACATTTCCTACCAAAACAAACTTCAGCATAAAATCCTCGTCAATCACAGCTCATATAGTGGATGGTAGTAGCCTAAACCCCGAGCACCATAGCACTTTGATCTATTTTGAAAACGGCACCCCTAACAAAATAATTTTCGTATTCACCTGACGATGGCAATCGAAGGTGATTTTTTTTTTTGCATGAATGAAGGTAATAAAAATATATGCGGGGCCATTATTTTGTTTCAAGCAAATAGACATGGTCTAAAAGGGCATGCTTAAAGGCATTACCAAAAACAAATAACGAGGCCTGTCATATTCTCAACACTTATTAGAGTCATAACTCATAGTACCCTTGTGGCATATAGCCTACGTTATAATGAAACACACATTTTCCCTCTGTAAAATTGAGCTTGTAGCAGTTTTATCACAGACCTTTGATATCTTTGACAATAATAATATTTATTTTTCAATCTGATGCAAGGATTCGTATAGGCCTACTTAAGCCAAATAAATCACATAGCCTACGTTGAAACCATTTTATTTTAATAAACGTAGTAATATTTACAACAGTAAATTCTAGGCAAAGGTTGTACCTAACCTAAGACACTTTTTGCGTATTATTCAAATAGTTAATGATTAATAATTATTTTTTCAAAAGATAGGCTACATTTTAGTAGCCTTGCCTATTTCTATTTTTAGAAATCAAGTGGTAATCCTTATTGGCATGTTTAACCGTGCTATTGACTTTTCTGCAGGTATGGTTCCAAAATCGCAGAGCCAAATGGAGGAAAAAAGAAAACACAAAAAAAGGACCAGGACGACCTGCTCATAATTCCCACCCAACGACATGCAGTGGAGAACCTATGGACGCGGAGGAAATCGCCAGGAGAGAACTTGACAGGCTAGAGAAAAAGAAGAGGAAGCAGGAACGAAGGCTGTTAAGGTCCCAGAACAAACTTCTAAACGGGGACCTGTTTCACACTCCTTGTGGATCAGACAGTGACAGCGGAGTGTCACAAGTGACGGACAGTGAGCAAACTGTACAGTGTGACTCTACAGGCCGAAACCAAACCCAATCGAGCTGTGACCAAACTCCACACACAATCCAGAACCAAAGACACTCAAACCAAGACACTGGTGGATGCGAGCTGGACTCGTCTGACTGCAGTCAACCATCAAGCTTTTGCGCAAACGGCCGAGCATCTACACTTCAGAAACTTAACCCCTTTAGTGTAGAAAGCCTTCTGTCTGACTCCAGACCAAGGCGCAAACCGAACGTAGATGGATTTTCTGCCTTACCCTCTTCGCGGCCTTTGATTGGAAAAGGACATTTCTTACTGTATCCCATCACACAGCCGCTTGGATTCATTGTTCCTCAAACTGCTCTAAAGACAGCAGCGCCAGGCCCCGATACAGACAATTCTGCACATGGAGACCAAGCGTCCGAGGCTGGATATAAGAACAATGTAGAATCGAACAGCCCACAAAGCAACGAATTATCAATCAAAATGCAGGTCAATGGAAACAAGACTAGCTCGTCACAGACCAGCCCAGGCCAGACGTTGTCTAGTGGTAACAGTAGTCAGTCCACAGCCAATTGCAATGATACATATTTCCAAGATGAGGGTCCAAACCGTGTCGATTTAAAGTCTCTGCAATCAGACAAAAAAGAGCAGTTAGTAAAAGACATCACAGAAAGTTCAAAGTCAACCAGCTGTCCACAAGAAACAAAGACAGACTCTAAAGATGTCAATATGGAATAATCTAGGCCTAGAATCAAATGAAAATATTTAATTAGTCCAAAGCTTTATAATGTAACAACTTTGCATTTAAACTCTCATTTTACAGATGATATTCTGATGGCGTGTCATATAACAGTGTGTTTGTTTGCGAGAGTGTGTGCTTGTGTGCGCGCGTGCCTGTTTGTGTGTTGTAGGCTAGGCCTTGTAGTAGCCCCCTGTGTAACAAACTGTAAAGACATCAAAACCACAACAATCCTCAAAAGCTGTAAAAAGTATTATAATATTTATATATGTAAGGTTTTCATAAATAAATCGATTGTATACAAGAAACCCAAACCGTGTGAGACCTTAAATAGCACATACAGTGGGTATAGGAAGCGCTGTCTTAAGAAATCTCATGTTACTTTGTGTATTGCCTTAACAAATTTATTCATCTATAAGCCCCACTGAAATGAGGTTACGAGCCGGAGGCGAAAGGACCCGCTCGACTCCTGCAGAGTTTTGATATGAAAGTAATTATTTTCCCGGTGGCTACTGCAGGGATTCAGTTTATTTTAGCCCAAAGGGTTATAATACATTACCGATTTCTAGTGATATGAAATCACATAAACTTCCAAGAATAATAGAATTAGCATGAAAGGCTGGGGTGTCAAATTGAAATAGGAAAATAATAGCCCCGGCAGCTGGGAGTGTGTTTGTGCATATTGGATAGGAGATGGGAATTCGTGGGGCGGAATTTTCATGAGATTTTCACTTTGTCATGGCCCTTGTAGCGGGCTATATTAAGATAGATGTTCGATGATATCCCTCATTGTTCTGTCGCTTACATTGATGTTTGTGTGTTATCAGCCTATTGATCATGCGTCGGCTGTAATAGGAAGGGCGAAGAAAACGTGCCTATTTACAATAGGAGAACACATTTGTTCTAATAGGGCTGGCGGTCCCCAGGGATGCTGTGCAGGCCCTGGGACATCTGCGCCACGGCAATATTAGCAATGTTGACTTGACCAGACCTAACGTTGAGGTAAGAAAAGAAGAACGTTGACATGGCACCCCAGTTTAACTGCCCTAAATGTCACGAAAACAAAGCTATATTAAATATCAAAATCATTATTTGCAGTATGGTGCAGTTGTCTTTTATCCTTGTTAAATATCCTCAAACCCTCTTATTCTCGTTGGGTCTTGATTTGCAAATAAATTGAAAATAATCAGTGGGGCAGATTTACGTCTGAGCCGGAGCAAATTAATTTCTGAGCCAGTGTCCCTTTCTAAATATTTACATAATTCTGAACCAATGACTGTTGTTTGCTCTGAAAAAGCAATGACTTATTGGGTGGGGGGTAGGAGTATGCCAATAATGTGGATAAGGGAAGAATGAATAAATTGTAACCTAATCCAAACTTTCAAAGAAAAAGTACAAAAATGACAACATATTGTCTTGTCGTGACTGGTCAGTTAAACCACTTCATGGTGTTCATATAATTTAAGAATAGCCATTTCGAAAGGAGGATGAAGGTGTCCTTCACTATATCCCAATGTTGATTTAAACCGACTGTTATTTGCAGTTTATGGGGTGTTCATGTATTATTCATTAGAAGACTGAATAGGAGTATCGCTGGCTGCACAGTGGTGGCCTAAAGGTGAAATTAGCGATTTGCTTAAGTAGTTAAGCTTTTTTTGCCTGAGAGCTGCGCGCTGTATGATTCAAGACCAACTATCAATCGATGTGCCCAGGCAGCCTCCAGGAGATGTGTCCTCCATGAATCATACTTTATGAATTCAATTTCTACCCGGAGAAATTTTCAATTTGAACGCTGGATCATTATGGGAGAGTGTAAATTGTTTTTGCTCTATTATGCATCGGACGCCATCATTTTTCTTTCTAATTACGGAGGTGTCAGGTCGGGCTGTCATGCAGGCGCTGATTTTCAATTTAACTGATCATCATGCATTCATTTTCCCATTTGATAAATCTGCTATCTCGACACGTCTCCATGCCTAGAATGCTAAAAGAGAGGCACAGATTGGCAAAGTAATAGGGGCGTATATGCAGCAATAAGTGCAGATCAGGCAGCTAATTTAGCACCTCCTGATATTCCATTTCCATTTCTCATTTTCAACTCTCAAAGGAGGGAAAAGCTGCCCAAAGGCAGCAAGCTCGTATTCACCAGCTGAGTAGAAAAGGCTCTCCGAAAACGCTTGTTTTCAACGACACATTTTCCAAATTAGGATATCAAGCTTAATTAATGCTAATTAGGTTTTGCAATACGTGTTACTTTTATTTAATAGAAACAAATTTGCGCAATTAATTATGGGCGTGATATCTTAAGCCTCATTTGCAACGTTCCATGTGCCTCAGCTTTGAGTTCTTCAGCAATTTCAGAATTTTCTGTGAGACAAGTGCACTAACAAAACAACAACAGGATGACCTTAGTCATTACCGGTTTCCATGACGTTACCCCTGGTGTCTGTCTCACATTTATTTTAAAATAACAGCATGTCATTACAGCCACTATATGCTACAACATCTTTCATAGTCCACATGCTCCCAAACTATATTGAACCTACTCATATGGATTATTTAGATGTCAACTGTGGGGTTGTATTTCAGGGCCAGCTGCAAATTTGATATGTATGATTAAGCATATCATACAAGAACTACCTATATTGTGGAGAAACCTTGGCAAAGAATCCAAGTGACTTAAAATCAATTTAGGAATTGAGCGTAAAACAATGCACAGGCCTATCATAATTATATTCCATGTTTGCACCACCATGATAAGAGAGATTAGGTCCACCAGTGCATTAATAAGCATCCAATGTAAAGTAATCCTAAAAAGCATGACTGAGTTGCAGCAGGATGTAAGCCAAATGTCAAGTGCCATATGACGAAGAGATCCAAGTGCCAGTGTTTACATGAGTCTGAATGAGCCTTGTTTGGTTCTTAGCCATCGTTCTCTTACACTGACTAAATAAAAATAATTAGTAGCCGATCTGACAGAATAAAGAAACAAGACCTAGTTATTTAAATTAAACTTAAGAAAATGCTTTTAGGATGGATTGTAGAACACACAGCCTGAGCTGCCTATCTGGGTTCAGCCGACAACATAAAATACTTGCCCTCAGAGCCAATAGTGTTTAGATATGAGGCATTTGTTGTCGATTATTTTGACCTAGAATAAATCAACATCCTAAACATGACCCTGAAATTAACACCAACTCCCTTGGTCACTGTGGTTATTAAATAGGCTATCTAACAGCCTGTGACTGCAGCCTTGCTCTTCTTTGCTAATTATCACCTAGTGAAAAGTGTTTCATTATTCTTTTTCATTTAATAAAGTTGTGAATTTGGGCCAAATAACTAATGAGGGGTCTTCCTCACAAAGGTCTGTACCACTTATCCAAAATCAACCAATTTCAACCCATAGGTGGATCCTCCATTGTATCCTACACACGGATCATGTGTAAAATATACTGCTACTCCCTCATGTATAATATTTTCTTTTGAATATCCTAACAATGTAATTTTCTAATCCACAAAAATATTTTAGACTGAACGCACAATGTTATAACTGATAGATGTCAATTAAATCAATTAAGACCACCAGGTTGATTGCTTATATTTTAGGATTACGTAGTTTAATGCAGTTCAAATTACGTACAGTCTGGATAGCTTCCCCTGTCTCTGAGTAAAAATAGTGAAATACACGGTTACTTGAAGCTCAAGAGACTGAGTTTCCGCACCACATGCTTTTCACCTGTGTTGATATGCCACAATGAGGACTTACACTTGGTAGTGATTCATATAAAGAGAGATGGTGTAAACTGGCACTTTCTTTTCCCGGCTTCCCAGGGAATCTGTGCCCTGGAGGTTAATGAAGCGTGAAGTGTGAAAACTTCCTGAGATGGGATGAGTTAAACAGTGTCCTCAGATGTTAAAGCAACACTGTCCAAATCTATTTGTGGATGTCAGCTCCATTTGTGCCTCAAACAAGACAAACTAACTCTTGTCTCGACCATCTGTTAGCTCTGTTCAGTGTTAAACTTCCTCTTATACTTGTGTGTTGAAAGGTATGTACATTACATGTTTGTGTGATATCTTTAATACACACATGCAAACAATGTGATCTCATAGTCTTTGGCAACTGATGACAGAAAGGACACAGACTGGTTCTTATAAAGATATTGTAATAAATGAATGTTCTAAATGTTTCAAATTCTAACACTTGATCCCCATTACAATAATATTTAGGTAAATTCCAAACTCTACAGTAATATACAGAATGTGTATATTTTCACATTCTCCAGCAAGCATTTCACCATAATTGCAATCTGTGACTACCATAACTATTTCTGATAATTATTTCAGAAGGCATCTACCAGTCAAAGATGTATCTAATACAACAGGAGTATGAAAGAACAATTTAAGAGGTGATACAATGAATATTTATGTCCAGGGTTTAGATTTAAAACATTATAAAACTGATTTAGAACTATATGGGAAAGTTGGCACGACAAGCCAAACCATTAACCATTAGACCAAGAGGACATCCTCATTAGCTGCTTACAAGCAAGACAGGGTTACCTCCTCTTAACCATCTCAGTTACATCTATAACTACCTAAACTGTCCTTTATCCAAACCATGATATTGGTCAGACGCTGCTAGGTATTAGGATTGATTGGTTGAAAGATTTTAAAAATAACTTTTATTGGGTCAAACATACAGTATTAGACCATGAAACAAATTGCCATGGGATGCCCTAACCACACAGATAATTGTTATGATTTAAGTTGCATAAACGTCTATTTTATGTCCTAGAGGGATCACACATGATCACACAATTAGGTGGCCTTGCCATTTTCCAACAGAAATTAGTCTCAAATATCATCACCCAGAAGACCTTAACAAAGACCTTTCCTGAGGTAGTACTACTACAGTCTCTGTTTTACTGTTTTTCACAATAACACATATAGTATATGATTTTCCTAACTATTTGACCTTGACAAGTGGAAAAACGTTTGTCTAAAATATAGTCAGTATCCTCTTTCTTTCCATTAGGGAGATAGAGAAGCCCGTTGAAAACAGGAAAATTACAAGATTATATTAAGGGGTGCGTTTCTCCTATTATATTTCTTCATGAGCAAATGTTTTCATACATAGGTAAAATAATCATCAATATTTACTTATTCAGAGAAAATGACCTTGAAGGAATTGTATCCTTCACAATCTTAACCTTATAGTAGGCAGTATTATAGATCTCAGATTAGCCTACTGGAGTGGTTGCTCATGGGCATTTCTAGTTGCAATTAAAATGATTAGCTTGAAGATCTTAACATTTCTTGTTGTAGCAAAATCACCAACTCCTTGCTCTCTCCTTTTGTTATTTAAGTGGTATTGGAAATGTTCTCAACACTTCAAGGCCAAGACCTCAGATTTCCCTATAACATGCACATTATTTAATCCTCGGACTCCCTGGTTGTACTGACATGTACAATTTCTGTCATTAATGCGCCTGGAAGCTCGGGGGTGCACCAGACACAGGGATCCACTTGAAGCCCAGTTTTTCATTTAATGGCCCTGGGGAAATAGGGTCTAACTGGGCCTGAAATGTCACTATCAAAGTGTCCTGTAGAGGAGCATGTTATGGCTCTGTCGCTAGCCCGATCGATCACATTAGAGCAAAGGAAGTGGGGAGATCTGACAGCAGAGAAACACTTCAATACCGACACGGTCTGTCTGAGAGCTCGAGGCACACTTCCTTAAAATAAGAAAGCCTTGTACCAGTCCAGTAAGTGGGTGTGATTAGTCATAAAGGATCTCATTGTGCAAAGACTGGAAGAAAATTAGAGGTGATAGTGGGACAGAATCAATGCAGTTTACCTCTTAGAGGTGTGACCATATCCATCAACAGCACGGAGATGACTGAGGATCGCTTTCCCCCCAAACACGTTATTGACAGTTTGAGGAGAACCTGAGGAAGGAACATTTTAAGACATAACATTAATTTCCCTGCTATCGATGGGAAGTCAAACTGTTCAAAATAAACGATTTAGGCTCAGAAGAAATAATTAAACTACCATCAATTGCTTTTTTAAACCTGACATATGTACAGGCCATGTTTCCAGTGAACAAACTGATGCTCTCTCCAGCAGCAAAGTACCTGAAAAGCAATGACATGATTATGTGAAGCAGAAAATGGTTGGACGTTTAATGTACATTCAGCTGTGAAAACATGAATATAATAATATTTCTATAGTTTGTATTCAAAGAGGCACCATCTGCCAATTTACAAGCCAAACCAACTCTCCAATGAATGACAGGCATTATGACTAATATGCAACTGTGTTGGTGCTCCTCGTTCTTCTTGTTGTGTCATGCACCAGGGTAAGAGTGACTCAGTCATCCCATGTGTTTGCTAGTTTGGGGCCAGTCTCTGTCCAGGAGGTACTGTAATCCTTGGTAATACTGGTGGAAAAGGCAGAGAGCGAGAAGACTTCTGAGAATTTGTCACCTATTCTCTGGACCGACAGTGTTTGATCCACAAACAAACACAGATAATGACTCCAACTCAACTGACAATAGATCCAATACAGAATTGACAACAAATATGTATCAATTGATCGTTTTTGAGTCTGAAAGCTGCTGAAAGTTGTTTAGTTTTTTTACAATATTTGAACATGGTATTTTCCACAGTACTGGATCATGGTATTATCTAAGATGAAGAAAGTTCCAGTGAGTGGACAATGCCATTGGTCTTACCCTGTTCCTATCTCCAATCTAGCTTCTGCGGCTTCTCCACATGGCTCAAGTTTAGTGAGCCACTGAGTCCTCCTATTAGATGACATTTCCCCCCCAAAATGTATGTGTTTAAATGGTTGCATTGGGTAAAATTCTATGCTCGTTGTAGTATCACCAAAGTCTGCATTGTCGTAGATGCCAATGAGCAAACTATGACTACAAAGGCACATTTCTAGTAATGAATATAATAAAAGCAGGAGAAATTGTTCATGGACTTTCTTTGGTGAGATTCTTATCTATATCAGCAGTTAATCTTCTAAGGTCAAGATTAAAGTGAAATGTGATGTGAACCCCCTGTGTCCCCAATTATAAAACAGAAAGAATAAAGAGCGATACCGAGTGGGGGAAAGCGCAGGCAGAGTTTATGCAATAGATAATCCTTCACTCTGGTCCCTTAAGTACTGCAGAGAAATAGAAAACAACACAATTAAATTATGACACCTGACACTTAGACCTCACTTCAGTGGAAACCATAATGGACTCACTGTGGAATGTGAGATCTTGTCAGACGATTAATGTGTGATCACACACATTAGCACCTCTCCAACATGACATTTTTGGATGGCTTTTTTGATACAAATGGACATTAACTATGATCTGCTATAAAATATATTTTTTCACAAGCTTTGGCTAACTATATTAAGTTACCACTAAGCCATCCACTGATTAGTAACATACGTAATGAAGAAAGTAATTCAAGAAATACAAGTCACCATTTCTAGGTAGCCAGAACAAAATCATAATATGTTTGTAAAGAATGGAGGACAACTTTCTGAAATGTCCTTTATGGAATTAGTTGCATTTATACCAACGGTAAGAAGTCAAATGGAAGTGGAAACAAATTTAACAAATCAGGTGATCGTGAATTCATTTGAAGAATTAAAATAAATCACAGTTTATACACCGTGAAAATCCACAAAAGAAGAAAAAGAAGAGAAAGCATATTTGACCATCCAATAAAAGCACCCACTCGATACTGGAATACAAACAACACCTACACATGTGAAGCCCACTCAGCATAACAGTGGGCACTTTGATAAAGCATGAACATGAGGAATGATTCAAACTGTACTCTGTGTGAACTCAAGACAGCACAACACATTTAATTGCTATTGCTGAAAGTCACAAAACAAACAAGACTATTTCTTCAGCCCCTCCCCGAGGCTTCATGTGGCGGGTCTCTAACATTTTGTAATTTGGTCTCATAACTTCATAGCTTTGCAAAAGAAAGAAATAGATGTAACATTCCACTACTACTTAGATACACTATTGTCCAAACTCATAAGTTACTGTCGGTTTTAAAATTAAATGACATGAACCTCTTTTTATTTCCTGTATTCGATTATACCTGGGGAGGGCGGGTTAAGAACAATTTAATACATATGTAGAAAAAATCATTTGATCATTTGTTCACTACTTTTTACTTGTGATCACTAACACTGTATACTTGAATATATTAACTTAGTAGCCTAGTTAAAACCTGGCATATCTCATACAGTACCTTTGAGTGCACATGAGCAAAATACTGTGGAGTGAGCAAGTAGGAGCTGTCATTACTGCTCACTTAAGATAAGCCTTCCAATGTGATAGAATCACGGCTGGAGATTGAAAAACGCAGGGAGTGGAGAAATGTGTTTTAGGGTACCAAGGCCTACCACAGAAAGAAATGTTAATTACAGCTTATTCTCACTTTCATAAAATTAGCTTTGCTAAAATTGTGGAAAAGTGAAAGGAATCAATTTGCATGCCAAATGTAACCCTGCAAATTTGATGAAGGATGGTGTAGTAATATTTTCCTAATAAAGATGAATGGGGGCCACTGCTGGCAATATGGGCCTGACAAGATCTTTAAAAAAATAAATATATATATACACACACACACATAAAATATATTTATATTGATTCCAAATGTTGCATTGGCTTCGACTGGCTGGCTTCAATCCTTTGAGGTTGTTTCAAAACCCAGGAGGGCTAAAACAACATGACAAGTATAGCTCTTTCAAAAACACAACTGCCTGATGTAATTAAGATAATAACACCTCAGCTGCCATATTGCTTTGCATGTTTCAAACTGTAAATAGTGGCTCTGGGTCTCTGACTCAAAGGAAGCCGAGTAAATGGTAAAGTAGTGAAGCTGAAGCTGTCATTGAGCGAGACATTTTTAGTCACGGACAGTTTATTGTGCTTAAGAGTCTGATGTTTCCCTGTATAAAGCCGAGCTAGAGACTAACACATGAGAGAAAGTGGAAGCAATCCCCCTGCTCCATTGGTCCATGGCAGATGGATGATTCCTCAAGGTAGATTTTTTAGTTCAGTTGAGCTGCATTGATTTGGCAGCATCGGGTGGATGTCACACATGCACTGAACAATGCTCAATGACTTTGCCATCCTATTCCCATTTAAATTGCCTCTACTTTTCCTTTCTGACACCTGTTTAAATCAATGTCTTCCTCTGCAGGTCATGGGCTGAATGTGCTAAGGCGCACACCGGCCGCATCTCAAATCCACTAAAATCAACACAATAATTGAAATATTTTCAAGCTGATTACACCGAGGCCTGGGGCTCGGCTGGTTGCTAAGAGTACGCTCCCCGGTTGCTAGGGGGAGTAAATCATCTTGCATTATTTGATTTTTGTTACTGATATGAAACCGCTAGTCCCTCGATTAAATGTCTCACAGTCAAACACCTAGGGGACGGAGAGGAGAGACAAAATAAAATAGTCACTGTGAACCTGTCAAATAGCATCTCTAACTTCTTCTACCTAAGGCTTTCAGCACAAATCTACCTGCTTGTTTGTTTGTTTCAGTGAAAATAACAAAGCTCTATTCCGACTCTGATTGAGCTTAAACAGACCAGACAATGAAATGTCAAGCTATTACCCACCAATCTTAGGTTTGGTAAGATCATGAGTGGTGTTTGCCTTCTATCTAAACACATTGCATAGTCTAAATAACAAGATATTTACCAGTTATCTTTTTCACGCAATATATGTAGCCTCACCCAAAAGACATCGTAAGTCAATCCAAGTGAATCCATAGTTAAATCATGTTATTTTGCAACACATTCTAAATATGTCGACAAGGTCGTAAAAGGGCTTTGTTGATCTGTCTTTATGACAACAAACATAGGAGCATCCCAATTAGAAAGCATATTTGAATCTAATGCCCATATTATCATCCTGTTTGATGGAAATGAATAGTGTGGAGGGGAGTCAGGGATTAGAAATTAACATATTTTTATAGAAAAACTTGAACTCGATTCCTAAGCAGCAGAATCTTGAATCTTGTGAATAGTAACACAGACTTGGACCCTATTGAGTTTCTTTCCCTATAAAGGCCTAACCATGCTGCTGAATTTAGCAAGCACTAATATATTTCTATGATGCAATTACCATGGATTATTGCAGTGTCTTGAAATTGACTTTATCATCCATCAAAATGAATGAGAGAGGAACTACATTCCTCACCCTTAGATCTGATGCCCTGCGATTACCATTAGAAATTCACTTTTATTCCATCTTCCCTATTAGCTCTGCATAGAGGAGGATTTGCTGCAAAGACATGTCAGACATTGAGGGCTGCTCCAGCCTGCCTTGCCAAATGAGATCAGTGCTCACTATAATGGTGAGGTCAAGTGGAGGGACAGCCTCTCAGCTCCATGGCAAGCTGACAGCAAAGCAACACAGTGAGCTGTCTAAATGAGTGCATGTAGCACATATGTAGCGAGGGGCTGCATATGTGTTAATACTCAGCTAAACCAGGCAGCATTGTGTTGTTCTTCCACAATGGCTGTTGAAAACGACTCATTTAAATTTTGTCTGAGTGTCGGTTACTACCCAAACTATCGAACATAACTGCCGTTTCAATGAGCATGCTGTTCAATGACGAAATTGGTCTACAATGTTGACGTGTCAAAGCACCAACCCTGCCATTAACCTCTTTGAAAAGAATCAAGGTATTTAACTGGATTTGTTGACCTCTATTTGTATAAGAACATCCCCCACAGTTTTCTCTTTCCTAAACATCTTCAGTACAAGCCATGCTTCTCAGATGGGGTTTGGGGGTGGGGGGTCACCAGTAATCAGAGACTGGCCTCTAAATAAACATGACGCCTAGCTTCTGACTGGGGCCCCTTCATTAGCCTGCAGTCAGAGCTGGCGTGTGGCAGTTGGATCGATAAGACAGTCCTGCTCCTTTTATTTACCAACTAGCACATTTTCTTGTGGCTGAGTTGTCCTTTAACTGGGTTGCTGTTTAACTGGTTTATTCGGACTCTGTATGAGACCATCTGGTCCCCTGTCCTGTAAGTCTCTCCTAAAGCCCAGGCCTGACAAGCAAGAGATATGTCAATGCAGTCCTCAGCACAAAGCAACATCTGCCATGCCTGACGCCCACTATTGTATGGCCATTTAATCTGTCCCCCTCCTCCCCTTAACGGCCCACAACAGCTCCTGGTATTATGTTTAGCCACTCAATTAGCATTATCATCCCGCTGAAATAGAAGCCAATTTACCTTTAATGACATCATTGTTAGATGAGTGACAGTGGTTGGTGTAGCAACTATCGCTAGATAAACGGAGGCCTGCCCCTGTTTCCTCAACTGGTCGTGGCAAAGGCTGGGAAGCTACAGCCAGCCAATCACGATGGCCTCACCTCACCCCTTCACCACCAACATTGTTTCCTCCAGTTCACAGAGGCAGTGTGGTGGAAAATTGAGTCCAGATTCATTAGGTTTCCAGTGTGCCGCTCGAGTCAGTTAAATTGATACATTTCCTAACAAAATTGAAGTGCTTTTGTGGCGCCTGCGGATGGCTGGTGACCCCACTCGGCCCACTGAGCAGCCGAAGCAAGCTGATGGATCCATTAGACCGCTTAGACTGCTTATTCCTCTCCCTCCATCTCTGACTGACACTGTAAATCTGAACCAATTTCAGACTCTAATCACCATTACAAACCCCTTCCACTGTCCATTTGTTACTCTGCAATTCGAATACACTGCCCAGATTGGTCCAGAAATACAGGTTTAAAGGAGCCCTTCCGCTTCCTCTGGTTAAATGGTTCATGACTGGTCCCCTCTCTCTGCTGACAGAGAAAGGCCAGCTCCGTTAGGAGAAGGAGGAATTCTACCAATATACAGTGAAACAAAAAGCCTTGAAAAGTCCCAAAAGATCCATTGGTATTAGAAAAAAAGATAAATAAATGAATAACCACACATGAAAAAAAAAGAAGTGTGAAATTCAGAAAGATGACAGACAGGCCTCAAGGCCAGACTACCAGCATTGGTAGGAGGGTGTCCCTTGAATAACAATCACTGTTACACCTCCAAAACATTTCCTCATCCACTGGCCATTTTTACCCTGCTTTTATCTGCTCACTCAAGCGCACAGCGCTAGCGAAGCGACTGGAGGATATTATTTCCCTGTTGGGCCCAGTCATATAACTCTGCTTAATATGCACTCTATAATTTAAGAAACTCAAATTATAAGCAAAATGTGGCTCTGGTTTATTTTGTCTAACCTTCAACTTTGGTCAACTTTGAATTAGTGACTGAACATTTATACATCACAGGTAAAACACTCGAGTGGTCTGAAAGTAAAGCTTTGCATGCATTATTTATGCACTTAAATCATAGTAGTTCGATGGAAGGATTTATATTTGAAAACCTCTCAGCAAACCTGTCAGTCTCTGTATCTAATTACCGTTGCTCCTCATATTCTGTAAGTGCAGTGGAAACACGTTTTAATTGATATTGAGATGTTTATGCCCTTAGAAAGTAATTAAGATTTTCAATTAATCCTTTCTAATTTCTGGACGTCTTGGCTCTGTGTCCTTGAGCGTCCAACGATTAATTCCCCAAACCTCCACCAATGAAAGAACTTCAATTACTTTGAATCACAACCCTGTAAATGACCTCATCCAAGGCTGCATCACCATTTAAATTAGAAAACCGATACAAACTCAATTAAATCAAATCAAGGTGGTACAATCAACCTCCTTGAATGGGTCATTGATGATATTGCTGTTTTTATGGCCCTCATATGGTTGCACAGGTGCTTTAAAACTAGTACCTCATTGCTCATAATGGTGTGAAGACCCAGGGTTGGTGGGCTTCCAGTCTCTCGCTTAAGACCCATGGCTCTTAAGTGATCAATCATTTGGTTTATAAGAATCAATTAAAATAGCCCACTCAGAAAAAGTTGTGCTTCCTCTGGGACTGGTGAAGTAATGCGTGCACTGACCTATCCTTCCTACTATGCTTTCATTTGTTTGTTTACTGAAATAGGTTGAACTGTGCACAGTATTACACTACCTAAATGTCAGTCTAGATCAACAGAGAAATAAGAGTGGTGAGACCTTTTATCAACTAAAAAGGGGATATCAGGTCAATAGCAGTCAACATTTTCACTGTAGTTTAGATAACTTTATTGGAGCAAAACAGTCAGGGAAGTATTAGTTGCATTTTAATTTATATTAAATCAATAGAAAGGTTGGATGAATACAGGTGGAAAAATACTGCAGAGAGTACAAATAGCTACAAATCGAAAGTCAAAATTCTCATGGAATACTAAGAACATTTACAATTGAATAGGTAAATATCTGTTGTGATTAAGATGTAGTGGTGTGCATGTAGTGAGAATACCCTTGAGAGGGAGATGCAGTGTGAGTGCACCATCAAGCATACTGTACCTAAAATACAGTGGATGGAAAGACTGATGTACAGTAAATCAAAGGAAAAAATGTATGGAAGGGGAGAATGAGATGAATGAGAATGAGAAAAGGTGAGTGAATGAATCACCATAGAGACAATCAGCAGCTGTAGAACGCCTAGGGAGGTCTCATGTTTTCAAAGTTCTGATTTGAAACTTAGCTGACTCAACCATGCCTAGTATGGAATGGTGAGGATATTGAATGAATAGTCTATGGGGTATTTAAGAGCAATAAGATCACAGTATTATTTACAAGAGAAGCGCAGAATCCAGAATTTTGATAGCCATCCGTGCTCAAACTGTAGGAAACCAATAATATATTAAACCAAACACACTTCAACCAGCACACTTAAATATATGTACAGAATACAGTATTCCCTGCTTCCTGCCCAGCTCACCCTCAACCTGATATAAAAAGGTGGGTCGTGTTCTGCTCCTGATATGAAGACATAATCCATCCTCTACAGTAGTTTTCTTGCCTTTGCAATTACATCTCCCAAAACCCAAATGTGTACATGGAATATGACAACACGTTGACTGTCCAAACCTCTGTTGCCATGCCAAGAATAAATAACAATTCCTCCTTGCTGCCCTTGCGGTGCTGTTTTGCTCACACATAGAATCACCTGCCCATCTAGGCAACAAAACGCCTGCTTAGGGATTATGGTGACATAATCTTAACAGTGGCCTGTGAGTGGGGGCCTGAATGGATTTGAACCCTCTATGCCACGCTGAGATAACATTTGTCACTGGGGCTCCTGGGCTCCCCATTCATAGATTAGTGGACTGCCGCTTTTCAGAATATGAAATGGCTTTGGCACTGCAGCATGTTTATTTTCAAAACCCGTGCCTCTAAGGACGAAGGGAGCATCTTGTTGCTTTCTTGAGAGCACCATTGCATGCCCTCATCCCACCGCGGTACATCTAGATCAGCAGCTTCCTTTGTCTAGGTCCTCTTAAGGTCCGACTGCGAGGCCCACTAGGTCCACTGCCAAAACTGAGTTTTCACCTCTGTGTTGCACAATGACCTATCCTGTATAAATGAATATACAGGACCAAGCTGTAAAGACCAAGCTTTTCCCTCCAACAGCTTTGCTAAAATGAGGAAATTAAACATCCGTCTGGTTTGAATCTGGAAGGATTTAGCATGAAAAAAAATGCTTAGATTAAGACAGCATTATTTTACATGAGGACTGTTATAAGAGTTAGTTCACACAAAAACATTAATGTAGATTTGCCTTCAAAGTCTACTTTGGGTTATGGTCATTTTCTTAAGTACAGCCATTTCTTGAACTGTGAGTCTTCATATATACATTTTTCTTGACAACAAACATTCATAGAAAAGGGGTCAGGTTGGGAACTGATTTCTTGCTGTCAATTCTGAGAGACAAACACAAACGTTTTTTACTGGTGAAATTAGTCAACCTGACAGGGCAGATGATGTGGGATGGGATGCTATAAACATCCACACCAGTTACTATCTGGCTTCTTTTCAAGAAGCCTTAATCAGCAGCACTACTCCCCCTAACCCTGATAGAAACAGAATTTTTGCATTACAAAGGGCAAGAAGTGTAAATGAGATGTGACATTTTATTTGTGCATGGCGATGCAGCAAACAAATAAATATTGGGCCATGACAGACAGAGGCTGCTAGGAGGATCCTGTCTACTCTGAACTCGACGGTTAACTGTCACACCATTAAATTGTCTTGCGAGTTGACATGTCGCCCTCCAATCCGTTGGCAGATGTAAAATGAGGGAGCACTTGCCAAACAGTTAACAAAAGCATGAAATTGATATTGTGAATCGCATGTGACACAGTGACTCCTCTGCCCTATAATTGTTTTACATTTAGGCTACAAGGCTAAATCTTATGAATGGAGAGCCATGCACATCATGAGCCACACATCCTAGCAAAGGCAGTCAGAGCAGTATTTTCTTCCTTTGGACTGATTACATCTTCAATTTTACCTGGAGTGTACAGACCTCAGTGGGCCACAAGATATCTCGTAAGTGGGACTTTAGTTATTGCCCTTTCATGTGGTGGATCTATCCGTCCACTCTAATTAAATTGAGTTTTTTAATCTGACTCTTTTAATCCGGAGTCTTGTGTGCTGGGACTTGGGTTATGTGATTTTGAAAAAGAATACTTTTGATTCCCAGAAACATTCTTATCTCTTCTTTACTATTGAAATAAAACTTGAGAATAAGGTTTGAGCATTTAAGCACTCAACAATAGAAGGACGTGGGCCAAGTGCTTTAGAGGGGGAGGAGTACAAAGTCATCCAGAATGATGGAAAGAAATGCAAAAGGTTCTCATCAACTGCCTCTCCAAAGAAACTTTCACCCCAGTAGAACACAGTTTCAAAGCAAAGCTGTTTCACAGACATTGGTCTTGCTGTATGGTCTCTCTGCAGAGAGCTGCTACTGTACAGTATGTCCTATATTTTGTGACTCTGCGTTCCAACTAATTCTACTTGATCTCCCTTGGCAAACGGAAGAAAACATTTTGAGCCAAATCTCTCAGAAAGAGGTGGAATGACCAATAAATAAATAAATAAAGAAACAATATTTGTCAGACCTGAGTGACCACTGTTGCCAATCCCAGAGTCCATCAGGGCACTGGTAAGCCTACAATTTCAAATGCAGTAAAGCATCCACATCCTTCTCTCTCTGCTGGGGGAATTCATGCAGTTTGGTCTTTAAGATCCAGATCAGGACCAGGGTTGATAAGGCTTGTTCTAGCTGGGTATCCAGAGATAGGGGTCTTACCTAGGAGTCATTTTCAGCATGATCGCCCTTATCTGTGCTGAGCTTGGCTCCCCTGGCCACCCAGGCCTCTGTTTAACTCTGGCTCCTCTTACTGCTCCACAACCAAACACAAAAGCACTCTCAGCCAAAGATGCTTGTTTGTAAGGGATTAACATATTTTCTGTCTCTGTCGCAGCATCCTTGTTTGGCCACAACAGTGCTATGATTCAGCTCTAGTGCCATCACTCTCATCAACATAGGCCTCTTGCCAAATTATATTAGCTCACTTAAACCTGTGCAAACCAGGTTGAACAAACAACAGAGTACTCAACCATCCCAGAAGGAAAACACATCTGATGTTAGAAAAAAAGTGATGGAAAAAGTATACATTTGCAGTTGAAATTAGTACATTCTTTACAAAAAAAGAAGAAGAAGGTTGGGATCAAAGCTATGAGAGTTATGTTACTTGGGTAGTAGGACTGAAAAGAGTGGAACAATGAATTTATTTTAAGCAATTACCTCATTATATTGAGAGCAGAGTTCCATAATTTATCAGGCAGACGAGATAAAAGTAATCCACAACATAGAAACTTAAGAGCTGATCTCATAATGGCTATTTTAATCATGTCCCTAGAAAAGAAGGAAGAGCCTATTAACTTCCAATTTCAATTTATGAATAAAGAAATGATTTTGCACCTCACTGAAATTACCAAACCATCCCACAAGATGTTTTGCTGGATTATATTGATACTGTAGAACAAATTGAACCAGAAACACTCAGAGAGCTAACAATATTTCTGTACGGATGTAATCTATATCTTATTAACACACATTTTTCCAACACTTAAAAATATAGATAAGATATTCTGAAATAAAGAAAACCTACTCTAACATTTTGCCGCAGGAAAGGGATGTATAATTATGGTCCTCTAATACAGCACATATGAGAAAAAGTTATTTTATAATTCATATTTAAAATAGATTGTGTATAAAAAAAAAGGTTACCATCAATATTTAAGCGAGGTGTGGGAAACTTGATAAGGTTTATATAGTTGGTAGAGTTGTCCCCATGGTAACAACTGAAGTTTATCCAATATATTTACATCTTTGCCTCACGGGAGCATGCATGAGCATAGGACTACAGTCCCCTCAAGGAATATCACTGTAGGCTAATCACCAAGCTCTGACACCAGTATCTCTCACACCCCTGTCTTTCTGACACTCTGGAATACTCTCTACCAGGCTAATTGCCAACATTAACAGCCCAATGTGCATCCACTGAGACAAGACTCAAAGTGTCTTTCCCACTCTATTAACGTTTATGATGAAGAGAAACGTTATCACGGTTTCGTTTCGTATCTTTTTTTATTATTTTTTGGGGCCACAATCATCTGTTAGTCTCATCTGTCAGAGTAAACAATCCCAGGGCTTCATTTGGATAAACAAGAACACCAATTCAGCCTACCTGTATCCATCTATGTATGTACACTGAGGCACATTACGTCTCAAATAGGCTAAATGAGTGGGTAAACACCAGCCTAGTGAATCCAACCTGCTGCAAACAAACAACAGCGGGTGGGAATGACTTCAGCTAAACCTCACAGCACCACACTCCAGGGAGTTGAGGCAGAGACCTCTCCATAGTGACAGGATAGGATCTGGGTAGTCCCTGTTGAAATATGTCCAGGTTACAATATTTCACAGCATGCAAGACGGAAAATCTGAACTGTGGAGGCAGCAGGATTTTCTGTAAGAAAAGGACTATAAAGCTCCTTCCATAACTAAGAGTTTGACCATTTGACCTGATATCCAGTACCTGTTATGAGGACCAAAAGTAGCATTTTTTAAAACAGGACAAGGCCTTGGAGGATGTTATGTGTGTGCTGGGCTGTGTGGACCATAGAGAAAAAGAGATAGAGGGAATGACAAAGTGAGGGGAAATAAGTATTGGGGTCATACTGATAGGCACCAAATTGTGTTGTGAATGAAATGATCTCATCTCTAAAAGGCTACAGTGGATTTTTTCCTTTATTGAGAGAATAGCCATATTATCATCCTATTCTCTTTGTGAAGTCCAAGTCATATCCGATGATGATTGGGTTTGGAAGACGTTCTGATGGAAAAGTAGAGCCCATTGCATCCCCATCACCATCTCACACCGCATTGGCATATGCGGCTCACCGCTCCCCAGTTTTGGCCAAAATTGAAGAGCTTACACAGAGGAAAATAAATAGATGGTTGAATAGCAATGGCCTGTGCCACTGAACCTTTTATCAGTGGGAATCTAACAGCCGTGCTGTTTCAGAATTTCAGTTTAGCTTCCGATTAGGGTATGTCCCGCCATTTTATTCCCTACATCTCTATGCTTCATAGCTTTCAAACACTTCTGGGTAACTGCCTATTATCCAACAGTTCCACTCCACTGACCCTGCCAATAAAACTTTTCATATCCTTATAAATGAACTCGATTGCAGCGTTCTAAACATTTACACTGCACTAACAGATCATCTCCACACCTTGG
This sequence comes from Hypomesus transpacificus, assembly GCF_021917145.1. Lineage (NCBI taxonomy): Eukaryota > Metazoa > Chordata > Actinopteri > Osmeriformes > Osmeridae > Hypomesus > Hypomesus transpacificus. The sequence goes on along the minus strand of NC_061076.1, from coordinate 3,844,388 downwards.
AATTGGTTAAATTCCCTTTTCCTGATGAATATATAGGAGGAGATTAGATATGTGATAGCTTTTCAGATTGGTGCACCCAGAGAAATTAGTTTAGTGAGCGTTTACAGAGGCTAAATTGGAACCATTAAATAGCGGATTGAATTGATGGCACATTCATTGTCTCTCCATCGGTATCACTGTAAAATCAATTAGCCGTCACTTTTCCATTCTCAATAAAGTATGATTGTCAGCCACGGATGAATACAGAAGACCCTGACAGCTACTCAGAGCAGAACACACCATGTGAAAACAAATTTGTGTGCAGGGCACAGGATGGTAAACGTGACCTGTAATTGTGTGGGGAACTGCAGTTCTTCATCAAAAGGCCAATGTGCACAGCATGGGCTATTAACTCCAGACTCTTCTTCTCACATCTAGCTGATATGGTGTTCATGAAAATCCTTAAAAAATCTTTTAAATGTATGGGCTAAATAAATGGGATGTTTATTGAATCTTTATTGTTCATGTCAATGTTGTGTTAATCTGGTAATCTACTGGTCACTATACTCACTACACAAAGAAAAAATCACCAACAACGTGTACATTAATGCATGTATGATAAGCATCAAACCGATTACAGATATTCAATTTTTATATTAAATAAAATTACCCACAATAAAAACAGACATTTGTAACATTGATCTTGTCTTGTTATTTGCTCAAAGCGTACATCCACGGAACTCCGAGTCATGACGATTCTTTTCACTAACTGTACTGTAGGATGCTTCATATGTAAACTTTAGAAAGCAACAGCCAATTACTATTTTAAGAGTGTATGTTAACGTACCAGTAGTCCATGCCTGCCCACAGACCAATCAGCAGTCAGTGTGCCATGCAGATACAACCAGCTTTTTCTCATTTCAACGTTTTTTTCTTATCAGCTGGTGAGGTATCATCTGCTCCCTAATAACTTGAAACAATCTGTTTTGGAAATATATTCAACATTGGTCAGCTGCAGTTTCGGTTGCAAATCAAACAGCATTATGCCTGTCAATTTGCCAGAAGCGTTGCTAAGTGTCCTCTGAGATCAAGACTTTCATCTAATTCTGTTTTCTAATCAAATCAAAAAGGGGCCCCCAATATCCCTTCCTCTTTGCTACGAAGTCTGATCACCATGAATGGGCTTCTGCTCCAAACAGCTGAAATCCTCCCCCCTTATTTGCTATGTATGACACGTGAGCACGCATATAAAGAAGACCTTGGGTCGCAGTATCACATATGCCATGAAATCATAAATGATGCAATGACACAATGCCAGATCCAATTTGGCCCGTTTTGTTGATTTGTTGAAATGACATAAATATTTTGCAATATATGCCAAAAATAGATACACACTGGTGAAAGAATATACAGTCAATGGTCTGGAAATGGCTCAAACAACATCCTGCTATGAGCAGTGTGATTTTAATTGATGTGCTGCTAATATGTTTGCATTTAGATTTTGCACAGTGCTCCGAAGCTTTAAATCTAATCTCTTCATTTGTATGACATCTAAAATGCAAGGCATCTTGAGTTTAGGATTACAATTAAAGAAGCTGTGGTAGCATTTACATGTAGGTGCTAAATCCATTTCCATTGCAATCCTTCCATATTAATAATTCCCCATCTCTATATTACTGCTGTGTATTCGCTGTCTATTGGTGAGGGATTGGTTATCTCCAGACAAAGTGAAGGGCTTTGGGATTCTCTGATGAAAGGTGATATGGAAATGGAATCCCTGATTATTACTTCATGTTATCAACACTTGAGCTTTCACTATAGGCATGATACATAGTAGATGCTCACCTCAGAGGTAAATGTTTTGATTTCATGAAGACAAATGGCAGCCCTACGAATGGCAAGATATATTCAATCTGATTCTGTATTCTTTTTAAGATCCTTAAAAAAGAATGACAGGATCTAACAAAACCTACAGGTACAGGATTTGGGTTTGGTGGGTAAAAGGGGGGATGGGGTAGTAAACTGCCTGTTGTGTTTTACTGTCCCAGGGCTGTGGGGCTGGGGGTTTGGTGTGAGATTGACGATGTTTTGGTAGGGTGGGCAGGGCAGCATCAGGGTCACAGGATGTCCCAGGCAGCGGATCATCCTCACACCAGCTGAAGAGCTCTTTAATGTTGGGAAGGTGGGCTAGGGAAGCAAGGTGAGAAGAGCAGAGTGGGGTCTTTCTCATGAACCTGGCTGACCTGGGGGGAGAGGCAGTGGGGGACACCCAGGGCCCAGGCTCCGCTGCTGGGTAGACAGATGATGTCTGGGAGCAGGAGGAGTGCTGATCTGTCCACAGGTGCTGCACAGATGCCTCCGTAGCAGAGTGGCACCAGTCACCCAGGGACTTAGAGGAGGTGGGACAGCGAGGCTGGAGCTGCGCACCAGAGACTGCCTGGTCCTGTCCAAGCCTTAGCCCTCACATCTGCTGTTGCCTGACTGGGAGTGATTACCCATGGCAGAGCGCAGGCTGGTGGTGAATGCAACAAAACAAGAACAGACCACAACATGATTGTTTTGGTTTAACACGAATAATTGCAATCTCTGAAATGTTGTGTGATATGTTAGGAGAAATTACTAATTTAGCATACCCTGATCTGTTTTCATCTTGATTTTAAACGTATTTTGTGGGAGGTCATTGCCATTTTTAAAACAATCTGTTCGGTATTCTCATAATTTCGCCTTTAAGGGAATGTTTCAAGAAGTTTTTGAAAGCCATCAAGATGAATAAATGAAACGTATGAAAAAATGCAGTCCAATTGGTGTCATGATTGCTGTTTGGAGGATTCATAATTACAGTGGCCCACTATCAGATACAAAGAGTGGAGATAAAAAGAGTCAGGCTGGTAATGGAAATCTGTTTGGAGAGGGATGGACTCTAATAACTAATTTTGCCTAATAAACTATAACCGATTTAATCTTCACCTTATCAGGCCAAGATTTCACCACTTTCCTTTTTAATTGGCTATTTTGTAATCCCGATTCCCAACAGGGCAGACGATCTGTCTCCCTCTCCTGAGAGTTAGCATGAAATCAGTTTGAAACGCTGTGTCAATCTCATTCTGAAGTGGCCATCTGGCCAGTGTACAGGAGCCGGAGATGGCATGCTGAACCATGGGGTCTCTGTGAGGCAATCATCAGCAGATTTACCCAATGTGTTAATGCAAATTTAATAGAGATTTCCTATCAGCCACTTTCATCCTCCCGGTCCTTAGTGTCAGGCTGACTGAAGCTTTAACCATAGTGGGGAACTCATACCAATCACCTGGAGAGAACATATTGAGCTGGTGTGCTTCACTAGACTGGCTTATGCATGTGTGCTGTTGTTCATATGCATGGATAAAGATATTGAAAATGGTGACCAAAATGTTACACACAGGCTACACAGAACATCTTCTGATGTTCTATGCAATCTATGATGTTTGTTATGCATTTACATATGCTCATATATACAACTTTATTCATTTTCGACTCTTGGACTGACCTGAAATTCACAATAGACTGAGGTAGTATTGAATTGGGTTTTATAATAAGGCTTGCGCACCATATTAGAATTTCCAATATCAATGTGAGCATATGAAAATGTACCAATAACTCATTTAAATATATAACACTTACTAATAATAGTTACTTAGGATATTGATGGTATTGTTTTCATACACCAAAATGGAATGTGACAGTAAAGGTTCATATCTTATTCTCTTCAAGTGTGCCAATGAACTCTTTGAAGAAATAGTTTTGTAAAAAAATTTGGAGCACACAGTTTTATATTATTTACTACAGTTAGCTTTGGTCTTCCATATTATTTGTCATGCTAAATTCCAAAGCAATTAAACATTTTAGCAGGGGCACACAGAACAACTCAGAAAGTTTTACTGTCATATCTACATAAGACAGGAAACTGAATTCATATGAAAGGTTGACAGCAGTTCTATGCAAACCTTTGATTTCATTTCAACATGAATGTTTCTTCACAAAAGCAAAGAGGTGACTAAAGAAATAGGAAAATGGATATCGTAATGGAAATTTTCCCTGTCTATTTAATTGGGCTGGTGCTTTTACTTCACTTGAATAGAGAGGCAGGCTACAGATAAGTTAAGTGAGCTGTTCAGCTTAGAGGAAAAATACAGACTGCTTCTTTTTCAGTTCAAAAGGCTATGATTTATGGCATTTAGGTAAGATGGACTGCAACAGTGGAAACAAGTTTGACAATAAGCACTGTCCTTTCTAAACCTTGCATGTGACCATTGAGTCTGTTGGCTAGCTGACCTATACCAACATATCAATTTACTTGTTTTACAACAAACAAATGTCATTCGAGATCACACTCAATTAAAAAAGGTTATACCATATCAAATGTCTGCTTTTATTTATAGCTTAGAAATGATTCTGCCAATATGAACCACAGTCCTCGAAGAGACTCTGTAAGTAAGTCAATATGACATGAATCATGATGGAGGACAGTTTAAATGGTGCACAGTTACAATTTTACCACCATCGTGGTGAGGTGAGTTAAGAGCAAATATTTTCATCCTGTATAGCTTCAAAATAATGGACCCCTTATGTTATTACGAGTTTCTCCCTACAAGCTGTAGAGACCGACATTAATCCCAACTGTCTGTAAAATTGAAGCAATAAAAGCACAAGCAGTACCAATTTCTCTGTGGTGATGGTTCAGAAAAATATAGATCTACTGACAAACAAAGATATCTATGGTTGATTGTTTCAGCCGGAGGATTCCTGAGCTTGCAGTATTCCCTTTGTTGTACATGAGAGAGACATTACACCCATGGCAGCATATGACCTCATTTGCTGTGGAGACGAAATTTAATTAACAAGGCAAACAATGTCTGCCATTATGCCTCAGTAGAGACTCCAGGAGGTAGCTGCTACCTTTCAATAAGGCCCAAAATGGTCTCAGCAGAACTTGACAGCCAGATCTTGAAAATCACTCTGTTGGTGTGAAGTCACAGAACTCTTCGGCTTTAAAGAGATAATTCACTCAAGATCAATGAGAACACATACACGCCATAAAAATTGCACTCTTAACGGCATACCTAAGACCTCGCTCATGAAAACAAGATGTGTGGAGTTAGTAAAACAGATGCTAGCTGAGCTACCAGTATGTTTCTGTTTCCCAAGCAGCATGGGAGAGGTTAGGACACTGAGGGTGTTATTTAACCATTTAGTGTCACCTCCTGAACCCTGCCTACGTAAAGGCAGTGGTGAACCAGGTAAAAACATGGCTTTAAAATGTTTTAGACACTAGAAATGTACATAGGACATGCCCATTTTTGACAATGCATTCAATCTAAAATGCACACACCGTATGGACAAAATAATTCAGAGGGCCAAGCGTCTCTGGTTTAAAATAACAGTTTTATTGCCAATCGGAATACATCTTTTTCATACCGAGGAGATTTAAGCATCAAGAATGGGGCCAAGACTATTGACTGAAATGATAGACATGATGGATCCTCTGTGCTGTTTATTAACATGGTTAGAGGTGTCACATTGCCTTGTGAATGCCTTTTATACACAAACATCTTTTCCTTCCATTGTGATGAGAACAATGCAGTGACAAGCCAAGCAGTAATAGAACTGGTGCCCCATTAACCATGCAGGCCATGCATGGTTGTGATAAGCACCATTACTCCTCTTTCTCCTTTGTGTACGGTGTCGGGGTAAAGACTTATGACACCATAAACTGTGTGGACACCATATCAAGATCTGATCATCTAGACTTTCATCAGCAAATGAGATAAGAACAGAAGATCACGGCGCCCAAAAATTTGAGACATTTATTTTTTTACATTTGGATTATTCAGTATGGGACCATATAATTGGTTTTCTATTATATCAAATTCCTGGCTAAAATGAGCTGCATCAAAAGCAAAAAGCACAGCAAAAACAATTTTAAGCTTAATTTGGTATGAGACACGACTGGCCCAGTGGCAGCATGCAACACAGCCAATTACGATAAGGATTAAGCACACGCAATCAAAAGATAGAACAAGATCATGTGCAAAGATACATTTGGAACACAAGCAATTAATTGGAGAAGCATGACACCCTGGCTGCTAAAGATGAAGGAGGAGATGATGTTTCAACACTTCATCATTATTAATGACAGAGCAGGAGAGAACGGTGATCTCCCCCGCTCTGCGTTGGCCACAGCCATCACAGGAAAAGATGCCGTATGGTTTTGAGGAGCCAGACGGAGCTGTCAAGGAGTCATCGGCGTTTTGTGGCTGCTGTCTATTACTCATGTGCCTAGTGAACCCAGGAGGCAGAAAATGACTGAGTTCACAAGGTGATTAATGAGCGCACTGCCACAAGTTGTCAAAATCTGACGCCGATTGTTAAGCTTCGAACTTCTCACAGGACAAGCCAGATGATATACACTTATAGGAAATCAATTTACCCAAAGCAATTTAATCATGATTGATATTGTCCAGTCTGTGAACATAAATTGTACATAGTCACGTATATATATATACATACCACACTAGTGGTAAAATACACTGAGCCTTGTGGATGTTTACGGAGGCACACAGCAGGCTCAAAATAATCTGTCAAATGTCACAATCGTGACTATTTTCATTCAGTAGTAGTTGTGCAGACAAATTCAATTCAATCAAATAATTGGATAAAACTACCAATAGGTTATATGATATTATAGGGTCTATGAGTACGTAAAGATCAGAGGGTCTTAGACTAGGTATTAACATCTTTATTTCACATATGGAATCCATCTGGACAGCAAACAGTGAACATTGCTGAATTTAATCTCGATATGCAGTCCTATACTAAGATAAATATCAATGATTATGAAAATGTTGTGAAAGTGCTTTCGGTGTACGGAGGTTCAAGTGTGCCTTCAGTACAGTGAGCTGTAGCTAGAGATAACATATGTTTAATCTGTTGGCCTATCTGTCCAACTGTTAGTAGGGATAATGAGATTAATCAGGAGAGAGATGACTGCTAAGGGAGAGCTGAACCTGTCATTATAGCTGTTGAGTAATGACTACAGCTCTGTCTTTATCGTCTGTGAGACTCTCTTCCTTCTGAAACAACTCTGACCCAATTAGAACCCCAGGTAAACAGGCTGCTGCCGTGGTCACCATCTCATTCCTCCAGAGACCGCTGGTGAAATGAAGCTGTACGTTTCATCCGCGCATCATGGTTGGAAAGTCAACTTGACAGAACGCAAGGCACTTGATAAACAGGCTATCTGGGGCACACACTGTATAGCTAGTCTCTCAGGAGGCATTGTCAAAACCCAAGACATTACAGAGAAACCCAAAGCAAATTATCCTGACATGAATGAAACAATAGCAAATTGGACAAATGATATAATTTGAGTCACATAGTCCCCAGCAGAGCCTGGTACCTTCTGCCACTCGGTGGGAATTGGGAAATAAGAATAGTCTCTGATAGTAAAGGTCAGGGAAGACAGAGGTTTTCTTCCCGAAAGGAAATAGGAGTCCCTGAGATGCATCCTAGCACCCAATGTATTCATTATTTTGTTGCTGTTTTGTAATGTGCTTCATATGAAAGAAGCCCTGCTTCCATTATTCAAGAGCCTCTCCTCTGGACTTTGCTCAAAATAAAAGCAGATTTAAGGAACCGTTTGAAGCGTCACTGTCAACCATGAATCAGGTGTGTCTGCTTTTCTCCACACTATAAATCACTGTGCTGGTGTTCCTCCGACACAAGCACAGCCCCTCTCTGATAATAACCCCACCGTTCTACAACCACTGCAAATGAACACAGATTAGGAGAGAAATAGGAAATGACATGTCCATTCATGACCTTCAGCTGCAATAAAGAGGGACTTCTAACACAACAACATTCTTGTCCACCTAAAGAAGAGTTTCCGACAAAAGGCTCATCAATGGAATGTAAAAGATACAAGACTACAATGGGGTAGATTCACGTTAATTGAAAGGTTTGGATATGGTTCATCGATGTTTGAACTGACTTCATTGACTCCACCGAAATTCAATTACTTTTCAGTTCAAAGAACAAATGTCTTCCGAGTTCAAGAGGACAAAGGTCAAAGGAGGCTCATTTTTGAAAGTTGTTTAGACATGGATGCTTCCATAGCGGGGAGGAGGTTTGGGGGTGATCTTAGTCTAGACTGAGTGTGTACTTTGCAGCAGGAGGGAGCCACACTGAGTCATTAATCACCCATTACTGACACTGAAAACCTTCTGCCCCTCATAAGGACAAAATAACCTCTGACAACAAGAGGTAGAACCGGGGAACTAAGGAACCAGAGACAATGAGATATTTTGCAGTAGTTTATGTTCCTCACAGAAGCAGAGCAGTCAGGCCCTCGGGGTGGGAACAGTCATTTGGTCCTGCTCCCATGCTGTATAGCCACAGCAGCAGGGATGGACATTACATGGTCAGCTTCACCGGGAACAGCCCTGTAGACTCAGGTATGCAAGGCAGCAGAAACATCTACCTGCTTCTGTATGGGGTCATTAGATACAGGACCCATTTAAGATTTAATATAGTTATGAAAACAAAGCAAAATGCAATGAACCCTATACAATGATTTCAGTAATCATAAACCAATTCTTTGTGATAGAATGTAACGTGGCAATTCATGCCATGAAGACTGAGGATGTTTAGAGATACAATAGTGGAATGTATGTATATACAATATTATATTGTGTAGGATGAAATGCATTTAGAAACAAATATATTGTCACAATATGGGGTCCTTAACAATCAAGTGTTGAAGTCAATTTGATACACGTTTCCGTTGATGTGATCAGACCTTCAGCTCTACAAGTATTCTCTATCACAGGAAAGACACACAGGAGAGCAGAAATAAACCGGGAAATGATACATTTAGCATTAGCATGCATTTGCATCGCAGTTCTTGAGAAGGTCTGAATCTGATTGATTAATGGAGACAGGGCTTGCCAAGCCAAAACAGTAAGCCTGCACAGGTTAAGTGGTGCTTAGATTGTTTTATATCATCTGTGATTATAGGATGAAGCTTGAGAGTTTGATCGTTTAGATTTCACAACCCACCCCCCTAATCACAGGGGGCCTTTCGATTCAACCTGCCCTGGCAACTTCAATCAGATATTGCTGGTTTGACACTGTCAAGTCAGTAAGGAATATGAAATACTAATATGAGACGTGAAAAAAAATGCTTTGTCACATAAACAAAGATGACACGTTTTTACATGAACAGGATGAGGTTCATGTCTTTTATTTACATAGGGGATAAACCTTTTACGACAATTTCACTGTTCTCCATGAAACAGAAAATACTTGAATTGTTTATAGCCTGAATCAGTTGTGAAAAGAGTAGTGCACTGAAGGTGTGGTCCACAATTTATTTGTTAATATGTGTTTATATTATTGTTACAATTATTTTTCCTTGAAGCCATCAGTAAGCAAACATTTTGGCATTGGTTATATTATTCTTAGAGATACTAGTTCAAGATCAGAGGTTTCAATGGTCTTTTGTAATTTTTCCCCAACTCTGAACTCTCTGGGGTTACATTATTATCTACATCATCAAAAACAATCATGGCTGCATAAATTTGACTGCATGTCTACACCCCCATTGTCCCTTGCTTATTCGTCCCTTGCAAAGATAACAAACCATTAACATCACAAAGGAGGGAGAATAATGGAGCCGCCCAGCTGGTGAAAAAGGGACACAATAATAAGTGTGACAAGCCGCAGTCAGTTGTTGGGCACATTAAAACTTCTCATCCTTTTCAAATGTGAGTGTGTAGAGTCATCTATAACAGACACAGTGAATTATAACATGGTTTAGGATACCAGAAGCAGATTTCTTATTTTTTTTACATTTTGATGCTTTTCAGATGCACCTGCCACTGTCCTCAGGCAATTGTCAATACCTGATCTACTGAGTAGGTTCTTCAGCCTAGCTCAGGAAAATAACACAATATGGCCTGCCACCTACCCACCTTACGGAGTTGAGCCAAGATTATCATTATCCCAGTTTGCTAGGTCATAATGTATCTTTTTCAAGTACAACGATGTAAGTCTACACCTCCTGGGCTGCGGCTCTCTGAGAATCCCTGGCAGCTCATATATCAAGGGAGCTTCTCACAGCAGCGCTCCTCTTCCCTTTCCAATGCACCGGGTAAGTATTTTAATTAGTTGGCTAATTGTCTAAGTAATTGGTAGACAACTTAGCTCAAAGAGTAATCAATCTCTACAGGGCTATGTTCTATCACATCAAAGGATCTGTAATTAACACTTCTAACCGTGGGATGGTCTTTGACTGAGCTTGATAGCACAGGGGTGTATGATCACAGATAACACAAGGATGAGGAGATGGATCTGGGAGGCCTCTGGTGAGCATCCAGGGGGGTTATCACCATAGACACAACAAGCCCACTGCAGGCTTAAACCGCAGCATAGTCATGCCAGACTCACATTCTAGAGTTTAATATGTTGGCCATGATGCAACTATTGCTTTTAGAAGACAAACAGACTTTCAAACACACTTACCACTCGCCACTTACACACGTACACAGTTCTGAATGAAGTCAAAACAATCTTTAACACTGTTTGGCAAGGCCAGCTTTTATGGTTGAAAATGTTTACAATAATTTAAAAACCTTTGTACACATTATGGACAATTTACTCTCAATCTTTCCAAACGAATCTCCACACTTGATTATGAAAGTAAAATGAGCAATTCATTGTTTTCTAACTAATTAATAATTTTGCGGTGTAAACATGTTGATATAGTCAGTGTCAATTTCCATTTGCTCCAACAGTCAACCCCAGTAGTTGGCAATTATACATTTGGAATGAAAAAGACTAATCATGCCTCAAATTCATCCATTTAGGACATTTTTAATTTCCCTATTGTAGAAAACAAGATGTATAATGAACAATTATACAAACAGTCAATTTCAATCCTGTGTAGACGACTTAATTAAAATGCCTAATGAAAAATGGTCTGCTTACAGTGTAGAAGTTTACTTATCAAACTGCTAGGAAACATATTCGTTAAGTAAGTTAATGAAAGTGACCTGAATTGCAATAAAGACCATTTCATTTACAAACAAAGAAGAAGGAGCACGGTTATTTACCAAAACCCAAACAGGCAAAAAATACGGCATTGGGTAGCGAAGCATTTGTTTAAAACATTTGTCCACACGGTTACATGAAGCGATGGCATAAGTTCTTACAATCATTGTAGGATAACATCACCTTAATAAACAGGTTTACTCAAAGTGCAATAATCAGTGTCAGAGAATACAGTGGCTAAAGGGCTAATTATGATGAAGTGTCCAGAGCAGAGCAGACATCAAAGGATGTGTGATTGCTTACAGCCCTGTCCCTCTAGGCCTCCCTACCTCTAGCCCCCCTTCCCCTAGCTCTCCCTCCCTGTAGCCCCACTCCCTATATCCCCCCTCTCTATAGCCCCCCTTCTCTACAGCCCCCCCTTCCTATAGTCCCCCCTGGCTCCTCTGGCCCCCATATTCCCTGCAGCTAGACCCAGTCCACACAGAGGCAGTGACAGATTGACAAATAAGGTTAATAAGTACTTTCCACTTCTCCTAAAGGCTAATCAAATATTAATCCTGGAGGTGTGGTCAGCAGAAAAAATAACAAACAATTGGTAGAAGAGAATTGATTGAATTGATCGTCTCCCTTGCAATGTTAGAGGCTATTCAAATAGCCAGCCCTGAGCGTCTAGAGAGCCATTGCAGAGACGAGAAAATGCTTTTTTCTCTGTGTTACTTATCATGTGGTGGGTCACGAAATAACAGTTAATGTAAAGTAATTGCACTGCCTTTGTAAGGATAAGAATAACGAAATGGAAACCAAGTTTTGAGTATTTAAGCAATACGGGGGACCAAGTGGAAACGTGTTCATTGTTATTGTATCAGTGGAATAGAGTTGGAATTTAATCAATAGTTTGTGATTGAATATAAATGTCACCTGGTACCATCTAAAGCATTTTGAAAGACAGAATATAGGCACAAATGTGTCATTGCTGTACTTTCCCTAAGCACAAGCCCCAGAACATCCTAAGGTCTAGAGGACTATGTGAGCAGAGCCACACTATCGTAGTGATAGGACAAAATTGGAGCCAGTAAGAATGCAAAGAACCGTATCAGCTAACACTTCCAGGCTATGCTCCCTCCTAGAGCATATGTCAACATCATTTATTAGATGTGGCCAAGGACTAAATTATGTATGATCACAAAACGAAAAAATGGATCTTACCCAGCAGGTGGATTGAATAATATTTGGAAAGAATATGAAATTAGTAACAGTAGTAGTAGCCCTTGAGGGAGGATATTTGTGAACATTATCTGGTAAGTCATTTGCAATGCTTCAGATCCATAATTAATCATAAGGGACATTTTTTTAAATCATAATTGTATTGCAGAATGAAGGCAGTCAATCAGTTCAACACAGAGGGGTGCCAATATTAAGATAGACAAGGGTGAGTACACCGGATGTAGCCATCATTCTGAAGATGTTGGGTCTGTGATGCTTAGTATCTCTGCTTTATTTTCAATATGGCACTGGTATAACAAGAAAGGAATCACACGTTTTGAAATCAAGGTATAGTTTACGTCTTTAAATCTGATTTATTTTTTATTACTGAGTTTACTGGAGGAACTGGAAACCTCTTAGTCAGTTTATTTTCATCAGTCCAAGCTAACATATATTAAATACTTACTAAGAAGCTATATTGCCAGATGAGCAATTCCTCAACCAAAATACACCTCAGACCTACTGTGTAATTGACTCTCCATCTAACAGTATGGAACAAATCCCAGTAGCAGAGGGAGTCGACAAATTGCATTAAAAACACTCAATTGGCCCAAGATTGGATAGAAGCTCATGTCCCTCCTTATCCCATTAAATATGAAACTCTTTAATCTGCAAAACATGCTGACATACTGGAAAATGCTCATACATGTGATTGATATATAAACTTCAAGGTAATACCATCATTTAAGTGCAGTTAGTGTTGAGTAGCTACTGAATGTCTGCTTAGAATGACAACAGAACATGCATCTCTATCAGTAACCATCAGTTACAATGTCACTACAATCTTCATGACCATCATGCCATGGAATAGCATTGTCCTCAGATAATGATATACAGTTATCTACAGTACATATCATATGTTTAGCTGTCACCAACTCACAGTTCAATGTTAAAAAAAGACAAAGACTTGCACTGTCAAAACATCCAAGTTTCCTTTTCAATGGCTTACCCGATTTGAACATGTTCTGCTTCTTTTGATTACATGTAAACTGGTTTTGACATGGGTGTAGTTAAATGTGTAAGACATGCTGAAAAAGGGAAGGGAAAGGCCTGTGCAAAACTGAACCTGTCAACATGCAGTACCTGCTTTAAATCTGTTCCCCATTTCAAGCAATCTGTGGGAACCAGGCCTGTGGAGTCTAATCCTGTTTTCATCCCCCCCCCCCTCTTCTGTATCACACTTTCAATTCCACTTGCTAGTGCCTTTGTGTGATTTTCATTTGATCTTGCTTTTAAAATTCAAAATCTATTCAAGGTTTTTTAGTTGGTTTCATGCTGTATCCATGAAGCCCTATTTATGTTCTAGATTTGGAATTGCAAATCAAGAGTGTATGATTTAAGGGAATGTGAGTGCAAAATTCCCAGGCATATCCTTTTATGACTCTGTAGGTTTAAAATGTTAACAAGGGTGTTTTAGAAGGCCGATTTGTGCAGTATCAGTTTGTCATTAGGTCTGCATGTCGATTCTTCTCCAAGCTCCATTTGGCATACAATAACCAGGGTAAAGTAACTCTTTAAGGATGGACCATAGAAATGTCATGAATTTCAGCTAATTTAGTTTAGATAGTTAGATTTTGCACAAACTAGTGAAGGTTTAAGCTTAAAAAAGGTGTATGGGTAAGATTGAAAAACACCCAAATAGCTGAAATAAAACCATGGACAATGTAAATAATAATACAATAATACTGTAGAACAGCAACAACAACCGTAAAAACAAAAAAACGAACAATATTTGCATTCAGGGTTTCTACATACAGGGTTTCTAATTTCTAATACTCCTTTCTAATATGAAAATACACCACTTAAGATGTAGAGTCTAAAACACAATGCAAATGTATGAAGTCAGTAGCACACCGCTGCTTGGCAAGATGGAATGTACATGTCCACATGTTTTATGTTCTGCAGAATGATCATTGAGAGCAACTCAAAGTCGACTCTTTGAAGAATAATCCAACTCCTTTGAAAGATACAACATAGTTATTGTACAAGGATGTCTATATTCTCACTAGAATTACTAGATGTGACCAAATAACAGATGAAACAGCATGGTTCTGAGAGCAACAAGTACAAGAACTTCATACAGCCAAACTTCCTGTAAAATTAGATGTTGATATAGACATTGTGGAGATGTTGATAATATACAAACAAGCAGAAACCAAAGAAAATCCTTACTAAATTCGAGATACACAGTATACCTGGAATTCAGTTCATGCTCTATTGAAGATCTTTGGATCAATTGAAAAGGTTCCCAGGTTAATTTATTCAAAGAAATGTAATAATGCCACAGCTCTCATCCTCTCTGCAAACAAATGCCAAATGTCTCATAATTTGTTACTCAAAAATAATTCCAAAGTGCATATCATACATTCACATTGTGAGGTGATGTGTATTCTGAAGTCATACATTAATATTCAGAGTGGATATATAGCGGGTTGTTTTTAAATGTCATGCAGTAATAAACATGGGAATAAAGATTTTTATTAGATGTGTTCCAAGAAATATGTGTCTTAAAGAATCAGCTTGAGCTACAGTGTTTGAGCCTTTGATCAGACTTGAAGTCAGATTTGTTTTGGAACAAGTTGAAAATTATAATCTTATTATGTGAAAACAGCATACTGTAGCAACCTATCATAGACATGTTTGATACCCTGTGAGGGATTCAGGTGAGCTATACAAATTCAATCATACCATCCTCACACCTACTACTGTGATTATCTGACACAGGGTGCTAGCAGCCCTTCACTGTTGACATTTCTGTTGATATTGGCATTGGAAATGATAGCAATGACACGGACTCTGTGTTAGCTTGGTTTATAGGATTTATTATAAACATTTCAATGGGTTGGAGGACTGACCTGTCATGGCTGACACACAGATCAAGATTCAGAGCTGTCTCTTCTCTGTTGTCTTCATCGTTTGTGGTCAGACACCACTGAGGGAGCAGTTGAAACATAACAAATGCACCAGCGTTTTTAAAGCACTGCTGCAAAATAACCATTCAAATATGTTTTACATCTAATGGACACAGGGTCACTGTGTCAGTATGTCTCTATTGTGGTCACACTATTGACATTGTAAAAGTGAGTTGTGTTCTTTTAGAGACCATTATTAGGGCACCCTATTAGAATAGCACTGCCATTGTTTACCATTAAATTACACTGGAGGTTAACAGTAAAATGCTTTGTTGCATTAAACATTTGCAGAGAAAGATTAGCTTGCACCTCAATCCCTTTTACTCTAATGGATTTCCTGGGCATTCTCTGAAAGTACACACTTCTGTGTAGAGGCAGGCAGGTATTTTCATGAATACAAGGTAATAATTAGAGCAGAAGGTCATAGACTGTGAATTAATTTTCCCTAGTAGCATACATTGCTGAAGGTAAAAACAGTAAAGCTGTGTTTTGGGTGGCATTTGAAGCTTTTTTTTTCTCACCTTCTGTATTGTGTTTAAGTATTATAAAATGGGTATTTTCAGGCCAACACTACGTCAGCTTTTCAAACAAACCTACAAAACTACATTGGATTTTTAGCAGACTTTGTTTGACAGGCTTTTGGTTGATCTTGTCTGTGAAGCAACAAAGTAATATGATCAATTTCTACCTTTAAGTGGATAATGGATATGGTATTGGGTGATCCCATGACATTTAGAGGTTAATTTGCACTGGTTTCATGGTCACTTATTGATGGCGACCCTGGATATTTGCATTCACCACGCTTCTTATTGACAGAAATGATTAATATAGCGCCAAATCAAACAGGATGGTCAGAGGAGGTTGGGCTCAAAAGCTAAAACCACTCTAAAACCATGACATGGATTGCTGAATTTAAAAAGCTATGTGAACAGCAATCTCAAATGTATGACCACAAATATTTAGCTGATAATTCCACTTTGTCTGGTTTAAGACTTCTTGATTCAGTAAAGAGGGGAGTCAAAGTAAATGTCTAAATGCAGAATTCCTACTAAACCTACTAGTTTGCGTTTGT
This sequence comes from Hypomesus transpacificus, assembly GCF_021917145.1. Classification (NCBI taxonomy): domain Eukaryota; kingdom Metazoa; phylum Chordata; class Actinopteri; order Osmeriformes; family Osmeridae; genus Hypomesus; species Hypomesus transpacificus. The sequence goes on along the minus strand of NC_061076.1, from coordinate 3,828,077 downwards.
TAAGAAATCTGCAACCTGACTGGCCAGAGATCCACGGTGTAAGGTGACGACACGGTACCTCTGATCCAGAATTTCCTGCTGTGATCCACTCGGATCTGCTCTACCTGGAAGAGATAGGAGAAAGAGGAAGGAGCGATTCTTCACGGCCTAATATCTGCTGCTGACTGTGGATTTGGGTCCATCTGTGCCAATGTTCTGACAGCCCCGGATAATCAATTGTTCTGCTTTCCATCCCAATGGTAGAAATGCAATGTTCTTTAACAGGGCTTTTCACTATTTGATCCAACTTCTCCAATAACAAGAATTGAAGGGCTATGGTGAAAGACGGGCCGCATTATTTAGTTTGGTGGCAGAGGAACATTTCACCATATGTGCTGACAATAAGGGAAGAGCACTAGTTTATCGGGTAAAACATTGACATTAGCAGTCAGAGTATATGCTAACTAAGTGCACTTTTCTTTTTGGGGGGCTGAGAAATTAGTTCAAGCTATGAAACGTGATGAATACAGTTTGATTCTTAGTGATCTTCTTTATAGCGTACCCCCTTCATCTACCACTAATTCCAAGCGGTTGTGCCCAAATGTGTATAATTTCCCATCCAGAGATTCACACGGCATGTCACCATCTCAGAGTGAAGTATACTTATGTTCAAAGGGGTTCTAATGTGGAGTGATGAGGGGCCTACAGTAGCTCAGTAGCTCAGAGCAGTTGACACACAGCTGTCTGTGCTATAAATCTTGTAAATCCATTCTAGAAAAAAAAATTCTGTCTTGAGACTTCATTCAGCCATAAATTATTTCAGCTCTAAAAAGTGAAATGTACGGTTGCTGTAAAACTTTTCTCCATGTCGTGAGAAAATTATAAAAACATAAACAAATGATGAGACCCCAATGCGAGAACTGAGGACAATCATCTTGTTGATTACAATACTATTGACCTAATAAACAAAGCAATGCTTTCAGGCTCTTGGCATTTGGTAATAATGTAAATAAGTAAACAAATCAGAGACCTAACGTATGGTTGCTAGACAAGGTTAATCTTGTAGGTTAATAAATACAATGTATTGCCCTCTTAATAACATGCATGGCATTGTCAGACTTCCTTTATCTGCTCCTTCGCCTGCCAAGGTTATTACATAATTGTATGATTGCATTTGTCATTTGGGGTTACCCTTGGGGTCAAGATGAAATTACAGCACTCGGTGTAGTAGCTTTATATTCAGTCTGTCTGCAACACAAACCATAGCAAAAGTTCATATTTTCTCTGTAATGAATGCTACATTATTTATGTCATGCATTATGGATGAAGTAGAACAGACCTGCACAGGCCTGAACAGGAGAAGCCCTGTAATCAATCCCTGTCTGGAACCTGGAACAAAACAGTCATTGGTGACCATTCAGTCTCTCTTTGACAATCGTTTGAATCATTTTAGAATAATCTAACTAACCTATGCACTGAAAGAACGTAGGGTATTATCACCAATGAAAGTATAGATTACGATGCTCTTTAAGTCGTGATCAGTGTTCAGTAATTTGAAAATAAGAATTTTGATATTTTACTGATAATAAAACTTCTTGCTACAGATATTCTATGGTTCAGTTAAAATGAGTTATTGGTTGACATAACGTGCCAGATGGTTAATACTTTCAAATGGTTAATACTGTGCAGAAGATACCAAAGAGAATGCTCACTGAATGACAACGCTCTTTGACTTAATAGACTTTGTAACTTCTCAAGCTCTGTCAAACAGCGTAGAGCTGAGACAGTAAGCAAACACTATTGATGGTGTTTTTCAGCCTAACTCTACTTTATCATCTTATTTGATTCCCTATTCTCTTCTTAGTTGATTCAATACATTTCATATTTGCATAAAACTGTCCGGTAAGATTATCTTCACTTATTCGATCTTTCCTAAGAGTCACCTTGTTCTGGATCTTATATGAATAATGAGATTTTAAATTGGAAGACACTCACACAGAGAATGAGCCATTTACACTTAATTCATCTCATTGAGGTACATTGCTTAGAGGTATTGGAGGGTTTAGATTTTCATTCAAGCATCATATTTAACAGTGTCTGCTTCCCCCCACTTTACTGGCATTGAAATTTAAATGGCCTGAATCTGACAGATCCAATATTGAGGCCCGCAGTTGCTATTTTCCTGAGAGCAAATATATTGTCAAAATCCTTTTATTCAGTGAATGAAGAGGTAGGAAGAGAGCGATCACATGGAGGTCCTTATTCCTTTTTGCTCTGTGAATAGCTAAATGGGATGCTATATTCTTGACTATGCCAATTATAGATTTATACCAGAGGTATTGATATGGTCAGAGGTCTTAATAATTTGGTTTTAAACACAATAGTTTCTGATCTGACTGCCTAGAGCAACGTTTCCGTTTTGAACTTTTTGACTCTTTGAAACATGTATTTCTCATTTAAATGGATTTCCAATTTGTAGTTTTCCATATAGAAGAGCAATACATATTACACACAAAGCAAATCGGGAAATGTTCCTTTTTCTATTTGAGGCATAGTGTGAAGTAAAAAAAGGCTATTAAGATCCAACTCCTTGTGGTTAGGTTCGGGATAGGTTAGGGTCATGTCACTGGATACATTAGGCTTTGGTTTAGCAGCAAAAAAGCATTGCCCTTGGGTAGTTTGGCTATAATAGGGACACATGAGTCACAAGATCTATATGTGTTTTAAAGCCACCTACTGTACCATATACAGTTTTACACAATCTACCTACTCAGAAAAACTAATATAATACAAATATATAAAATAAATATAAATATAACTGTGTAGAACTGCATTCCGATAGCTTATGTATTTCTCAAAACTGAATCACATCAGATATAAATTCTTGAAAATAATTGGCAGATTATTTGCACAACAACACACAATATCTCACCTTTCACAAAGCTACACAGAACTGTCTGTATGTAACCATGTTTGTGCACGTTTAAGAAGGAGAGTGTGAGAGAGGGAAAGAGAGAGAAGGAGATGGGGGCGGGGTTAATTGGCTTTTTATGACTCCAATTAAATAACATTATGCATATACTGGCTTAACGGCTTATATGTGGCCTCCATTAACAATGTCCTCTTGATTGGTTCTTGGGTTTAAGGTTCCTCCAGCTCAGCCACAGCTAGTCATGGAGTTTAAACCCACATATGCAGGAAAAGCTTTCAAGTCAAAGAGAGATTCGTGTATGCTTAAAATCGTTCCAATAGGAAAAGATCTTAAAACAAATAATGAGGTTTTTTTGTTTGTATATCTTCTACCTGCACTGCCTATGACCAATCTACTTTAAACATAGTTTATCTTAAAAGACAAGTAAATGGAACAAATTTCACGATTAATGGAATCGGTGTGTTATATTTCAAAAGCAAAAAGCGGAGGATAGAAAACAAGCATGTGCCTGTCCTGAAGCAGCGCTCCTGAGGTGTTAACTAATCTCTGGTGGCCAGTCTATGCACTGCCTCCTCTAATTGCTCCCTGTATTTCAGTCTGGTGTGAGAGCAGCCATTGTAGCGAGCGCCCAGCCGGCCCCCCAGAGGTCTCACACCTTCATTATCACTCTTTATTGCAGAACCTTATACGGGCACTCAGCACCAAACAGCCTGCCCGTTAAAAATAGAGCCTTCTCCTTTCCTCTCCTTTTGGTGGTTTCAGTTTTAATTACCAACACAGAGCCAAAGCCAGAGTCCTCAGCAGGCCGGGCGGTTTTTGTTCACTAATTAAAGCGAGGAGGGAGTTTATTGAAGGGACCCTGACTCTGGCTCTCTCATCTATTATTAAGAGGGCAGGACAAATCATTTTCAAATTTAAACGTTGAAACCTTTCCAGGGACAAGCACAGGGCTCCATGGCTTGTGGAAGGTAAAGAGAGCAAGGAGGAGCCGAGGACCTGGGAATGCAGTCAAGATACAGGAAGTGGAGGGAAAGGACAGTGGGATTTTGATGTCCAAGGAGCGATACAGTCTTACATCTACAGTAGGTTGCTGTGGAAAAACTGTAAATGTCCTTCACCATGGGTAGGTACAGAATAGATTCATGCTTAATCCAACAATCTCTGTCTTTGACCAAACAACAACTTTTATTATTAGTGGGACTTCACTTAGAGGCACCACCCCCTATATGTGCTATATGTGAGTATTAGTGAAGATAATGTGCTCCGCTCTGCATTGACTGGTGGACCCCTCTGTGTGCTCTGGGTAAACAGTGGGCATAAATACCAAAACAGCAGTGTGGTAATGTGAGAGCTTAACTTCCGAGCAGATTGATGTTCTCAATGATTCACTAACCCCCCTGTCTCACACTCCTAATTGTCTAAACAGCCATGACCCTGACAGCTGCACAGGTACCTCTGTGAAAGCTCCATTCAGAAAGGCCAGGAGAAACACAGTGGGCTTGGAAAATGGGGCAGCCAGCTGAAACAGCACAGTACAATAACACAAAAAGTATAATCAGTGCAGCATACCACTCCATAGTGCTACTGTAGACCCAATGTGGTCAGAGTAATGCAATGATGCAGAGCTCCTATAAACATGTTACGGTATATAAAGGGGATGCTAAGTAATTTAGAGCATTGTCAAATTGGCTTGGCTTTGAATGTGTTACTCCTACTATTCAGCATTCATTTTATTGTGCCTTTGAAAGTATGTTCAATCTACATTATTATCCACTGTGTAAAATATTCTCAAGATATAAGCCTATAACTGTAGACTAGCTTGGGTTAAATCACACATAAGTCAGTGCATATTTAGGAGTTAAAACAGAAAATGAGCCTGATTCTGATGGTCTTTGAATCTCGTTTTCATAACCTTCCTGAGATAAGGTGCAGTGAATTGAAAAAAAGAAATAATGAATATGGCTAGGGTGAAAAGCAAGTGAATCTTCCTTTGGCCTAACAAGCAGCTTGCATCCTTAGGGCAATTAGTCACTGTCAAAAGGGGGCAAATGTAGAACCCTCTGCATGCTTGTTAAGTAAAAACCTACATAGGGGTCAGTGACATTTAAGGAAAATGCGTTCTTACAACCGAGCTATAGTATAGAACATTCCAGGTCAAAATACCTGAGCTAAAACAGATCCCTAAATGAACTGTAGGGGATGAAGGTCGGATTCTTTTTACCATAATTTTCTAGACCAATACTTTTATAATGCATAGAGCTTTTATTTTATTTTAATAGACTCACTGCTATTGTAGGCCAGTGAAAAATCTACCTGTACCTATCTATACTCTGTACATAACAGTAATTCAATGTTTCAGAAATCAAAATGATTTTGAGACTATATGGTTTCTTGAACATAATCCGAAATATAACATGTTTCACCCAATTTCTATTTTTACTTATATATTAAACACATGAGGCACACTGTAATTCAGCAGCCTTTTATGTGTCTGATTGTTTAATTTCACCATTTCTATCAATTTAAAAGGTACATTTCTTTCAGGGATGGATTTTTCCAATATATAGAGGGGAGGATATATAGGTCAGAGACCCCAACGCCTTATCAGTAATTCACCATTGCCTGGTTATTAAGGACAGCTTAGGTGGAGAGGGCTGAAGTACCAGGAGGGGTTAAGGTGAATTGATTGCCTGTGGACATGTTAAACATGACCCTGTCAGGCCTCCACTCCACTCCTAAAATGCGTCAACCTGTGCACCTCACTCCACGTAATCAGCTGTAGAGAGGCTTTAATAAAATTCAGAAAGCCCTGAGAACTTACCCCCAGGGAGTGTTTTCGACCAACTTGGAAATAATCGAAACCTGCGGCAAGAGACATTTGCTCTGTGTACGTAGGAAGCATAACAAATGCCTCCTGCAAAAATCTTTGGCCGAAAAACGTAATAGTTTATGAGCGTATTAGACGTACATGGCTTGTTATTGTTGTTCAATGTTAAACAGATCGGAAAGTAATCACGGATAGTGTCTGTTACTTTGCTTACCGGGTTCAGATGCACCAGCTTGCAGCGGAGGGGCAGTGCGAGGATAATTAGGGGGTAACTTGGGCTCAATCTGTCTTTGTGCCCCCCTCTCTCTAAAGGGGTGTTTCCCTTGATTAGCCGAACTCAGGGTGCAGCCCCCTCTGCGAACGGCAGATTGAAGTTCATCACAGGGGTCTCAGCTGCCAGTGTGTTGCGATGAATTGCCTGCTGTAAGAAGGTGTTGACAGGAGCAGCTGGACATCAGAGAGTGATGAAAAGAAAGGGAAATTCAGGGAGACCCCAGACAGAATGGTCCACAGGGGAATGAGGGACATTGGTCATCTGCTGGAGGAGGGGAGAACTGCATTTACTACAGACTACAAGAAATCTGGCCTTGTCTCCTTTTGTTTCTCCATCCTCCTGAGGTCTCTTCATGTTGTCGGAAGATAAGTCACTAAGGTCAATTAGTGTCATTCCATGCATTTTTAACCGTTCACAAAATCTTGAATTGCAAATGGGATTTGTAACAAAATATTTGTTGTTGATTACGTGGTGATTATAAAGCAGGTACTTTATTAGGCTCCTTTACTAAAACCCCTAAAAGACAGTCATATTTGTTCCCGATGTTGGTTTACAGCAGTCATTTGTTTAAAATACAACCACTATTGTGGTTATTTTCGATCTCACAAGAGTTCAGGTCATCACTATTGGTAACTAATGCTAGTGAAAATGAGGAATTCTGGGGTGTATCCTGATGAATAGAGGCGGCGCCCCAAGGTGAAGAGAGACTGTATTGGTGTGATTCTAACATTAATGAACTGCCTAAAGGTGTAAATTAGGTTTCAATGGGTGTTACTTTACTGTGCTGGTTCTACCACTCATAAAGGCTTTCATTCACCAATATCAGTCTCCTGTCTCCGCACCAATAGGCAATCATGTTTATGGACACTCCAACAATGCATAAATGCAAAAGCCTCCCTTTATTAAACTTATTAAGATAATACAGCACATTCACTTTGCCTTTAAAATGCTCAAGTCAAAGCCATTTCTTTTCAGCTTCAATTTCTCCAATGAACTTCTAAATGTTGACCTCCAGTGTCTCCTAAATGTTTGCAGTCTTTCAGTACAAAAACATTGCAACATGCTTCCTGCTTATTCCCCTTTCTGATACCATACAGCACTTAATGATGAAAGACGTACTGAAGGAAGGGAGTCGCCCAATCCAAGCAACTCTACCCTTCTCCCCTGTTAATGGAAAACTACTCTGAAAAAGCATACAGTTCAGTACCAGGTGAATGGGTGGTATTTAGAAGCATGTGGATGAAGACTGAGCATCATCTACTGCTGTGTGTGTCTATCTTCTGTTCTGGCTCCCCAGCTATGATAACATGGTCTCCCAGCATCCCTGACACCAGCCACTACTTAATTAGCCACCATCAGCCTAGCCCTGGAGGAGTGACTCATGATTAATGATAAATCTTCCTGGAAAAAACCTCTGACAAAACACAACATGTCACCCTGTTTGCACTGAAGATGTGGACTCCTGTATTTCCTCCTCCTTTAAGCCACCATAGATTTATGATTAAACTGCAGTTTTGTTTATCAAGCGCTGTTGATTACACACAGATGGAACTGTGTGATACTGTGTGTTTGCTCTCATAAATCACACCCCTCCCGCTTACCACAGAGATGCTCAAGAATTTTCGGAGCATACAATGTCAGAGTGTATTGTCAGACAAGCAATGTCTATGGGGAAATTCGAGGAGTCATGCCTCTCTGTATCTAATGGTGGAATTGTATTTTTTATGGTCTGACCACCCTACTGCTCTAGGCATGCTGCAAAATCCATTGCTTTATTGATCTATGACTAATTAGGGGAAGATAAACGGTTCAGCTAATCAAATACAGGTTGTCTAATGAGCTAATCAAGTAGGAGATGAATTAATTCACTACAGTAGGTTTTGAGAAGCATCTACCTCAGAACCTGTTAAAGTAGATACTGTGAGAGGAACAAGGAGTGAACAGATGTAAATCTCAATGTGCTTTGAAAAGAAAAGGGTGTACAGTGTCAACAAGAGTCATGTGAGAGGGGCTTAACCCTCACACACAGTACAACTGAATACCAAAACACAGTGAAGCTGTTTTAATTTTTTTATTTTCCTCGGATTACAAGCAGACTCATGGCAAATTATAACTTGATCTTACATTTAAACCACCTATTATTGGTGTCTTGTGATTTAACAGTCACAAACGATCAACCCTAATTAGATTTATCTGAAAGGGTGTGCCTCTCAGGTCAAAGATCATGACTGATGTCATAAGGGTGATGGTGAAGAGACGGGGTTGGGGCGGAGTCAGGGGACCAACATCCTCATTACATAGAATCCACTGCTCTTAAATCAATATGCACACTACAATTTGTGAATATTTTTCTATTGTAAACACTGTCATAACCTGTAGCTAGTATTGTGTGCAATGAATGACAGTTTGGGCTGCATTTCTCACCCCCAAGTGCTGGATCTTTATAGCTTGTACATGTGAAGCCAGACAAGTAGATGTCTCTTCTGAACAGACCCAGAAACAGGGGCTCCCTCTGCAGGTAGGTTGTGGAGCTGTGTCAACATTATTACTCACACAGCATCAGAGCTCAGTTTTCCACTGACAAAATGTTCTCAATGCTTGATTTGTCAAAACAGATGTTAGAACAATGTTTCCCTGGAAACCTAAAATCTGAAGAAGTAAATTAATAACCACACCCTTCCATTTTAAGTCCCCCAGACTCAGTTCTTAGCCTGTACTAAGTGCCCTTGTTGACTCAATTGGATTAGCTTTAATATGTAAACACAGGAGGTAAGAGGAGTAATCCTCTAATGAGAAGAAAAAATTGGAAATAAATAAGTAGAAATGCCATGTCTTCGCTGTAACTGAGGCGTGCGTGGTGTGTAAGCTTGACTGATTGAAATTAGGTTTAAGGTTTGGACCAAAAGATGCTCGGAGGCGACTGTTTTGACCATTTGGTGGCAACGTAATTACCCGTTTGTAACTTAGTTGGATAATAGGAGTCTTGCCTCTAGGGGATAAGACAAAGACTTGTTAATTATTAAAAGCTTACACTAGCCAAGCACTAGAGAGTTGCAATTATTAATGTTGTTGTTCTTGTTTTTGCTTAAACACTACTGCTGCTGTTAATATGCTCATTAACCAAAATGAGTGATTTTATGACTCTTGATTTGGTTTGGGGTTTGTTAAATGCATCCTAGTTCAGTGTCATTGCTTACTGAAGGATGAACCCCACTGGCTGATGCCTCAGATGAGATATGGCATGTGGCTATGAAGCTTAGCTTGATTTTACTTTTAAAGTTGTGTCTAAAAATCAAGCATAAATATCACACCAACACCACATTTTCAGATTGATTCGAAAATGTAGCAACGTGTCTTCTGGTGGACATGGTTTTTATATCTTTTGTATTAATATGAGTCACATGTAATATATATTGTAGGAAGAATAAATCGAAGATCAAAATGTGCCTTTGTTCTAAACATGATCGGATTGTTGTATGAAAGATGTCAGATATAAAAGATGTCATTCAAATTATAAACTACTGTACCAGGCCACAAATTATTATTGTAATGCTTCATTATTTTTTATATTTGTGAAATGATAATGCTTTGAAATATACTTGTCCATGTAACAATCATTTTGTCCCATGAACAATCTTAAATACTTATAAACTCTTAAAAACGAATTCTGCATTGTGTGACATTATGAACTGCTTATTGGAAGCCCATATTATTGATGGCAAAAGTAAAAACAGAACTGTAATGCTGGAAGATTCACATAAATTGTTACTTGAATCATTTATAGTCGTAAAATGAGGGTTGTGTTTAAATAAACGATATTACGAATTCTTAAGGAAGCTTCTTATGGAGCTCCAGGAAACATGGCCCTATAGTACAGTTTTAACAATATCTATAACATCACAGTGTTTGGTCACACTGTTTGATTTGTAAGAGCTCCAAAGCGTAAGTGCTTCTCTTGCCAGTTGTGATAACAGGGCTCCAGCCAGCAGTTTCTTGTAAAGATTCTTTAATTGGACCTGTCTTGAATCTCCTTAGTGAGCAGAGTAACGAGGGATATGAAACAGACTCTGGAGAGGACCCTTTTGAGATATATTATGTTCACATGTATATCTCTGTATGCATTTTTTTGGGGGGATTGCTCTATCACGTATCAGTTGTTTATATTTTGTTGAATTTATTGTGTAATATTAGTTTAATGTGTGTGTGTTCTTGTATCACACACGGCTTCTGGGCATTTCTGACTATACGCATAAACAAATTAAAACCTTAATAAAATCTATAAGTGAAGCAAACAAGGTAATCTACAGGCCTTCTTCCATTGCAAGCTTAATCTGAACCATATGCAGTTTTAAAGGGTGTTCCTCTTTCTAATGGGCCCCTGAGGAGGAGGGGGTTAATTGATGCAGATGTTGATAGCTTTTACACATGACGCAAGGATCATCTCCCCAGTGGCTCCTATTAGAGGGAGTTTTTAATGAAGTGCTAAACAGAAGGCTTTCCCACAGTGTGTCCCATCTTGAAGAAGACACCAGGAAACAAAGCACTTCACGAGAAAACAAGGTTTACTATTGATTAGACTGCCATGAAATGGAATCCTTTTTCCATCAATGCTGATGTGAGAGAGAGTCAATGATGATGCTTTTGCCTTGCTTATTATTTTGAGACACTGTGGTCAAAAGGTGAAATCATGGTAGGATCCAGGGTTTTGACTGCTCAATCCCATTATTACGACATTCAATAGACTATTTTCATCCTTTTGGTTTATTCTGCTTTGATGAAATAGAATCCCGTTGTAAAATTACATGTTAAACATATTAAGGGTATAAATCCATTCGGCTCCCACTCGCCTGTCATTAATTAAAGGAAAAAAGGGCGAATAACATCCAGTGAACTTAGAAATTAACAGATGAGTAACAGCTCATGTAGATTTTTATGTGCTGAAAGTTGGTGAAAATGATGGCAGTGTGATGAGGCTTCACACTGGGGATTACCAGCCCATAGCCACTAAATTCTGCTCATTAAAGTGACAAACCCAAATACATAGTTAGTCAGGCGTGATCTTCAGCTGTGTACGGCATCTGGCCCTGATGCCCCTCTACCCCCTTCACCCCTTCTTGAGCGACAGACACACACACACATACATACACACACAGCACTAACACCCACACATACACACACACACACACACACACAGCCTATATCCATTTAAAACAATCAGCATTCCTTTCATTTCCAATTTACCAGACTGCCACAAAACCCTATTAGTGTCCTCCATGATACACTACGGGTGGTGCATGAACGAGGGACAGTGTCTTCCCCTCATTCAGTCTGGAGGAGTTTTCTCCATTCCCTAGCCAGCTCCTCTCTCCATCCGTCAGCCTCTTCCATCCTGATTATCAGGAGACGCCAATTTCAAAGACATCTTAATAGTGATGTCAACGTATTAATTAGAAGTGTTAATGAGCTAAAAGCAACCCAAATTAAATTAATGCAGCAATAGACACAGAGAGCGAAATTAGCTTCAATTTCTGTAAATGATTCTGAAGTGTGCACAACATATCAGCCTGTCTGAACATTCCCATCCCCCAAAGCTAATCAAGAGCTACATAGCAATTAGCTGCTTAATTAAAGCAACACTCTGCTCGGAAAATCCGCCACAATTAAGTAATGGCTGTTATAGCATGAAGACAGACTGTATTTTTCTTCCAGAAAGAAAAAAAATAAAAAACAAAACATATTTTGTCCCTAATGGCCTGCAGGGGATTGAGCCAGCCAAGAGGTGCCAAGATGGAGAGGGTTCCATCTTGTGCTTCACTGGGGATCTCTGCTCCAGCTGGAAGTCCTGTGAATCACAGACAGCTCGCCAGATCAGACTGCCTTACTCTTGGTCTCAGCCATCTGAATTGGCAATGACTTGAGTGACTTGGGTGACCATCTCAGTGTTAGCAGATCGCTATATTCCAGTTGGACGGGCCAATTCCAGACTATTGACTCTCTCTACATATTTTAACAGTGGAACTGTGACTGACCTCTAGCCTATCCTTTTAACGGTGGTCGACACTCATTATCAATGGTGTGGAGGGGCCAAAGAGAGTTGCATACATCACAGTATGTCCACAGCTCTACAATATAGCTTGACAGAAAACACAAGAGTCAACGTATGCTATCAAGATACACCACACATCTATTTCTGTAACGTCAAACCATTAAGAGGTTGTGAAATCTTGCGCAGCACAGCATTGACGATTACCGTTATTAACATTTTCTTTAGCAAGGTCGGTTTCAGTGTTTTACAGTTTCATATTCCAGAACAAACAGTAGTGTGAGTGGTAGCATACACCTTTAAGCAAAAGATGATCCCATGGCAACAATACCAAGTGATGGATCCCCTGCTGTTGTGTTTCCAGTTATTTACTGGTTTTAAAAGTGTGTGAGCGAGCAGTGAGCTGTGATTAACACCCCACTTGGAGGTGGAGCCCAGGGACGGTGGTGTAAACGCCATCCTTCAGCAGGTGTAGACCACAACAGAGCATGTGCCATCAGGTTGGTTGGGCGACTCAGCAGAGAGTTCTCTGTGATCGTTTCCCTGGGCCCACCTCTGCTGGGAACAAGTGTCACTCACAAACACCATCTGTCAGGAACAGGTTCACCTGCTAGGAACATTTAACGCAGGGGCTGAGAGCGGAGCCTTCTTTTCGGAAAACGCCCACGCACCTGCAGAGAGAAACAAAAGGAGACAACGCCATGCTCTGTTGTCACCTGTTCTTGTGACATGGCTCATAGTTCCTCTTTAGAAATCATTCATGTAAACACAAACCACAAGAGATGTGAGACACGGGGGAAGGCTCAGCCTCTAGAATGCTCCAGGATACCTTTCCCTTTGCTAAAGAGAGGGGAAAAGACACCTGAAGTGTTAGACGCTAAATTAGGTTTTCAAAGACAATAATTAGACTTCTCCCCTTAAGGTAAATTACCTGCTAACCAATTGAGCTGCCTTCTAATTATAGGGTTTTGCCCCTGAGCCATTGCCAAGGATTCTTGTTCTTGTGGTAGAAGATGTAAAACATTTTATAAAAAATAAAACATGCCATGGTGGTAAAGGCCTGAAGAAACTAAGGTGAAACACGTTGTGCACACCCATGCTGTGAGAAACATAGCTATGAGTATGTCAAATCACTGATATACAATAACCTTTAGAGAGTTTCCACAAGCTAATAATTGTGTAACAGCTGCTCTGTGGTGGCTCTTGCCCTGCATTGCCAAATACATTACAATTTCTAGATGAAATTAATTTGTGTAAATGTTGGAGTTCTGGATGCTCACTTGTTTTTTTTTTCAATCTGCGGTTTGCAAATCCTGGTTGATGTCACGACATACTGCCAAACGATTTGTAGGACTGCGGGTGGTAAAAGGATACAAACTATTCAGTCCCACTGAGTAAAAAAAAAAAAAACGATCATGCCAGGCTCTAGGTGTCCTATGGGTCTGGGTAATTTCTTTTTGTTCTGTGGAGTGAGTTCCCCGCATGGCGGCACTGTGAGTGCAGACTGACAGGGACTGGAACATACAGAGAAGGGCCACTCATTTGAATTCATCACTGCTGCTGATTGCCCGCTACTAATTAATATGTAAATTTTACATTGTTTGTTAGCTGCTATGTCAAACTTTGATGTGAGGAGCCATTTCCAGGTTAACAGAGATTTACTGTAGATTGAGGGCTGGATACCTGCCAAATATCACAGCCAGTCTGTAATCTAATATTTTATTTAAATAGATAGACTAATATATGTCTCTACAGCTTAGAACCTGGGAGACAGGCTAATGATATTTTATTAAGCCAGAGTAATTGAGGATCCCATCAAAATATGTAATTAAACACTTAAGCATAATTATGCAACACAGTCGGAACCCGAATGAATTAATTAAAAAACGTCAATACATCAATTTATTTGGATTCCTTTGTCCCTTTTCTACTTGTAATGATTAACATTTTAATTGGCTTTATTTGTGATGAGTAAAAGAAATCCACACTTTATTTTAGACGGAAAAAAAACAGAAATCGAAGCTTACAAAGATGCTCATGAAAAAAACATCAGAGAATGTCCAGAGCATGCCCACAAACACCCCTTTACAGTTTTAAATGATATGCAGAAATAAACCTAGACAACTTGTGTAGGACTATATGTAGTATTATGGGTTTCTGCTGCAGAGTGGAACCTCTATGATGGATTGGACACGGGATGTGTTTGTGTGTGTGTGTATGTGTGTGTATGTGTGTGTGTGTGTGTATGTTATCAGCAGCCTGCCTAAGTTTTATGTATACCTGGAGAGCAGCTTAATATCCTCAGGCTACCACTACATGGCAGGCCATAAGAAAGATCTGCACACATAAACACAGAGACAGTGGCACATCTCTGGCCCCGGTGGAGCCATTTACCTTTCTCCAAGTAGGTTCAAGATATTAATTAAGATAAATCTACCTCAATTCACACATTCTGCCATCTGCTTATTTATCAGAATTATGGTAATTATTTCTGTAGGGCATGAGAATGATTACCCACTTTGTGTATAATTCATATTAATATTCAAAATTAAATAATTCCTTATTCCAGTCCATATGGACAGTTTTCACCCTAAACATATTTTCAACTGAGTAAAAAGAGGGAAATACAAACACACGTAGTGCGTGTGTCAAGCATTCTCCCCCAAATCTTCTCACAAACAATATGGCAATACATAAACTCTAATCATATGCAACTGCACTGCCTTAGGTCATTATAGTGTAGTTTGTACTTTTCAATAGCTGTTTACCAAACCATTATTCTAATGGCATACCCATTCTATTCCTTTAAATGTCAGAGAAACCAACCAATAAAGTGATCTGACAATGATCCATTCTGCCTCAGTTGCAAATTGTTTGGGACATTTCAAGGCAGCATTTTGGCCGATGGATGAGGCAGTTAATTAAACTCAGAGGAGATAATTAAGACACGATGACTGCTTGGATCACTGGCCACCCTGCCATTCTGTGGGGTGGGCCTGGCAGGTGGCCCTGAGAGCCACAAGGTGACAGCTCACCCACGTGATGGTGCATGCATTTAGTCACAGTGGTTCCCCTGGTTCTTCCCTCACCTTAACCCCCCCCCCCCACACACACACAAACACACACACACACACAAAGTCACATAGAGCATCGTATTAAGTTGTTTGAACTAATCTAGCGATTGGAAATGCAATATAAACCTGAACCATCCCTTTAGTAACGTTGTAGTCATCAGAACCACATCTATAATTCTAGCATCTTGGGACAGCGGCAGAGTGAATGCCTGTACTGTAACAACAGTTCTACATGATGCTGTGGGTGGCTTTGAGCTCCACTTATCTTCAGCTGTTTGGATGGTGGATGGTCACGTGCCCAGAGCAGGGGCCAGAGGAGGGTGTGCCAGAGCTGAAACAGGGCAGATCACACTCTTGCACAAGCCAAGGACTAATGAGGGTGAGGACAGGGCCAGACAACGGCTATGTGATTAAATTTAGATCTGGGGGGGAGATCTTGACCCACAGTGGCCCACATCTAAGTGACATTTACCCAGGATAACCACACTGCAGCCGAGGCTTATTAACCTTTTATAGACCTGAGCTTGTCTGTCTGTCTTAATTGGCAAATGGATTATTAAATAGACCAACTTCAGAATGATTTTACATCTCAAAAAATCGATTGCACAGAGGCTATTTTAGGAAGTTGTGTGACCATCTGTTTATTTGCTTTTTATAGTAGCTACATGATCTGATGTAGCTGGCATTTTATGTTCCTGTGATTATATTTTTAGGGCTGACTAGGACATTGGTTCACAAGCATCAATGGTTCCCTGTAAGGAAATGCTTTTGCAAACTTTCAGGAAGACGTCAGTCCACTTTATCAATAAGAAAAAGTCCTTCCATATCTTTAAGATGATGTTATGTTCCTCAATAAAATGTCAGAGAAAGCATACAGTACAATGAAAACTCACAAAGCCCCAGGCCTGATATCATGCTTATAACAACCATGCTTCGGATGCAGACAGTCTGAGAGTGTCAAATACCTTAATGCTCTTCATAGTCACAAGACTTTTTTTAAGTCAAGTGTTTAAGAGTGCTCTATCCACCAGAGCCTGGGGTGCTTTGCCATGTCAAATCAATGCTTTCGAGTCGTGGAGGACTCAGTCATATATTATTCGGTTCTGCATTTACTAGTAAGTGGATCATATTTTAGGCATTACCATGCTTGTGTGGTAAAGGCTTTCTCATATTCAAATAGGAGATTATGGCACAGCATGTGATAAATGTCACCTAAGAGCAATGACCTACATTATGTATAAGGCTTCTTCAGGAGCTGGTGACTCCATGTCTAACCTTTTCTCAAACAACTGGCCACACACTCGATGTGTGAAACCGTAGCCCTCAGCCCAGTCAAGGCTTCCCAGCAACTGGACAATTGAGCTTGAAGCAACCATTTCAGTGTGAAGAAAGCGATACATGAAAGCAATGAACAACAAAACACACATTTTCAGGAAATGCTCCTGTGAGGCGTTACTTGTTTATCTCCTCCGCATAATTCGGACGGCAGACTTGCGATGCACTAATTCATCTGTAGACCTTGTTTCTCTCTGTAGTCAGAGGAGATGACCGACATGCATTGAGAGCATTAGTTCAGAGCCACAAGTCCCATGCATCAACTGTCGTGCGATGGCTAAGGGAGGGGGATCAACATACTCCAACTGAGTAGGCATAATCCCACTGAATATAGAGTTAAGCCATTTCATAATTAGTAGATTTTCTAATGTATGCCAGGTTTTAATGACCTTTGCAGATGAGAATGGTTGTTTGAATATCCATCATTCCCATCGTTTTCTCCCCTCCATATCTGCCTGATGGAATGAGCACAGGAACGTCTGATGATATGCATGAGCTTAATGAACAACGTGTCCGAGGGTAGGAGACTGCACGAGTGGCTGTATTCAAACTGCAGAGCTCCAAGAAGACATAAAGTGGATTTCTGCACCATACGCATTTCCATGATTTTGTAGATGATGCTCAAACTCCCTAACAATACATTACAAGATATACAGCATATCATATTACTATTTCACTACGACTATGGATGATCCAGTGTAATATCAAGCCAAAAGTTTTGATTTAGCCACCATGAGCCAACATGACTGTAAACGTGTACACTCACCTTAACTGGACTACAGGTACATTTATGGGTGTGTCAATGCATTGTTGAAAAAAACATTGTCCCAATCGGAATTGTCAAAGAGAATGCACTGCACCCATGTAGAATGAAAGTCATTTTACAATGACTGGCAACGTGGTTCATCTCAGAGCTCCAAAGTCAGCCTAAGTATGCCATCGTCAGATGTCTGGTAATAAACCATGCGGACGCCTTCACGAAAGCCATAGACATTCATCTTGGCTTTAAGGCTATCAAACTCTAATTTGCCTGGGATTTCATGTGTGTTAACACAACTACAGATGCAGAGAGCAAACACTTCAACAACACTACAGAAATGTCTAGTATATTAACCAGACAATAAACAACCTATTCAATTCCAGGGATTTGCATGGGAAATGTGAGCATTAGCGAACACAGAGGGGTCTCCTTCTCGGGAGCTACTTTGAGGAGAAGGATGACTTCAAACTTGATCCTACGAGTGAGGGGAGAAGAGAGGGAAGAGGAGTACAGCCTTACAGAGAGAGCCGTGCCACTCAGTTTTGGCATATCTGAGCCTACAATGCCGTAGATTAGCACAGCCTCACTACAGAGCTGAAATAAGCTAATTGCTTAATTAGCTGACCCAATTCGATAAGCTTCTTTTAGCATATTAACAAGAGCTATGAAACAAATACTCTTGCTCTAATTCATGGAGACTGTGTTTATTTATGGCATTACAATTAAAAGGGTGTCAAACACAAAACACATGGTCAACGATGCTCCATTCAGACGTTTGTTTTATCAAAAAAATTGGCACTTTATTGATTATTTGAAATTATGCAAAATGCCTTATCCAACTTTTAAGGGTCTTTGAAATATAGCTTTCACCTGTATAAAACAACACAGTTAACTTCAATGTATAAATGCCTTACTGAGCAAGCAGTTCACAATTTGTACTGGGAAAACCTGAAGCTACTCATACTTTGACAAAGAGAACAGCTTTCTGAAATTACAAATCATAGTCACAACTCTTCCAATTGTGTTAGTGTTCAATGCTTTCCACTTGTGTAGTTACAGTAGGTTTTTGTAAGGGTTAAGGTCTGGTTACAGGCCCAACAGGGTACCCCTTGTGCAGGGGGTAACCTGTTGGGCCTGTAACCAGTTGGGCCTATACTTTACTTGTGCAGTTTGTAGATGCATTGCGTGTAATTAAATTAAATATGAAGACTTTGAAAGGAAGACATTGAACACTTCTCTACACTGCACCCATGTTTATTATGTACAATGTTCAGCATCCAAGACATCATTTGTTATCCAAGACAATTTCTTGCCCTCTGTGTCTCTGTGTTACTATAAAAACCAAAAACAATTAAACTAGGTCAGATAATAATTTGTCTGTGTTCTCAATCATTTCGGACACTGGAGCAATGAAGGATAAATTAGGAAAAGTTCATATTAGATTGAATGATGATTGAAAGGGATTAATTTACATTTTCTCCCAACACTTTACATATGTGATATTTTCTTCAGTGCAAAGAGTTCTGGGCAAAAGAGCACTATTTGTATAAGATTAACTCATCTATATGCTAATTCATTGGCATGTAGACCTGTTTCATTTCTCTGATTCATTCCTGTTTACCCATTAGCTGTTTTAGATGCAAAGGGAATTGAAATATTAAAAAAACTAAAGGCTTAGGGCCAAGAAGCATTAGCAGTACATCACCTGTTATTATATTCATATTAGAGTGCCATTCCTGCCCTTTGTTTAAGCTTTGCCCAATAGCCAAGCTCTAAGAGACTTTTTCACAAATGAAATGAGCCATCTCTTTCACTTAAGTGAGACCTGCTGCACCTGGCAAAGATAATAGGCCTCCAATTGCTCTTGAGGATGTCCCATTGAAACTGGTCAAATGCGTCTCCAGACAAGTAGGCCAAGAGATAGGGGCAGTCTGAAACTGAAAACAACTCAGTTACTCAGAGCATTGCAACACAAAACTGTGATCAACAACACTGACATAAGTAAGAATGCCAAACCCTTTGCTAAACGATGGAAGGCAACATAAACATGTTTAAAAGGAGATGTGTGACAGATTATATTACACCAAGGCCTAAATGCTAATGTAATTTCAGATGAACTAGGCTTTAAGAGATGCAATCAACCATTCCTGATATGCACTACTGTTGTGTTTAAGAGGATGACAACCTCCCTCTTATTGTCTATGTAATTCACCAAAATTGCCACTTACAGCCGCTCAGAGTCGGACGTTTCATCTCCAAGCTTCTTCTGGTCTTTGCAGCTCATCCCATTTCTACTTCTTCCAAAAGCGCCACCACTTCATTAACCTTGCCAGGCATGAGATAAGAGAGGCAGAGCATCAAAGCAGTCTGCCCACAGAGAGAACAGAGCCAGTCTTCACTACACAGCAGCCATCACACACAGGCAAACACAGACACACTCCACAGTCCATGCTACATTCAAGAGGAGCTTTTGTGTTCTTAACTGTCATTCAAAAGCTGAGTTACAATGCAGCAAACCCCTTATGACAGAAAAATGTGTCATACCATTTTTGGATTGAAGAAAGACTTTGGCTGGGGACACTTGCAGGAATTCAGAGGGGTCAGTGGATCTTGTAGGTTCAGCCTGGAGGTGTGCCGAAGGTAACAGGTGATATCCTATCATAGGGTTTAGAGGTGTACACACAGAAGTGCAGTGCCAGTAAGATGACCTCTGACCTTACAGACATTAAAAAGTGAGAAGAAAAACATAAATTAGACGTACCTTTATCTGCTAGATAGGGAACTAAATTATTAGAAGTATGGTGAACATTGTTTTATTTCCACTACATAGAAATATCTGTTGCATTTAATCCTTCTATCCACATTTTCCCAAAAAAGGAGGATAGAAATTATTTCCCTTTTAAGGAACGTGCAAATCCCTGTCTGGATTCTGTTAAAAGGCTTAAAATGTCACTAAATGCCAGGGCTGAGACTCCTGCTAACACGTAGGTCTTTAAGACAAGATGTTAAAGCGTTGAAAGTTACCTGAAATTGATGAGGTTAATATTCTTATCTCAAACTGGGAGCTGTGTGAAACTGGATACTGAAAATGTAGACAGCAAAGTAACCCTTCCTATTAAAAGGTATCTAAGGGCTTATACAGTGTAAACAACAATTACCCACTTAATTGTTTATCATCATACTAAACACATACTGTATTAATACACAAATGCATAATTTTTTGGTACATAATACAATGGGAGCCATCTTTATTGTAGGCTATAATTGTCTTTATATGTGTGGTTTGCTTTTTTCCGATGATAAACAGTAATGTAGGATTTTGACCAGTAACCCACATATCACAAAAAATGTATGGCTTGGTCTAAAGAAGCATAGTGCAGTTGAACATCAATATCACATTCTGCCTTTCTTTTCAGCAAATCTGAGGCTCAAAATGCCAACGTTTTTGTCCACATGTAGGCCAGCAAGCACATGGCAGAATAGTTTTCTGTGGATCCTCTACCATCCTCTGGGTTGTCTGCCCATGTGAATAGGAGGGGAAATGCAATGCTGTAAGTTATCCACAGAGCCAGTGCAGAAGGAGGGTAGAGTGAGACATTCTGCCATCTTTTAAGACTTATTTTATGTATATATTGTGTTGTGAAAGAATTTTACTGATCTACAAAACCAGCAGGAAAGGATAAGTGTGAGTCTCTAAGACCATGTGGTAAGCAACTGCACTGCAGAACCTCAGCTAAGTTAAAAGTTGCTGTGCCGTTGAGTAGAAAGTCAGGCAGAATCCTGCATGCCCGCTGATAACATGGTTGGATTAGGGATGTTTAAGGGAAGTGAAAATTATTCATTTGAGATGGATGAAAGCTGCACTTGTCAAGTCTACCAGTCATGCACTTTATACATTTCATTTCCAGTAGCCAGCATGCATAATTTCCCCTCAATGCAAATTTCTACACTCTGAAATTGTGAGCATATTTATGCCGCTCTCTCAACACATTCTCTGATACAGAAAAGTGAAAAAAATTAAATAAAATTAAGCACAGAGCAAAACAATGCCTTTTCCATTGTTCAATTTGAGTTGTTCAATTAGAATCTAGTTTTAAACAGTGTCCCAATGGATAGTGTCTTTCTCACACAGGAACAATAATGCTTAAATCCCATATCAAATGAATGTGATGTATGGTGGTCACATTTTATCACAGATTACTGTGTTCAAACAGATCATTTTAGCACACTCAATTATTAGAAGTTGGTCCACTATTAAGAGTGTAATAATTGTGTAATTTAACAAAAGACTCCTCTTTCAGCGTCAGTATTATTGCCTACTAACTCTGAGTGCATGTCTGTCTCTGTACAAATATTATGATCTCTCTGATGAGAATTAAGTCTCCAGCCTGGATGGCCAATAAATTAGTGGCACGCTTCTCGTTTACTCATCAGAGCTAATGAGCCTGATAAAATTACCTCGAGGATCATAATTACAGGCTAGTGGCAGAGACTGGCACTGTAAATGAGATGACACACACACTCACACACACGCACACACAGTGGAAAGTTTAAACCAAAAGCTAATATTTGGAGAATGATATCAAATGGACTTACTCATGCAGTTATGTACTTGATGACAAAACAAAAATTCTATAAAGGCAATTTATTAAAAATAAAAAATAAAAATATTTTACAAAATCTACTATGTGAACGATTTCAGAATGTTCCAACTAATCTTAGGAAGAGGACATTTAAATGGCTAAATGCTGGGAAAGGCTGTACAATCCTGCATCCCTTCTATAAAGATGAAGTGGGTAATGGCATATTTTGATGGGAGTGTGGACATGAGAGCTCACCTCCGAGGACTTCATTTCATCACACATTCACAGGATGAATTGTTTTACTTATGAATATTAATGTCCCTCTAATTTCAGGCTGTTGTTAATGCTTGTCGCTAGGAGCTTGGCAAATCAGGTCCCATTCCTGTTAAAACCATGTATTAGACACCCCCCTGACACTAAGCCCTCGCCTGTGATTCTTAATTGCAGAAGCGCAAGCATTCGCAGTAGATGGGGCGCAAAGCTTTAATTAACTCTAATATCACACGTATTCAGTCTTGACTGTCACCCGCATCACGCATGGCATTTTTGCAGCAGTATCATCCACAGCTCTACTCAGCTAGAAAGATGGTGTTCCAAGTTCATGATCACAATTTCATGCATCTTAAATTGGTGATATGCAGTTTCTAAAGTAGCTGCGATATATTGACGTGAGGAAATGATCTTGATGCTTTTTCCTAAAACCCACATAAAAATGGGCTTAGCTCTGTGTATTATCATGGCTGGGTTTTGAGAGTGTAAGAAGGAAGTCCAACACAGTGTACTTTCTGAACGGGGAGAAAGTGAGCACGAGATACAGGTCATGCGTTGTTTTTGCTGTGTACTACATTAGTTAGAACATTCTAGCAACGTGCAAGCAGGTCGTGTTTAACAGAAACTGAAAACAAGAATACTGTATATGGGAACAGCCAAAGTCTTGTTAAAATAATTTATTAAACTTCAAAAAGTAATTTCATTTAAAAACACAATAAATACACACTGTCCAGACATTCATTCAACATTCCATCTACTTTAAAATGTCACTTGATTTGCCTGAAATTCTCACAAACAGACGTTTGTTCATGTGTGACTATGCGAGTCATACATTTTAAAAGAGCAATAATGAAATGGGTTAAAAAACCTATAGTAGTCCTATAGCAAATACATTGTTATACCAATGTTTAATTAAACCAGGTGTTACGATAAAAAAAGTTTAGATAAATAGCTCAATACAACCTAGTTTATAAGCCTTGCATGGCCATAAGCTATTGCTCTACATAATCCGCTTTCATATAACATTATTGCATCTTTCATATAACATTATTGCATCAGAAGACTAGAACATTTTGCTGCATTTATAAAATTACCAAATAAATTAACTGTCTGTACTATGGCAAATTGGATTGTCAGGTTTTTGGACACTATGCCCACGCTGCCACCTACAGCAT
Organism: Hypomesus transpacificus; assembly: GCF_021917145.1. NCBI lineage: Eukaryota > Metazoa > Chordata > Actinopteri > Osmeriformes > Osmeridae > Hypomesus > Hypomesus transpacificus. Next base: position 3,804,825 of record NC_061076.1, on the reverse strand, counting down.
GAGTGTGAACTTACAGTCTGGTTTAACATCGCAGTAAGTGCCACTGTATGCTGCTTACTATATTCTGTTTTAGATGGAAAATTAAATGTGCAGAGAAAACCATTTCACAGAGGATCAACAGTTTTTTTTGGGGGGGTCAAACATCCATTTAGAAGGAGTCTTAAAATCAAAAACTTAAATATAGCAGGTAAGAACAAAGGATACACAAGTATCAGAATTTGAATTTCAAATAATTAAATAGATATTCGTGAATCAAAGCAAAGATGCATTCATTGGACAAAACCAACTTTTGAATAAAGTTGCTAAAACTAAAGTAACAGTGGTGAGAAATAGTACCCCAAAAAAGTGTGTATAATACTTTGTGACTCAAAAGGAACAAAAAAAGATGATAAATGTGGAAGAACCCGTCAAAAGTCAATTCCAGTGCCTTAACTTAACTATGAATAATTCAACTGAAACGTCAAACAAAAGTGATTCTGAAGCTGAAACGTAATCGAACATTGAACACAACACCAAAGTGATATACATAATTAAACTAATATGTTGACAAATGTGCTCAGATGTTTAACAATATAAAAAACTCAGCCTCTTATGCTTTACCAATATGTTCTCCCACCATTGACACGTGATACAGTACAAGTCCCACTACACCCAGTGGACTTTCATAAATACAGGCGTTTAAAACGTTAGAGGACTTAAACATACTTGTGTTGTAGATCCTACAGTGAACACTTCCCCTAATGATCACTCCGTGGCTGTCTTTTTACTTCTTCTTCTGAACAACTTAGAAACTGAAGACTTCCTCTTGTTTTTTGATTTCCTAACTCCTGTCAACCACAAACAAATATGGACATATTAAATTAGGTACTAAATCTGCGACATGAAACATCCATTTGTGGTAAGTATATACACTCACCAAGACTCTGCATCATTTCATTCAATTGCTGATCCTCCTCTTCTTCCCTAAAATAGTATTTTTTTTTTTTTTTTAGATCAGACAAGATTCCAGACTGTAGCACCTGATATGAATGATTATGTTAATACTTCTTTCCATTGTGACCATCCAGACAACCAAATCTACAGCACACGTCATTTCCCTCCAAATGCAACAGGGCTTAAGTCATCAAGATATAAATGCACCCTACCTCCGCCTGTCCTTGTCTAGCCCCTCCACAATGGCATTTCTTCCATTCACGATGTCCACCAGTCTCTCCATCAGCCTCTGCTCCTGCCAGCACTCCTCCCTGGACTTCAAATGATCTGCCGGGAACACCCAGATATCTGTCAGACAGGGGAGCCACTGTACCAACTGCCGATCTCAGTGGTACAAGCGAGGAAGTGAGTAGAGAATTTGTAATGTTCATTTTTATGTCTTTGTATTTTACATTCCGTTTCTTAACTTCATTAAAAATGTTATGGAATTCTACAACGTCATAATTTTGAAAAGCACTGGGAATTTAATTTCCTCTATTGTGAAGCCCTTTCAGGTGCATTTCTTATTTATAAAAGGTGCAATATACATAAAGCTTATTATTATCCTTGTATAAAAGGGGCCTGCACGCTTGGATGAAACCTGGAGCCTCTAACCTGGTTTCTCTAACAGCCTCCGGAGCTCCACCTCCACCCCTGGCTGCTGCTCCTCCAGATCCTGGGTCTTTACACTGCAAAACAACGCGTTTTAATCAAATCATTTAGCAACGCTTTAATCCAAACGCTCTTCCACTTAGCTGTCACCATCCCCCTAAGTTACAGGGTAAGTTGTGTGATGAATCGACATGGAGTATACTTTAAAGTAAACAGGAGAAGTACTTACATGTACACAAGCTCTGACTCCCTCCGAATATACATCTGCTTCTTTCGGATTAAGTTGAACCAGTCAACCATCAAAGGATCCATCAAGATGTCCCCGTCACCCTCTGAAAAGAGATGCTGATTGAGCCCCAAACATGCATGAGAAACACTTGTATCCTATGCCAACTACCACATCTCCAAAATAGCATCACTGTGTTGAGTTGGAACACAATGCATTACAATGTCCCAGTTCAACACGATCATTTATTTCTACCTAAGGCCTGTTCACGAACAACCACCACATATTCATTAGATAACGGTGCAGGCTAGTCTGGCCAGGGACTGAGAGGCGAGAGTGTCCCATTAACTTCCACTGCCGACTATCAGCAAGACAGGTGTGAGGTTTGGACAGGGAAGGGCAGCAGTGGACTGCAGGATATTACTGTGCCCCAACCACGGTGACCTTGAGCAGAGCAATCAGGCCTCCTTACTCCTACTCTGTAGCCTGTCTCAGGGGATGTGGGCACCCCACCACTCATTTCGTACCACCCCCACCTCTCCAATTCCAGAGAGGAGGAGTATAAGGCAGGAGGCTTCCCTGTGGGTTCAGCATGCTTCTTTTGCTTATAGCTACTGGAGATGGAAGCTGGAAGCTGGCCCACCTCTCCCCTCAAGGCAGTGGTTGTGTGTGTGTGTCCCATACAGGACCAGTGGGATAGCAGCCTCATCGTGAACAACTGTACACCAAGACACATTCACTGGAGTAGAGGAGGAACGTGACTGCTGAAATTGGAGGGCCAATAAGTATGACTTCCAACTAGATGTTCAATTTAAAAGTTTATTTGGATATTGACTTCTATAGAATGAGTGTTAAATGATTTAGTAGTAAGTGCAAGTAGACATTTGGGGCCATAACAGTCCTTGATAGTCAGGTCCATCCTCAAAAAGGGTGCAATTCTGGGAAATCCCATATACAAAACAATTTCACAGTGGGTGTATTTGTGTGCATTACAGTAGGTAAGGAAAGGTTGGTGAAGGAGAATTTCCTAACAATTACCTTCCTCACAGGTGCGGAGATTCTTCTCCATCTCCACTCCCTCCCTCTCCAGATCACTCAAGCTGTTCTCAATCCCATTCAGCTCCTTCACAATGTCATTCATGGGAATGTGATGATTTTGGCTCTGAACAAAAACACAGGAATGAGTGACAAAAGTTTGAATCCTATAACTGACATACATCTAAAACATAAGAAAACACATGAACATTTACGGAAGGAGTGTTTACGCATGAGAATTTAAACTTACTAAGGGTGACCTCATTTCAGACCCCGAGGCATTTGTGAGTGACAAACGCTTTCCATTTTTAGAACCTAAGAGGTCGGTAAAACAGGATTAATAAGACCTTCTATGGCTGTTGTGAGGCGTCATTGTCTCATAAGACTGTTGCCATGTTTTATTTTAAATTAATCCATTACTCATAAAATAGTACAATTTAAATTCATCCACATAATGATTAAGGCATCTGGGATTTGTGATAAAACTCAAAGCTCAGTCTAACCAGAGGTGGTAAGGAGTCTTCTGTAATTGGTTGGAGGAGAGCCGATGGACTGAATAGTTGGCAAACAGGAGGGGGATTGAGTCGGTGACAAGCTCCCATTCTCTTCACCTGACAATGTCAATTAATATGATTAACTCCAAATGTGGTAAATACAGACTTTACCGCAGAAATAGATTTAAAAAAAAAATACAGTTGGAGGTCTTGGCATTACCTGATTCTCCTACATGGAGCTGTGGCTGCCGAGAGGAGGGAGGTCTGTGCCAGATAGGGACAAGGGGAGGAGAGCCCATGGGGGAACAGAAAGAGGAGCTGGTAGCTGGATAGTTGCCATTTGAAGTACCTAAAAAGCGAGGATTTGAACAACAATTACATTTTGATGACGAAAAGAAATGTAAACTACGTTCAACTTATGGTTTTGCAAAAGGTCTTACCCGGTCCTCCAGAGCCTTGTTGAAGCAGCTGGGAAGAGGGAGCTGAGTAACCAGCAGGAGGAGAGCTGGTGGGGGCCGTGGGTGGCAGGCAAGAGGGAGGCTTTACGGCCTTGCTGGTAACAGTAGTGGAGGGGACTTCAGACTTTGGTTTCTTAAGGCTGATTGACTGACCTTCAGAAGAGCATGGGATCCTGGATGGTAATCATTTTAAATGAAAACATTTACAATTATTATTATAAAAACATACCTCAACCACAGTATGTAAATAAATGGATCTCTTCTGAATAATATCATTTTACATTTAAGAAAAGAGTTACATACATCAATAGAACACAAAACCTCACCTCTCATGACACTGAAATGATGGAAGTGGGAATGACTGGAGGGCTCATCAGGGGAACTCAGTAACTATCTAACAAGGCGCTAGGGCTAATGTCAGGCGTAGTATTCCCTGGGGCTCGAGTAGGTGGGGGAGAGGGCTAGCGGCTGCACTCTGAGCCAGTCAACAATTACAGAGATGGGCGACGTGGGATGAATCGGTCTGCTGCAGAGTGAATATGAGAAGCCCACCTGTCAGCTCTTTGGACCAAATATATCAGGCACTTTACACCCAGGTGACTGAGCCCGCTTCCCCTAGTGTGGTCTAAAGTGACTGGGTTAATGGAAAAACTGCCAGTAATTACTTACTGCATTGCTGGTCCATTCTTAACGGACCTGAGGTTGGACCGCCAGTCAATAGGGCCCTCTGTACGGACAGATAATCATTTAATAAACTTTCATACACCAATTGTCATGGGAGTAATAGTTTCAAGATTTCGAAAATCTTTGGGCTGCTAGAAACATCTGCAAAAGGTGAGTTTGATGGAAAAAAAAGTCACTGGAATTTTAGAGATCTTGCCTTTGGTGTTCACAGATACAGCTGTTGGTCCGGAGCTTGCTTTGTTGAAGGATTTTTGCCAAAGTGATTCCTTGTTGTGGGTGTAGTTATTAGCTGGCTGGGTGGCTTGCTGTCCTGCTGTGTCTTGGCTACATTTAGCCAGTCTGTCAGCTGAGTATGGCTCCTCTCCAAACCTAGGGAAACAACTTATTAAAGTTGTCAAAGATTTCAGAATCTACATCAGACAAGTGATGTAGATCAAGCTGAACTGTTAAGATACTCAGCAGTGGTAGCTAGCGTTATTACAGTGGTAGCTAGCGTCATTAAAGTTCTACTGAACTTTGTTCCTCACCTCCTTCGAGATGATCTAATGACAAACGGGCACGAGTTATTATTGTTGCAGTTATCCTCTGACAGTTTCCTGCCAACCACTGAGGTTGTCCTGCTGTTCAGCTCCTTATGACTCATGGACACCCTCTCCCCCGCAGGGACGTCTCTGGAGAATGGCAGCTTGGTCCTGATAGGGGGGGCTTCCGGGGCAGCAGACTGGAAGAACTTCTGTCGGGCAGCCTGGGTCCTCTGGGCTGAGGCAGTCCAGGGCTGGGGAGCTGGGCTGGTATCCACCGGCTTTGGAACAAAAGCCACAGTGGAGGACAGCACAGAGGAGTGGTGTGGGGCAAGGCGGGCTGTGCTGCTATCCGTTGTGGGCCGCTCAACAGAGCCAGCAGGCCCGGTTCTGATCCCAGCCACAGGAGGCTCACTGACGATCTGGGTGCTCTGGTGGGCACTACATATGAAGCTGCCTGGCTCTTTCCCCACTTTATAGGCCCCAGTGAGAAGGATGTTTGAGCATTCACTGCACCTGGTTTGAAGGTTTAACATGCAGCTTTAACACAATTTATTGACATTAGCACTGCCGTTTGATCAAGGTGGTTTGGTCTGATTCTTACTTGAAGCAGCTGCGGTGATACAGCTTCCCTTCGACAAAATGCCTTTGGACCAGGTGGACATGGCTCTTGCACACAACACACTTGCTATTGAGAGTGCCTGTCTTATTAGAGTTCTCAACCAGAACTGTCTTCTGTGAAGGGATGAGAAAGAGAAGAGTAGAATGTATTTAATGTTAAATGTACATACAAAAATAAACCAATTGAACCCAAATAGATTAGCAAACCTGCATATACTGTGAGTAACGTCTTCTAGACAGCATAGAGATTAAAACTAACCAATAATAACCAACCTTATCAGCCGCCCTGGGTAACTCAGGCGAGGTTTCAGCCTTGACACTGGGAGGTGGACGGTTCTCTATGGCCGTTTTAGACACAAAGGATTTGACGACCACTGGGATATTCTTCTTTTCAGACGGCTCCTCCTTTGAGCCCTCTGCTGGCCTCTTCACCCCACCTACACCCCCAGCTGGGAAAGCAGACACGGTTAACAGAATCACAGAATAACTCTGCTTGGTTAAGTTTGTTGTTGAATAGAACAAGCCCAAAGGAATCCGTCCATTCGGATGAAAAAGAACCAGCTAAAGGAATACAACGTAAATGTTATGTCTCACTGGGGGATCGTCCGCGGAAGTAGTTGTGGTACTGAGACACGTATGTGAGGATACTCAGCCTGTCTGGGATCCTCAGGGCCACCATGTCCTCTGCATCCAGCAGCGCAGGAATCCCCAACTGATCTTCTGCAATCTGGAAGGCCTGGTGAGGAAATAAAGATTTGAACAGAACAGATTTTTAAGCAATTCTGAACCCATATATAGATCTAACAATAATTAAGAGGGGGGAAATGCGACTAACACAGAAGAATATTTCTGACTACACCTTTCCTTTTGAACTAAAGATATTTGGCTAATCACTTTTCTTGATGGCCATGAATACAAATATGTATCTGGGTTTTGTATATGCAAAACAGCTACCCTATTTCACAGTGAACAAGCTAGAACAAAAGTATCTACTATAAATAGAGAATGTTCAGCAAGCACCATTCTGTGGCCCAATGCTGGGAAAGTCTGAGCAGGGGCTGAATAATAAATAGCACACATCCTGTGCACACTCAGGCCTGGAAGAGAGGACGGAGGCAGGAGGATAACGGGGCATTGTTTAGGAGCAACCTGGATGTGCTCATTAAAATCTACAGGACAGCTTGGCAGAAAAGGCAAATCCACCAATGTCAGAGCAAAGGAAAAGGAGGTCAAACCAAATATGCATCGGTGAGATAGGCCTGTTCTTCCTCTGTCAACTAAAAAAGGAAGAGACCAGCGACGTAAAGGATAAGAAAAAAGCAACACAAGGCTCTCTAAATGATAAAAAGTCTCTGAGAAACACGACACACGACGAACTGGGGAACACAAGTTCATCAAATATAAAGGAGGTGCTGTGCATGTGTGAGATTACCTCAGAGGCAAAACAGGAGCTGTACATAACCATGAGTTCCTCCATGAACATGTGATCATCCAATTGGTCAAGAGGGAAACCAATCTAATCTGTACTTTAAACAAAAGGTCCGAATGTTGTTTTAAAAATACCAACACAATTCCTGACACAAACGTGTCACTTTACTATCCGATGTTTGTAAATGAACCTTTATTGTTGGGATCAAGTAGCCTGGGATGATAGTACACCTCATTCATAATAAATACTCTGGAGAGCCTCTCCTGAGCTCAGGTTCTTAGGGGATACTGTGAGGGGGAGACGCAAAACTATCAAGAAGATCTATAGCACACTGAGTCGATTTATCCTCAAACTGTGGAAATTGAAATAAAATAACCCCCAAATCATTGACCAGATGCTCTGTGTGAGTCATTCTGGTTCTGTCATTCATTGCACGCATCCTTGCTTAAAGGAAATGGGGGGCAACTGTAAAAATAGGGTCAACTGTGCCGGTCGAGTAAACATGCTTCTCATGAATATTTCAATTATAGAAGGGTTAAAGAGATGTTAAACATTAACCAAGGCAACTCTTTTGTGACATGGAACTGTTGGTTGTCATGTTTTTGTCAAGAAATAGCAAGTGTTACCTTTGCTTCATCTGAATTTAGACCACATTTTGTTCTGCCTTGTGCGTTTAAATGCATTCAACCACAGCAATGTTAACAGAAAACCATCACCATGTTGGTCAATTGCTGTATATGTAAAGATGCTATAAAGTACAGTGGCTAATGTATATAATACAGCGACAGTGCAGTCATACACACAGCATCCCTACAGCTATTTTCAGTTCATCTCATTGGCCAAGTCACCAACAAATACATACAGCTGCAGAGGGCTGTGGGCATATAAACAATGTAATCAGTTCAGACATAAACCAACTAGCTTCCTGGTAATGTGGCCATAAAGTTCAACAAGATCCTGTTAAATAGTTTGGAATATAACTTCCTGCTCAAATACAATGTTCTTCTCTGTGGTTGGAAAAAAGAAATGCTGCCTCATCAACTTACCAAGTTGTTGTTCTCGAAAACATCATCCTTACTGAGGGAATCATAGTCTCTGGAATTAGGAAAACAGGTTTTCATGACTACAAATGCACATTTAAGGTTTTTTGAGAAATAAAGGCAACATTCATAATTATGTAAAAAAAAACTGCTAAAAGCTAGTTAATTAAATAACAATACTGCTTTAGTAGCATGTTACTTGACTCCCTATTTGATATTTAACTCAGCTTATTTTATTTATCCATATACTGTGTGGCCATGTGTGGCCATGACATCATCACCATTAAGGATGCTGAGTGGGGGATTCCCGCCACCATTGTTCAACGTGGAGTTTTAGCCATACTATTTGATAACATATTCAGCATGTGTATATTGCCAACTCATGAAATGAAAAACAAATTTCCTCGTGATACTGCAGTTTATGACATGTCCATTGCATACTACAGGCTAAGAATTAAATTGATTCCAGCTGCACTTTCAATTACAGCAAACATTACTGTGCAAAATGTATTTGTAGTTTCTATTAAGGAGGTTGAATATCTAAACCAAACAGTATTTTAGTAAAAAAATAAAAATAATTGTCAACACCATTCTTACATGAGATCCGGTCGGAATTTGTGTAAAAGTGCACAGAACGCCAATCCATTTTTGAATGAAGTTGTCATGTTGGTTATAGCAACATCTCGGTACCCCTCGCATTGGATTTTGCACCACTGTTCCAGTGCTTTGATAGCGGCCATCCTTCCGAACGTGTTTTGTTTGGTCAATGAAGTAACAAAAGGACAGTAGCAAAGTTGGAACCCTGAACTGCGAAGCCCACTTTGAGGTACTATATTCTAGTTTGAATCACGAGGAGGATCATTAAGTTGTTATTTCTCTTAGCCTTGACAATATTGTTTAAAAACAGACCACTTAAAGATGTTAGTCCATCTGTCAACCACAGCAGTCATTTTCTAATGTGGCACCTGAAAAGGTCTTCTTGTCTCCTCACGCGAGGGGGTGGGGTTTGGAGTTCACGAACTTGAACGCCCATTGTTTTACTCCACCAGTGATAGAGAATATTTCTTTTGTAAAAATGTGATGTGATTGCACTTATATATTTTAGAAATATGAGCAAAGATCAGACAATGCGAGGTAATTTGTGTGGGATAAAGATGATCTCATGACAGCAAAGTTTAATGGCCAAAGTGAAACAGTGACCTGCAACACTACTATGCAAACAAAGCATAAAGCTGGGCTGTTGTTTTGCAACATGCATTAGTGTGTGTGTAAATCAATTCAAATAATGGGAATTGATGTATAGGATCTACTGGAGGTAGTACAATGGTTGAAGACACCGTTACCACTAACCTACTTTGAGTATGTTCTAGATAGACTGACCCATTTTAAAAGGTGGTTTAAAATTTGACCTAAAGCCAACCATCAAATCAAACAGTCTGTGACTTGAGGCTGTCTCTAATTAGTGCTGTACTGGAGAAAAACTTGAGCGTCTGAAATTTGATTGGGACCAGAGAGAAGCTGACCATCAACTGAAGAGATGGCACAAGGAAACATAAAACATTTATTTGGCGCAGAATTATGTAATCATCCCATTATCCCCAAATATATAACTCTACAAGCAAAACACTTGTTTTGGAATACAATACTTAACATTTTTATCTAATCAATATTAAAGTGGAGTAAAGCTACAGTATAGCTGTTGAGTATAAAGTAATACTGGGAAGCACAAACAATTCTGTAGTCTGAAGATTGTTATGATCATATACAGTTTGGGAAAAAGGCATTCTCATTGTCAGAGGGGTGCACAGTAAGGCTATGGAAATGTATTTGTCTGGATTGGTTTCGACCTGTCCAACTACTAATACTCTATTCTATTATAGTACAAAGCAAGCTGCTGTTTTTGTGCATACGTACTTGCTGACTAATTTTCAAATGACCCTGACATGTGGTTCATATCACATGACCCTGACATGTGGTTCATATCACATGACCCTGACATGTGGTTCATATCACATGACCCTGACATGTGGTTCATATCACATGACCCTGACATGTGGTTCATATCACATGACCCTGACATGTGGTTCATATCACATTCTCCACTCCACTCGTCCTGGCTGTTGGACAGGAGCTTGGGCGTAAAAAAAGGATGTGTTGTCTCTGGAAAGCTGCTCTTTCAATTTGCCCAAATAATGTGATAGATAATCCCAACATGCGGACTCTGTTAAACCGTTTCGCTGTAAAACTAAAGATTGCACGGAGTTTATGTAAATCCCAACAATGTTAATTGCCCAAAAAAAAAACAGCATTACATTTCAGTTTGTTTAGGAGTTCATCTCTTGCAGGAAAACAACAACAGCATGTGTCTGCTGTGTTGTCTATAGAGTTTCCTTGTCACAGAGTGCAGCCCTTTCTCAGTCCATTTCCATTGTTTCCTTTGAGGGCTTGTGGTGGCATGCAGACATCCTGCTCCTCTGTCCATAGCAACCGTAACAGGATAGCTCACGGATGGCCTTGTCATCGGTGAGATCATTGAGAAGTCATCAGAGCGTTTCCTCTTTCAGTTTTACCTTGATCCTTTGGCTATCACAAGAGCTTTTAGACACCGAGTAAAGAGAAGGCCACATGAAAAACAAATGCCTATGAAAGTGTAATCAGGAATTAATGTCTGTACAGGAAAATAATGTAAGTGTTCATTTAACACCAGCGCTCATGGGTCCATCTTGTGAGTGGAACTAGAAAAACATTCAGCAAGTAACATGAACACTCCTGGGATTAGATTTACACTTTGAAATTTGTTGTGGTAAAGGCACTTTTGTGGTTTCAGCACCAGCTGCGCATTCTAAATCACCTTACACTCAGGCTAAAAATGTGATTAACTTACATTCTAACACTCAGACAATGGCTTATAATTAGAATCGTGTTTGGAGTCATGCAGATCAGTCACTCTCTCTGTCATCAGTGTCCCGTGTATGTGTTTGTCTCTTGCCGCCTGACTTGGCCACAGTGCTGTGGATCTCAGCCTCATGCTCTCTGGCCTTGGCCCGCAGCTTAGCAATACTGCAGGAGCGGAACACTTCCGGACTGGGCCCCTCCATACCCTCCCATTCCCCATGCACCTGGGCAAGTCTGTGGGCAGGCAGGGTCACTACAGCACTGGGGACTTCAGTCCAGGGGTAGCTGCCTTTCTCCTGCCTTCTCTCCCAGTGCTCGCTGTCAGAGCTCTCTGGCTCCTGGGAGATCTGGTTGGACTTGTCTTCTACCTCTTCATTGTCCTTCTTAGAAAATGGCTCCCCCAGCTGGCCTTGCAATTTTAGCTGCCTCCTCATCTTAGCTCGACGATTTTGAAACCACACCTGTGGACAAATTAAGTAAATGCAGTTTTAGTTCAAGAGAGATGAAATCAAGCAGTGGGTACAGTGTGTTCCTAGTGCTGAATGCCACATTATGATGTTCCATGTGTGTTCCTAAATGGATGGGGTGTGTCAGGAGGATTTGACCTGTACTCTGGCCTCTATGAGGTCCAGTCTCAGGGCCAGGGCTTCCCTCATGAACACATCAGGGTAGTGGGTGGTCTCAAAGGCCTTCTCCAGCTCCTCCAGCTGACAGCTGCTGTAGTTGGCTCGAGCGCGACGCTGCTTCACTGGCCTCTGTTCATCTGGAAAGCATAGCACAACCAACAATTACACAATTGCCAACGGGTGACAAGGAACTAATGGCTCTAGATTGGATAATTAGCGCAGCGTTCATTAGTTCCATTTTAACTGTGCTTGCTTGATAATTGATTGTTAGTTGCAAGCTGTTAGCCAATCTAAATATGTGCATGGCCATCAGATGGTGCTCAATGAATGTCTTGCAGAATGGAGTTCACTAAAAACAATTACATTTTTCTAATTCAAAGCACATTGTGACATCCACAAAAAGTAATGACGTTGGTTCCCATACACTCCTCAGCCTTGCAGTAACTGACAATCTTAGAAGTAGAGCTTACCCATGGTCTCTGTAAGATGGCACATCCTTGCTGCTTGTGTAGCCAAAAGCAAAGCCTCCTTGCATGGCTCCGGCTGTAGGTAACTCCTCAGGGACTCATAGCTAATCAGGGGCCCTGGGAACAGGATCTGAGGAGGGGAGCCCAGTCTAGTGGGGAAGGCAGGGAAGAATTGAGCTGCAGAGGAGTGAAAAACTGCAGGTAGGAGAGTTGACACCAATTGTCCAGGGCCAAACATATCCCAACTCTTTGAGGAGTCCACACAATTCAATCCGGTCAAATCAAAAGTGAATTCTCCAACAGGGCTCGGAAACTATGAAGATCTCGGGAGCTCTTCACAACTCCTGAACGAAGACCTCTGGAGCTGATTCTGCCTCAAAATAAAGTCAGGTGATGAAGTTGCATCATAGTGAAGATGCTGATGGAATGGTGAAACACCTCAGAAGGTTCGAAGTCAAAGACAAAAAGGAGCCGAGCTGCTCTAGTTAAGCTTTAAAATGACAGCTAATCCAGGTTGGGTGAGACCCTGGAGTTGAATAACAAGGAGCTCAGCTGAGATGCAGGTGATGTGTGAAGAGGTAAGTGAGGACTGGACTCAGTAGTGGCTCACCTTAGCCTACAGTGGATCTCTGCTACCTTTCCCCTCCTTCCTCAGTCACATGACTCAATGTTGAGGAGACAGGGCAGGGCTTCAGAAACACATTGAGTCTCAGGAATCCGGCCTAGACCGTTTCACAACGTTGATTGATGACACATAATGTTGATGAGGAATGTAAACGTTTTGTGTAGTTTGTTGTATATTTTTCATCATCATTTTCAAGATTGTGATTGGTACAAAGAGTTCATTTAGAGCCGCATTTTAGTTTGAGTCACAATATAACAAAAGTTGAATGGAAATTAATCTTGTGGTTGATTGCTATTTTAGAAACAATCTAACATTCATTAAACCACTATCCACAATGTCCTCAATCACACTTAATCCCAACTCCCAAGAATGTTCTGCCAACTACTTATACTATACCCCTCTTAATGTGCTCTGCTTATCTTGGACATGTTGTGTGCCTAATGTTTACCTAGGACAAGTTAAGACACCTTTTAGCTTCTGAAATTGCAATCAGTGTGATGGATTAGATATCGAGGTGTGGAAAAAATAAAAGATAAAAACTGTTCATACAGACACCTAGAACATTCAGTAAATCACGTAGAGATACAAATGTTACATATGTTTGCCTGTCTTACTGTCTTAAGTACTTGTCAAGTGTGATATGAACTAATTACTTTTAAAAGGGACATGAATCAATGAAAACAGATAGTTGTAGATCAGGCACCCAACGCAAACCCTTCATCTGCATAGTAAACACGTTCATGCAAATTATACTGCCAAATTGACATCAATTCGTAAGCTCATTTGCTGAACATAAATTTGTTTCAGACTTTTTTCTCTTATTGTACCCATCTTTTTGCAAGTGCTGCTAATGAAGCTATGGTCCACATATAGAACAAATATGCAACACATAACTATTTCAAAGAAAGTAGTTGGTATTCATGTTTCTCCTATCTAGATTAAAGACTGTTTGTGCCCACATTAAGACAACATGATTACTGAGAATTAGCCTGATTGTCTCCAATCTGAGATGAGATCACCTGTACAAATAGGTTGCTTCTTAGAGCTCAACTGGGAACAGAGTTCACTGACAATGGTTGTGGGTCAGGAAACGTCTGGGCATTGAAAAGAGTTAACTTTCACAGATAAGCCTCCACTGGAATTTGGGGTGTATTCAATATCACTTGGATAAATAACTGCTGTTGTTTGTTTCCGATAACCTTAGAAAGACGATACTTTAATGCAGCCACAAGAAGAGCATTAATCTAGTTCTGAAGTGTCATTTGATTCTCTTGTGATCATGCCAGTAGACACTGGGCCAATCATAGAATTTGTTCGTAATAAATGTTTACACCCATAATGATCATACATACCTGCATTTCAACAAACTGTGGAGAGCAAACTTTGTTATAGTAGCACATTTACAGTGAAAACCTCATACATCGGTTTTGATGTACAAATGTGATTAACAGAGTCTTTACTTCTAGACACACTATACTTGTGAAAATTCATGAGAAACTTAATCCACACCTTTCTCAAGGGACCCAGCTGTGGGTGGGTGTTGAATGATCTCTGATGGTTCATCATGAGCACCCTCTATGTGAATGTAACACAGGTGTGTCAATTAATACGGAAATACATATTGCTTGACAACACATCTGTCTAGCTGCTTTTCGGATCAGACGGAGGCAAAAGTACAGCACTGTCATCATTTTCACAGCTAAATGGTGAGTCAAACCGGCTTTGATCAGACCAAGACCTTTGCCGGAGACAGCTGGTTTCAGCCAAGCTCCAAACACCAGGCCGGAATGAATCACTGGTTAGTCGTTCCACACAAAACCAATGAAGAAAGAACCTGTCTCACCTGTAGCGCTTTCATCTGCACCTGTCCAAACACAAAAGATAAGCCTGTGCACAGATAATGAAGAGGTCAATATGCAAACATGAAAATATCTGTGCAGAATCTATGCATGTGTGTTTGTGTGTGTGTGTGTGTGTATAACAAGGGGGTATCTATATTCTGGCAGTCCCTGTCATTTCCTGGCTTCGCTAATCCCAACAAAAAGGCATAATAGATTAAAAGTGTCTAGTTTGAGTGGTGGCTAAACAAACACTGTGTGCGGTAGGGTAGCTGACTGAATGGCCATCTCCTCTGGTCCCTGGCACACAGGTAAACAGAGGGATTTCTGGCACGTCTAAAAGTAGATCCCCCTCCTGCTGTGTTTGGTTTGTCCCTGATGCTGCTAATGCCCATTGATCCAGATAATCATGGAAGAAATTGGTGAAAAACCAGTGGGGGGGTGTCAGGCATCGGTTAGGGACTTGTGAACAAATGAGCTGCTGGGTAATTGAAGGGGGCATTAGGACAACAATAGCAGTGGTTAACACCCGTCTCTATGAGCCTCTCAGGTATTCCTAGTTCCCTGGATCACATGACAGAATCTGAAATCCACAAAAGGCTTAAACAACAATCATAGTGTCATTAGCCAGCCTTTAACAGAAGGGACAAAACTCCATGGGTTTAGAAAACCCACCTACGATGTGCCCATTTTCCATTAGTGGTTTTAGTTTGAAAAGGACTTGTCTAAGCGTGTATCCATCTGATTAAGAAGTAAAAAGAGAGCAAAAGAAATCTTAAGAAAGTGGACAAGAAACATTGTGGACTGCCTTTTCAGATTGAGATTCCTTTGACACCGTTTGATTGGTAATGGTTTGTATAGGTCATAGGCAACCGTATAATAGTGTCAAATTGTTGTATTTTTTCTTGAAGGACTTTTGAAACAGTCTCGTATATCACATGAAAGCATGAATGTGTTCGAACCGGACCTTAGATGACATAGACTGTTGAACAATGCACAATATAATTAATAATCATCCATTAGAATGGCACTTAAGCTCATAAAACAGAGGTTCCGCCACATGTCATGTGAAGATGGATGATTATTGTTAGTTACAGTGTCATGGGAAAGTAAATCTGTCGGGTATAATTTGCGGTCTGGAATAAAAAGGAACACTGATAAGATCAATATTTAATGAGACAGACGTAAAGCTTAAGGGTTGTCACTTGTGCTTCTGCGATTAATGACATGTCACATCATCACGCTCATCAGATAGGGTTAATCTGAGCTGAAATTACTGAGTTCATTTTTCTTCATAATTTATCAGAAAAGTCAACAATCTCACTTCACATCTGAACAATCAGATGAAGAATGTCTGATCACTACTTGCTTCCAGGGGGTATTTTCTTACATTAACCAATACTTACTTTGAATCCAATAGTACCAATTGACACAATTGAATTACCTTCAGTTTAATGTGTTCGTGACATAGAGAAGACAAAGGGCTGGTTGTTTCCTAGCTGAGGAAGCCCCCATGCTTGTAGAATCACTCTCTCTGGTAACAGGATCCCACAGTGAGGAGGCTGATTGGTTTAGTCCTGGATCACTGGCCAGAGGATAAACCTGAGAGCAGAGCCTGCTTTTCATGTCAAAACCTTCAAGGGAAAGCAGCGACAATCCAAGAGCAATCACACTTCAGACTTCAAAGTGTCGGGGAAAAGAGAGGCGAGATCCAGTCCACATTTTTGTTCCACGCCGGCCAAGTGCAATTCATGCGTGGAGGAAGGGGAGATGATCTGAGGGGAAGCTGCCACTGAGAGGAAGACGCCCAGGCAGACAGGTGTGCCTGGGCAGGTAGCAGCACATCAGGGCCCCTCCCAGAGTTGAGTGAGACACCAGGACACCACCACCCTCCGCTTCATGCACTAGCACATATCTCGGCTATAGGATAAACGTTTTCCTGATTCTCATCAACACGCATACTGATAACAAGAAAACTACAATCGTGCTGCGAGGACAAATGACACGAGACATCTCATCAAGCTAAACTGCACCGAGAGACAGGCACCTGCATTAGGGTGTAAGGCTAGCGTGATGAATAACAACAGAGGTTGTTAGTATGTCAGTGGCTCATCAGGGCAACTCAATGACAGCCCCGCCTTCTCCCTCCTCATCTTCGCTACCTGTCACTCATCTCTGTTCCACATCACTGCCCACCAGCCAATGGTATGCTGGCGCCTCACCAAGAGCCCAGGCAGCTATTAGAAGCATCTGTTGCAGGCTGACGGACAACCACAAACAGAACATTGTACTCTTGATGCAGTGAGTTAAAAGACACCTTACAGGTGCGAGGAACACATCCGTCCCAAAAAGCGGCGGGAGGACAGCGTGGACAGGTAGGTCTAGAACAGTGAATGGGATCTATTTGTGTGTGTGAAATGTGGGCAACAAAAAAAAATAGCTTGAGAAATTCCTTCCCCTAGCTTCAAATCAATTATGACATCTTAAAAGGAGAGTGGGACGCAGATCACTGGAGATGCATGGACCTCACTGAGGGAGGCCGCTTTCATCGGTCCTGAGTGAGCAGCGTGGTGAGTACCCGACAGTCCTGATGGAGCCCTGTTTTCCCTGACCCACTGGTGCGGGCATGCCTCACCCTGACACATGACCCTCCTCTCAACATACAAGAGCTTCCTCTCCATGTCCCCACATGTAATGCAATACCAGTAAAGTCAGTTCCAGTATTGGGCCAAACAGCCTGCCCGCATACAGCCTTCAAAGGGGCCCTTTGGTCTTAGTGATTGAACAATTACGGCCTCGGTTAATTTCCCATAAATGGGACAGGACACTTCCCTGGGTTACCTGCATGCCTGCATGTCGTTACCCCTACCCACTCTGACTCCATCAAGAGGTTTTCCGATGAAGTCAGTGGCACTGGGCAAAATAACACACTTTCATGGCAAATTGGTTTCCATCACAGCATTTGCAGCATGCCTTTAATTTGTCTGCTACAGCTCAGTGAAAAGAGAGAACACGTATGACAGCTGTTCCCAGCTTTATCAGGATTCAGGAACGACTGGAACGAAATGAAAGGGCAACAAGCCTTGTTCTATTAACAGGTTCTCGGTTCCTCTTGTTAAAATGTGGTGAAATATTGATATGAAAAACAATAATTAGGTCTACCGGATTCTGAAAGCTTATTCGATACAATTTACTGCCATACAAAATTGGTTCACCATGTTTGGTGTAGATAATTGGCAAAAGTGAGAACTTCTAGGGATGCCTTGTCCTTCCTAAATTCACTTTGAAAATATTTTTTATTCAAAATACACTACAGTGATTACTAGCCGAACTTCTAAACAAGTAGAAAGCAGAACCTGAAGATTTTTAATCATATGAAAGCACATGAGGCCAATCTAAATTCAACACGTATCTTGCATATACAATGTTGATTAAATGAAAAGAGCATGGGATGTCGCACCAAGCAGTAAAACATGAGTCATACAACAAAGCATACATGTAACACTGCAGTAGCAGTAACAGCTCCAGTCTTGGTATTTTGTGATGTATTTGTCTCCGTGTTGTTAGGTTTTTATGTTGTTGCATCCATGTGAAGGACCTTCATGGACTCAGAGATCATAGAACTGGTATCAATCTGTCCATAGACCCCCACCAGGAAGGCCTTGTGGAGCAAGATGTCTGCATGCTCTGGAGGAAAAAAGCATAGTCAAAACACACAAAAACATGTGACTTGGCCATGATCACTTCCGTCTTTAATCTGTTCACACACAAAGACAGGAGCCTAGAGCATGTAAAGAAGTATGGTCGAAAGAACGAGCAGTCAGAGAAACACTCACCTTGACAGAGCAGCACGAATTCTGGAAGGTTTCTCAAGGCTGTCTGTACCACATCAAAGTTCCCGCTGCCCATACAGTACATGAAGGTAGGAAGGAAGTCTGCTGCCATGCTATTCCAACGAAACAGACAAATGTTGCTCAAGGACAACATACATTTTGTGGACTCTTATCTTATCAGACAAGACATAAGCACTTCACTCTTTGGCTCAACACCACGGTGAAGGGTGAAGTGCTTGGTCTGGCGTTAGGGCGTTCTTACCGGGGGTTGTTCTGGATGCAGCGCAGGGCCAGGCTGAAGGCCATGTTACGACACAGCTCTTCAGAGGAACTCATCAGTCTCTGGAGGTCGTTCTGAGGACGAGACAACGCAGGACATTTTAACACACAGTTCGTTGCCTGTACTTACAATGAAAGGTTTTTATTAATTTACTTGTTACAAATGTGTCCACGTGACTTACAGCAAAGTACTGGATGATCTCCGGGCTCCGCTTGGACTTCTCGTCCACCTCGGCCAGAACTTCCAGCATGTCTGCAACACGAAGTAGGAGGAGACAAGTGACGGAACGGTGATCAAAACCTTGTTTTTAATTGGTTGAACCGTCTGTTGTGACTGACGGTTACCTACCTTCCACTGCTTCTCCTCTGGAGATCTTCTTCAGACACATGGTCATGTCAGCAGCAGTCACAGGAGAAGAGGCCGATATACTGACCATGGGCAGCGACCCCGCTGAGGAATCATCTGAAGAAGAAAAATCTGATCAAGTCACAAACCACTAATATACCTACCCAACCATCTATTTCCATTGACAAGGCTAATGGTGAAAATGTCTAGATTTCTATTTCTATTCAAGGACAGATGATGTTGTGTAAGGATCGTATCTTTCAAGAACACCACTGACGAGGTGTTGTCGTCAGCACTGGAAGGTTGTGGGTTTGGTTCTGGGGCTTGGTCTTACCCTCTCTGTCCTCCTCAGAGACCTCAGAAGAGCCTGCCTTCACAGGCAGAGTGAGCCCGGCCAGCAGGGACTTAAGCTGACCCAGCTCTGGGTTCTCTGAGGAGAGACCCCTGGTGGGACACACAGGAACAAACCACAATACTTAACACACTTCAGCTGGGAAGAAAAATACTTTGTTTATGATGCCACTACTTTTTGCCACGTACATTTGAATAGACATGTGTATTTCTGTATTTTTACTCAGCTATTCGACTTACTGCAGGATATCAGAGTGCTTCTGTAGGTAGGGGATAGCTGCAGCCCCGTTATGGATGATGTACTTCTGGATGAATTGCACAAACTTATTGAGGAAAACCAGTGGTGAGCGAGTTCGCAAGAAATTCTGTAAAGGAGACAAAGGATGAAATGTATGATTTCAGAACTAAAAGATGGATGGTGTCAAGGAAACAATACAAAAGGCATATTGGGCCATGTGACAACCAAATAACAGGTAAGCATCCTCTTCTGCAATGCGAAACATACCGAAAAGCTTGAACAAACATCGGATAAACACCGTCCTTAACCATGAAGGTAGCTCGGTGTATTTGTCGTCACCATGGAGCTAACAGGCTGTGCCTCACCTGAAGAACCTTCATGAAGGAGAGCAGACAGTCCTGCAGCGCCCTCTGGTGGTCGCTGTGGAACACCAGCGGCTGCAGCAGCTCGAGGATGGCCAGCACGTTGAGGAAGAAGGCCAGGTGGTTCTGCTGCCGGAACTCCTGGAAGTTGAGGTGGATGCGTCCATGTAACAGTCCTGCGACCATGGGCAGGTGTCTGGAAACAAGCACAGACAGAGAGTTACCAGCGAGACACAAGCTGTCCTCAAAACCTCTGTTACATCAATATCACACACACAGAAAAACGGAATCCAATTCATCATTCGTGATTACATGAACCGTTTCCTGAACAATCCTCACCTTAGGAGGAGGACTGGGTGGGACACAGCCAGCTTCCTACAAGCTAGGTTAGCATCCGACATGCTGTTCTCGGCCGACTTGGAGTCTCCCGTATCGGACAGTAACGTAACCAGGCGATGGACCAGGATGTCCATCTGAAAAGCAGCAAATGAACAGGCAGTCATTATAAAAGATGTCCATCACCTTACCTACATTAACACTGCATGGCTGGAAGGTGAAACGGGTGCCCCCCCGGGAAGCGTGACGCCAATCGGAGCTGTACCTTGCAGGTGCTTCCGTCCGCAGCCCCCTCGCTGCTCAGGGTGGCTTCGGGCAGGGTGACGTGCTGGATGACCTCAGGGAAGTGCAGGTAAATCTGGAGCAGGAGATTCTGACAGCGCTTACTCATCACACTGCCAACACAAGAGAAGTTTAACAGGAGAGATGTTCATCTCTATTCGTTTCAGTCCCAGTGAAGGAGAAGGGGCACACTATACGGTCGATGAGGGAATACTAGATGGTGCGCCATCTACCGATTTAAAAGGTTTAAGTTGATCCGTATTGGCAGGAGGATATTTGGTAGAGAAGAATGACCTTGACCAAGAGAGTCAAGACTCAAAACTGCTTTTTCAACAGTCGATATGTAATCGTGGCGTAAACACCAGCTTATCTGCCTATGAGCCTAAAAGAGGTTGCTGTAAAGAGAATCCCATGCATACAACAAGCACATGTTTATCCTATACAAGGCCAGTCCATCTACTTTGTAGGACGGTTTTAGCAAACAATGTTTTTACTACCAACAATTTTACCAGACAGCTTAGCTGTACTTAAAATATTGTAATTCGGAAGCTAATTTCACTTGACCTTGGCCAAAGTTTCCTCATTAAAGTAGTTTAATAACCAGAGACATATTCATGAAAGAAGGTTTTGCCGCCACAAAGAGTTGCACCCTGATCTCTGACAGCTAAGTCGAAGCAGGAATTCACAACACAGGGAAGTTTAGAGCTTCAGCCTTAATCCTCTTGGCTTCATTATAATACATTGAGCTTTTAAAGAGATCACAGCACAGACGACTTCTGCTGGTTTTAATTTCACACCAATAGACCTAATTATCGAGTTTTCCCTGGTCCACGGCATTGTGCTTGACAGAGACCGTTCAGTCTGAAAAATTTCATCTGCTCCATGTGGGAGAATCTAGTGTGATATGCCCCGAGTTTATCAGTACATTCCTTTTAGAGGCCAAAGACCAAGTTCAATACGTGGGCTAATTGGAAAGAGAGAAGAAGAAAAAAAACGATGTTTAACTCCATGACCTGTGGGCACTTGGGGGAATTTCATGGGACAAAAATATACATATTTTTCTCAGTTGGTCTAGGAAGTGATGGGATCCAGAAGAGAGGGGGACAGATGCACAGACAGAAAAGAAGAGGGGGGCAGACGCATGAACTGACAAAACAGCAGCAGCCTCGTTCTCTGACAGCCCCTCTGCTCCATACCTGTCTCCCCATTTCTTGGAGTAGTTGATGAGGTACTGGGAGACCTTCTTGACATCCTCCAGGTCCTGGCAGCAGGAGTGCAGCAGGGGCAGGCGGGCCTGGATGAGGGAGCAGGAGGCCTGGTCCAGCGTGCCGCGGCCCTGGGGCGAGTCGCGGCTGTCCAGCTCGGACTCGGACAGGATCAGGTCCACCAGGCTGATGAGCTCCTCGGGGCTCAGGCGCAGGACAAACTTCTCTGTCCGCTTCTGCGGGGGGGGGGGGGGGGGGGGAAGGGAAAGGGGGAAGTTTGGGGTTTTGGGAGGAAGCGATGGGGTTTCCTTACTATTAATATATAATATAAACTATTCTACGTTAGTTTAAATGGGACTTGAGGCCAGGCGGAGCAGTGTGGTTTACCTGCCATACATTTATATTTACTCATTTATCAAGAGCGATTTACAGTAAGTACAGGGACATTGATTCCCCTTGGGCAAGTAGGGTGAAGTGCCTTGCCCAAGGACACAACGTCATTTGTCACGGACGGGAATCGAACCAGGAACCTTCTGATTACCAGCCTGATTCCCTAACCGCTCAGCCACCTGACTTGCCATACCTGCGGAGTCTTCTGGTCGCGGCCCTGCCAGATACGAGGGATGTGGCTGCAGGCCCACAGGAAGTCCAGGGCCGAGGAGGGGTCAAGTCTGAGGCAGAACAACGCATCGGGCTATTAGAAACATCTAGAATGCTATTCAGTCCACCCTGTGCTAACACGTTTCCATAGGGGGGTGTTGGGGTGAACTGCATGTCCCACCTCTGGTCTTTGGGCTTGCCGAGGAGAGCACTAATGCACTGGTGGAGAGTGGTCCAATTGGACTGGTGAGTCAGCAGAGCCAGAAGGTAGGGCCTGTAGGAGGGGGTTCCTCTCGCCTGCAAGACAACACCCAGAGGGACACGATGAGCCGGACCACTCGATTTCAAACAAAGGAGTTATGAAAATGATAACGCCACACTGATTAGGGTTAGCGTTACCACAGAGCAAGCAAGCGACAAACAATGACAGCTGAGGTTCACCTTGTTGAGAGCAAAGAGTAGCTTCTGCTGAAGGTCAGGACACACTGAGGTCACCTCCGGGTCAAGGTGTTCCAGCCAATCAACCAGCAGACCTGAGCAAGACCCCGTCTTTGTCTCTGAGCGGCTGGGGAGGAGATACACAGCATTAAACACACGACTGGTGTCCACAGGATTCTCTGGAGAGACACTCAGTTTCAAAAGAACCATACGGACCAAAGAGTCCATACTTGTTTTAAAAAAAAGGTTGCACAAATAAAAGGTAATTTGATGCACATGACAGGTCTATGATCAAATCTATGCCAGCTCTATGTCTCCAGGGGAGCGTAGAGGCGCTTTGCTCACATTCTAGAATCCGCCTCCATTTTCACGGCCTGCTCCTCGCTCCCTTGGAGGAGCAGAGA
The DNA here is from genome assembly GCF_021917145.1 of Hypomesus transpacificus. Classification (NCBI taxonomy): domain Eukaryota; kingdom Metazoa; phylum Chordata; class Actinopteri; order Osmeriformes; family Osmeridae; genus Hypomesus; species Hypomesus transpacificus. Next base: position 3,781,608 of record NC_061076.1, on the reverse strand, counting down.
TATCACCATGGTAACAGGGCCCGCTGTTCCCGTTTGTGTTCCGACGGTCATTAACAGGGACAACAGCTCCTCCAAGTACAGAGACTTCACCTCCAGCAGCCCCTGTAACACTGGCAGAACAAACAGCATGTCTCGGTGATCGTCAGAGGGGGTAGTGGGGCTATTTCAAGGGGATACGGTGGAATACTTGGCAGTTCCAAAACAAACACCGAAGACAGCAGGCGATTGGGTGAAGGAAAAATCTCGTGATTTAAATGGAAAAACAAAGACTCATGGGAGCAAGGAAAGCCAAACCCACACACCAAAAATACAGACTACCATTATCACATTTTTTGTGTAACCTAAGTCACAAGCTTTGCCACAACCAGATGACTGTTGCGACATCTTTCATCGTTTTTGATGGGAACTTGAGAACATTGGACATAAACAAGGTCAGAGTGGCCAGACCTCACTCTGGAGATTGGTTGGGTTTAAAGGAAGGAACGTTCTTCAAAGATAAACAAAATCGAGAAAAAAGAACAAAAACTGACATGGGGGCCTAAAAACAGGTCTGGTGCTATTGCGAAACACCGTCCGTGCCTTTCAACACGGCAACAACAAGGGGATAACATTTCCACAGAGCCGTGATGGGTTTCATTTCCAAACTGAACAGACATTTTCAAATAACACATAGCCCAACACCCACTGATCTACCTTTGCCTATGAGTTCAGGCTCTGCGTTACACCACTCCCCTGCCCTCAGGGAGGCGATGATGGCTCTGACTGCCACCTCAGAGTCCCGTCTGTAGGCCAGGTCCTTGTCCAGGTGCAGGAAACCTGTGCGAACTGCAGAGCAGAGACACGCAGTTATCGCGACTTGAAAAAACGCCATAGCGACAGTGGAGCGGTAGTAGCCGGATGTCGGACTGAGGCGATAGGTGCCCACCATCGCTGAGCCGATGTTTGTGAGAGAACTGTCCAGCGAAGGACTTGACCAGGGTCTGCATTGGCCCCGCCTCCACAGAGGGGTTCTCCAGCCAGGTCAGCATCTCGATGATGGCTTTGAAGAAGAGCGAGGAGAAGGTCACGTCCTGGGTGACCAGCCGCTGGGGGGGAGGGGGGGGGGGGGAGATCACAAGGAGAGAGACAAGGAGAATAAAAACAAGTCCAAAAATGCCACAATCGACAGACAGATCTAGTAGAAGCTAGCACTGCCTGGTTGCACCGACCTGGTAGAGGTGAAGCTGGCGCAGCAGCGGGCAGGAGAGGGTGTGGCTGCGGTGCATGGCCAACACCAGGGGCCCCGCGTGGGCAGAGCTGAGCAAGGTAGCGAGAGCCTGCAGGAGACGGACCGCCACACCGCCCAGCTGGGGCTGCCCCTGCCTGGTGCGCATCAGCTCCTGTGCCAGGGCCTGCTGCAGCCCCAGGGAGAGCTGGCGAGGCGGCGGGCCGGGCCAGCGGGGGTCCACCTTCAGGGGGAACATCTGTGGAGAGGGGAAAACAGATGAGTCACACAGAAGGTCTGCAGACTACACTACCCCACCACACAGCTCTGTTAGCAGACAGAATCAATTACAGTGTGATTTACAAGGGCAATGTGGTGAACAAAACAAAAGAAATGCTTTGATCTTTATATTGGCTTTTTATCAAAGTTTATGAGAGAGAATCCTAGTCTGTAACGGTCAAATTGAGTGACTTCAGACGGGTTTTCGTGAAACTTGAGAAAAATGCGCCTACCTGAGCAAGTATGCCAGTGAGGTCATCGTCCGGACCAATTGTAGGTATCTGATTGGCTGCTCTCATCTTAACAGAACTATGAGGGGTTTCCACGGTGACCTTGGCCCGGCTCACCTCCGCACTGTCTGTGAGGGGCGACAACACAGTCACTGGTTAACTGGCACAACCCAAAACGTACGAGTCGCACGCCGGGGGTGGCCCCCACAAACCTCTCCGAGCGGGAATGGAGGAGCTGAGCAGTGTGTGGAAAGTGTGCCCCCCGGTGGCACCTCGCTCACGCTGCACCTCAACCAGCTGGGCCATGTACGCTGCGGGGGAGACACACAGAGCTATAAGCAACCCTCCTGAGGTAGCCATGCAGAGGGGACGTGAAGGCAGCGTAGAGCGGAGGCTCACTCTTGTCCATGATGTTCTGCTCCAGGGCCTGCGGGTCGTGGGACACGGCCTGGTCCAGGTACTGCAGCAGCTTGCTCATGCTGGACACTGGGATGCCGAACGACTGGACGAACAGCAGCAGCTGCTGGGGCTCCAGGTCTTGCAACGCTGCGGAAACACACGCCAGTTATACGAGCGCGTGTTTTTCATATCGCCGATGCATCGCCCGCCCCCCTTTTAAGAAAACGGACGCCGCAACGTCGGGATCGTGGGACTCGCACCTGCATCGACCAATCGCGCGACCTCCGAGCGGATCATCCGCAGCTTCAGCCAATCGGGCAGAAGGAGGGCCTCCTCGGAGGTGTCCACCAGGAAGGCCGTGGGGAGGGGCTTCTTGTCAGGGAACCAGATGTCAAGCAGGTTGTAGAATTCATTCTCCCCTGAAACAAAAGCACAGATCATGCGTGAACCCCCCAACGTCCGACATCGCCGCGCATTTCCAGTACGACGTCCACAGTGTGACAGCAGATGTTTGTAGTAGCAGAACTAGTTTGATGGAGAGAGTGCTACCCTGACGCCTACGCTCCATACCTTTCGCCGGCCCTAAGGTCAGCAAGATGACCATGGCGTGCACCACCAGGATGTGCATGGTGGCCGTTTCCCCCGTGGTCCAGCGCAGGAACACCTGGTCCTGAGACTCGGACTGAGGCAGTCGAGAACACCGACACACGTTACTACACACAACTCTTGAACGACAAACGTAGCGACACGTAGAGACACGGGCCCAACGTCCGCGCGAGTCCTTACCCAGCTGTAGAGGTCTTCTCCCTCCTTGGTCTTCCTCATCCTCCGGATGTAGGTGGAGAAGATGGTGAGCAGGGCGGAGAGCACAGCGTGGGACTCTGGCCTGTAGGAGTGCTTGGAGAACAGACTGTTCATGATAGTGGAGCGCTCCACGATCAGCCGCGCTATATCCTGAGACACGACGACAACAGCAACACAGCAGTCAGTGTCTCACCAGGAGCGGGACACGAGCGCTACAGGACGGCTGTAGCTCGGTGGTGTGAGAGCGTTTGAACGCATTTTAAGAGGTTGGCAGGTTCAAATACACCCCTGTACATCGCTTTAGACAAAAGCGCCTGCTAAATAAAGGCATTCTCAAGTACAGGGGGACGTGTGACTGAGGACATGCAGTAGTCATGGGTTACCAGCGCCAGGTCGTTGTGAGATGACTGCTCCTCCACCGGGGCATGCTGGGATAGGTAGATGAGGTAGGCGCTGATGGTCTGAGGGTCTGTCTCCATGTGTATGGCCTGGGGAAGATCAAACACACCCATCAGCTGGCCTGTTCCCCCTCCACTAGAGGTTGGAGTATTATCAATAATACATTAAATAAGTGGTTAGGGTGATGAAAACTGGTTGGGTGACTTATGTTGTATATAACCATAACCTAAGGTATTCGTATTCTATGTATTATCTGGCCTCATGGCATGACACTACTGAGAGTTGTTCTGGTGAACACAGACCTGCTGTAGGGCAGTGGACGTCATGCCTCGCACGCTGTCAAACAGCGGCAGTTTGGGGAGGTCTTGAAGCAGCCACTGGTAACCTGGCAACAGCTCACCGTCGGCCGAGTCTTCCTCCATGGGCTGGTCCCTCTCCTCTCCATCCTTCAGCCCGCCCTCCGTCAACACCAGAGACAGGCCCTGCGACGTCGGACGGTTAGCCGCTGCCCATACCATATAGGCATTGTGTGGTTGTGTGTGTGTGGTTTACTGGCGTGTGAGACACCATACCTTCATGGCCAGTACTCTTGAAGCCACCTGCGAGGAACTGAGCCTGCGCAGGAAGTAGTCCAACACCTCACACGTGGTCTGCTCATCTGCTTTAGGACCCAACAGCAGGTCCTGCAGCCTTCCAAGCAGCTGCCTCTGTTTCTGCTGCCTCTGGCAGGGGACACACGCAGCCATTGGTGACTTGTCCTGACAAAACACTCAAATATGCAATGGATCTGGCTTGGGGGACACAATATCCCTTCATACTTGTCGCTTTTTGGCTCTCTGCTCTTTGCTCTCTGCCTCGTCCTCGTCTTCGATGGGCATGGTGTCGTCTGCAGCATCGTGGAGCAGGAACTCGCACAGGCACTGCACAGGCAGCACATCCAAGGACCCTTCACTGGACTGCACCAGGTCAGCCAGCCAAGGCATCGACTGGGACGAGGCCTAGGATGACCGGGGAGGAACGGTTAGACGCCGAGCCCAGGGGGATGGAGACTTGGTGAGCCAGTGCTGAGCGAGGGTGCCACCGCATGCTAACCTGTCTCTGGATGATGTTGAGCAGGAAGTCGGGGTTGCGGCTGCGACAAAGCAGGTGGCCCAGACGCAGGGACTGGTTTAGGGTCTTCACTTGTTCCTGGACCTGGGGAGGAGGTCTGCGAGGAGGGCCCCTGGACACACACACAAACACACACACACACAAACGTGTTCAGCAAGTCACAACACCACTTCAAGTCCAGTCAAAATCAAAGACACTTTCCCGGGAAATCCGACTGATTGTTCAGGAAATACCAAGCCAGATACCTAGCATTCAGACCCAAAAGGAAGGAGTGCCCGGGGGCTAGGATGCGAGTAGTTAAGCAGGGCTCTTACTGTGGGTCCAGACTGGTGAGCTGGCACAGCAGCAGACTGTTGCTCTCTGTGATGGTCTGCTTGGTGGAAGCTGCTGCCAGGTGGCTCTCAAAGGCCAGAATTTCCTGCTTCTCTCTCTGGGAGATCTGCAGCTCCCGGCTGATCATCTCATTCTTGGTCTCCTCGTCCGCAACCGTGCAGGGAGGATAGGAGTAGTTACTGTCCGGGTAAGTGAAAAGGATGAGAACACGTTTGTTGGGTTGATAACTGATATTTTGAGTTTAGGCTTGTGGGTTTAAGCATGCTTACTTGGTCATGACCATTTCCATTAGCATTTTCAGTGTGGGATAGCCATCCCAAGCTGCCAAGCCTGACGAAACAAAAAGGAATATTCAGGTAAAGAGTACTGAAAACACATTTGTATAATCCTGCATGTGAAGACTTAACAGAGACTTGCAGGTTATCGGCCATACCTATCTTCTGAGGATTGAATGCAGCCACAACAAGCAGTAGAAGCCACGCCTTCCAATATAGAGTAGATATGGCCAGGTTTGGAGGTTGATACCTACAACAACAATTTGGTTGACTTTCCGAAGAATAACTACTAGTTCTGCTACTGTAGTAATCCAGGACTTCCCTAACGGTAAAAATTCACAGAGAAGCACTGGACATACCCTGCAGGCAGCTGGATGTTCTCAGGGTGGTGATATGTACACAGGTTCAGCACTGCATCGATAAGCTGGATCCTCTCCACTTTCAGCACATCCAGATCTACAGCACAACATCGAGTCAACTCAGTGTCACGTCATGTCACGCGGCTCGAGCGATACGGAAGGTCGCATCGAGACCCTGTCTGGGTCAAAGACGTACCATCCGACTGAACCCCGGCTGCCCTCTTCACCAGGTGGTCAGCCAGCTCCATGGCGTCAGCGGGGCCCAGGGGCAGTTCGCGTGACAGGCCGATGACCAGGATACGCATCAATGTGTCCTCCAGCAGGGGCACTTCAGAGCACAGACGAAGGAAAAAGCTAGCGAAGAAAAGAAACAGTGTAATTAAAGACCGGCACAAACAGAGGGAGGGAGAAACGCTGTCGTAGAAACGCTCACTTCCTGTCGCTCTCAGGGGGCCAGTTGTCCCATTTGTAGTAAGTCTCTGGCTGCTCTGTGAAAAGCACCTTGTGAAGGCTAGGGAAGAGAATCAGAGAAGAAAAGAGAAGTGCATGAAGGACACGTAACCAGTATTTCATACCAACAGTGTTTCATCAACTAACAAACGCTCAATGTACTAGTCCATTACGTACCAGTGGACATAGTCCTTGGGACCCGTTTTGCTGATAGTGGGCACGACCGTGTGAAGCCACCACACAGCATCCCTCTGGATGGCTGCTATCTGGTTCTGGAAGGACCTCAGCACCTCGAGATCTGACACAAAGCGGGGTGTTAACTGGGGTGTTCAAATTTGGCCGGAAAATAAACGTCCACATGTAAAGCGACGGTTGACAGGTCAATTTACACGCACTCTTCTTCTCTCCTTTGTCCCAGGCGACGCCGGCCTCCTTGACCTGAGCGGTGATGCCCAGCATCATGGACACTGTAAGGAGGTCAGTCACCTGGATGACAAACCGTTCCTGTGGGACAGACAGACAACGTAAGACCCGGCAACTTTCAAAAAGCTGTAGGTAAGGCACTGGAACAGGACTTTAAACTGAGATTGCATTGGTCGTCAACAGTCTGCACGTTGCTCACCTTGAACTCCAAGTCTACATAGGTGGCCTCCTTCCTCTCCTGCATCAGGCCCAGACAGAAGGACTGGAAGTTGATCTCGTGCTTGGTCTGTTTGACGATCTCCCTCAGTAAAGCCCGTGAGGCTCGGAGGTAATCGTCCTTGTTAGTCAGCAGGTCTTGGAACACCATGGCAAGAAACTGGGGCCAGGAGAGAAACAAGAACAGAGAGAAGGCAGGTGATATAGAAATGCACAGACATGATAAGGCGAGCTTGTTTATTTCCAGGTGTTAATATGGGGTATTCTCGTACCTTGGGAGCCTGCTCTGGGCTGTGTTGGAGAACCGTGTGGAGAACCTGCATGTTGTTGGGGTTCCTGGCATTGGACAGCTCGTTAAAGATCACCAGCTTCACCATCGTGCCGAGGTTGTCTCTGTGTGCGTTCAGAAGCTCTCTGGAAACCAAACGCAAGCACAGCACAGCGGTTTGATTTTTTTTTCTTTTTTTCTTCCTGGATCGAAAAGACAGCCTACGCACCTGACACAGAGCATGTAGTGATTGAGCAGGACTTTGGGCTTGAGGCGGATCTTGATCAGGTTAGAGATCACCTCCATGTCATCCGCTCCGTGAGAGTTGCAGTTCATACACAGCGACATGAGGAGGTCCTGAGCCGGGCGAGTCAACTGCCGACACATCAACGCACCGTTAAACAAGAACGATTTTGTGGAATAACAGAGCGTACAAACATCTGAAATAAGCAAGGAATTGAAATCTGCTGAAGAGGAGCAATTCCCAACTACCATGTATGATGGTTGATGGGGGATGCGTTGTGTAAAGTGGCTGTGTTGCACCTCTCACCTTTGGGTTCTGCAGCCACATCTCCAGCCTCTGCACAGCCATGAGCCGCACCTCCTTATAGCCACAGGTGGCAGTGAGCAAACGCAGAAGGTTCCGGGAGACGTTGTCCATGGGCTGCCTGCGGTTCAACTGATCCCTCAGGACGTCCAGCACATAGTCCTCCACGCTCTCAGCCAACTCCTCATACCTGTTTCACGGCAAAGAGGAGAATGAAAGACAAAATGCTTCTTAAAGCGATATCATCTCAACCAAGGCAGAAGAGACCAACGTCTTCAGAAAACAATACCTTGGCATAACTTGACCATCGTCCTCAGGGCTAAGCTTCTCTTCGGCAATCAGCAACTCAGTCTGGCTATCGTCCTCATCCGGGGTGGACGGATGAGGACTGCTGCCTGGAGCACGACAAGTTAGACGTCAGTTCACGCTGAAGCCTTCCATGGCAGGATGTCTAGATGAACAAGCTGGCCCACACACTCCTACCTGCACTGAGATCCCCTGCAGAGCGGCTAGTGTCTGTCTGCAGCAGCATACTTTTAGGGGGCATCTTGGTGCCAAAGGCAGTCTGAATGTTGTCCACAAAGTTCTTACAGTGGGAACTGTCCACCCAGATTCTCTCCCCCAGAGAGTCCTCTATGTACACCTGAAAATCATTATCATCATCATCAAGAAGTTCCAATTAGTCTAAACAGATTTTGGATTGTTTTCATTGGATTGTTGTAGACAGCTGACACAATTAAACCCAAAAGATGCTCACTTTGACAAAGATCTCTGGCCAGTTCTCATCCTCCTCATAGGCAGCCATCAGCAGATTGCAGGCGAGTACAGACACAAGGCTGTTACCTTTGGCTTTGAAGTTGATTGAGGAATCTCGCCGCAGAAGACTGCACAACGCCTGTCCACAAAAACAGTTATGAACATCCCGTGAAACTGAATGGAACTACATCGAATAGTTTGTCTCAATTCTTACCTCAATAATGCCTTCCGTGGCAAAGACGTTGGGCTTAATTTTAGCCAGAAACATGAGGCTGAGATACAGTGTGATGTCAGGCTTGGCTCTGTTCATTTTCAGTTGTTTGACGGCCCCACACAGCACTCCCTCGATGCGGTCGTCGTTTCCCTCTGATTCTGCTGCTTCGATCTCATCTAGCAGCACAGCTGGGGGGACTATAAGAATGGCACGGTGTTCAAAGAGAATCAGATACAGTTGAATATGGCGGGACTTCTACCATTTCCGGTTAACAAACATAATAATCTAAGTGTCTTACCTTCTAAAGGCACCACTGAGGGTTCCTTGATAGAGGGTGATATAGCTCTCTTGTCCACTGCAACCACGTCAGCCAGTCGCCCCAGAGCACTTACGGGAGGGGTAGAGGATAATTTGGGGCGCTTCACAAGGCTGGACAGGCCAGAGGAGGAGGGGAGCGATGAAGAAGCCTCTCGTTTACGGTCAGAGGGGGTGGATGATGGCTTCAGAAGTACCGCAGGTGCTTTTGACTCTCCACCCTGGCTCTTTGACCCCAGTGCTATGAAGTCCCCCGGGGGAGGGTGCCCTGGTAGAGTAACAACATCATTGATAGTTATCCACTACAGAAAATGAGTATTTATCTAACACTACATCTTTAAATTCTTTCCAAAGTCAGCTAAGAAGTAATGCGATCGGGCTGTCGCACAAAGCATAATAAAACATGGATTGTTAGCAAAGTTGATACAATGTTTTAGACTATGTGTGTCTAGACTTTACAACAGTTGATTGCTACATACCTGATGGTTTTGCGGCACTGGGACGCCTTAGTGCTGTGGGCTTTGGACGATTCATCTTAACTTAGATCATGTACTGTACCTGCTTCTTTGTATGGGATTGGCTAGGTTAACAAGCAAACGAGATAGCTATAATCAGAGCGGAATATAAAAAAACGCCATGTAAAGCTCTCTTATTGAGCAGTAACAATAAGTGGAGTTCATACGTAACTGTCAAGTTATCTATTTGTAGGGCAAAGCAAGCTATGTCATTTTTAAATGTTTTAGGTTGGGATCAAAATTAGTTTAGCATTGGAAAGCTAGCTTGCTAGCTAGCTTGAGGGCTAAGATTGTTGAGCGGAACTTCCTCCTCTGCAACGTATTGTATTCAAGAACGTTAAATATGCGCAAGATGCGCACGGTGTGCTGCCCCGTATCTTAGAGGTGCGTGTTCTGCTTTCAATCATGAGCTTGAGGAATGCCTCGATTGAGCGGGGATTTCATCTGTCTGTGTGAGTTTCATGGGATTCATACACGAGCCAATGTCTGGTTGTTGTGTTTTACAAGCTTGAATAGCTTTTCAAAAGCTATTCATATACACAAATTATGAGTATGATAATGCTTTTCTGGAAGTTTCATTGTAGGCTACCACACCTCTTTTTGTACCACACCACACAACACAAACAAAAATAACTTAAACTGCAAGTAGCCTACTAACCAAGCCAGGGTTAGACTGTCTTGCGTGAATCATCTACATTCTTAAAAAGTGAACGATAAGAAAGGAAGACCATACTTTATAGTAATAATACACAGCTGGATAGCATGGAGATTTCTTAAGGTCAACGGTAATGGCAAAATATGAGACTTAATAAATATTGTGCCTATATAAACATGTCCTGATCTGTTTACAATAGGCAATGTAAGCTACTTTGATTGGACAATATTTAGTTTAGCATGAAAACTCAGAGATTATATGATTATTTATTAGATAAAGTTGGTCCCAGCACACCGTTCATGTGTTCAGTCAACCATGTCGCATTTTCAAAAGACGTAGGGCCTACTCTGTATCCTATAGTTCAACTAATTAAGTTTCAGTCATGTAAAATATATAACCTTTCGTGATTATTTATGTTTAACATCTTTGTTTCCATGCAATTAAAATGTAAATATTTTACAACCGTTTACACACATGCACAGAATGTTGTTTTGTAAAAACGATTTCATTTAATTATTGTGAGAAGTGCAGTTCTAAAAGAGAAAATGAATTGAGTGTAAGCCGGGAGTTTATAACAAAATAGAGCAATCGTTTTAAGCATTTAGGCAACGTATTTTTAAAAAAAAAATTATGATGTAAATATTGTCCATGAGGGACTGATGGGGACAGGTGGCGCTGTTCACTCCTCATAGAATACGTTGTGTCTGGAAGGCTTTAGTGGATGAGTGGACAAGTGTAGCCAAAAAACACTGTATTTTGTTTCCTTGCAGCCTAAATCCAATAGTCGTCATCAGCAGAATGCCTCTAATCTACAGATTAATTTCGCAAACTCCCTAGAATCATGCATTTGCCAGCTGCGTCTCATTTCTATTTCTGGCCTTCCCTAGTTTCCCACTTGACTCACGTCAGCAGAAAGTTATTTTCATGAATGGAGGGGGCGGTCACGAGGAATTGGTGACGTGAATGCTGTCGGAAGCAAAGCGTGGAATGTTGTTACATTGTTGTTGTTTTGTAGTTAATTCAGAAGGGGGATACATTGCAGTCCGACTGCTGGACACATTTGATAATTCGCGACAAGTAACTTCAAACCACTATTGGAAAGCAACTTCTAAAGTTGTACGCATCCTTGGAAGAATATCCGCGCTCACAAGGTGAGGAAATATTTTTTTCTGGGAAGTTTTTTTTTCCTGGGAAGATATGTCGACATTCCTATCTAAATTGCTGATGTTACGTGACAGATTGTAGGGTACGCGTGTGAGACTTCTTAATTCAAACGTAAAACATGTTTTTAGATTGTTTCATTACAACGTTTAAAATACCATTTAATAGTGAAGCTTGAAGATTATTTAGAATTAAGGATTTATTTTAGACACGTGCCAGGGAAGACTTTGCTATGCCAAAAGCCAGTTAATTTAGTTAAGCTATATTTTAAAATATGCCTAATGGTTTAAACTCTATCATAATTTGCCAAATACTATATACTCCGTCAATTTGTCTTCTGATTTAAAGGCTACATTAGGTATTTTAACTATGTTGGGCTATAAACTTTCAAAACTTTGATATCATAACCAATTGTTGACAATCCCCCAACGTAGGTTAGAAGTTTTCATAGTATCCTACTACGTATAAAATAACACGTGGTCTATAATTTAGAGTTCTAGGACAAAGGGCAAGATGTCAGGATAGACCACCAGGATAATTCAAAAAGGGGCCGCAAAAAGTGCCGCTTCAAAGGGACAAAACAGCATCGCCCTAGACAAGGCTACAATTCAGCAGTTTTTTCTTCGACGCGTTAAATCTGTGTCCACTAAAGAGACGGTGACGTGTTTATACAATACGGTTTTCTTGTACACCTGAACTGTAAACATCTGTCAGCTTCATTGTCCGTAGCTATTTTATTTTCGTAGCTGCATTCGTATATTTTGCTAGTATCACCAGACAGTAAATTGCATGACATTTGATTATCCTACTTGATATGAACTCAGTGTTGTTTTGTTTAACTCTCCCAACTGCTTAATATGACAGTACAGTGTCTTGCAGTGGCCCTGGCTCAGCAAAAGCACTTTGCTGTCACAGTATAACACATCATCCAAGATGAAATCGAATCTACTTCCAGACCTACAGTGAATGCAATCATTTGAACGTCAAAAAAAGCTTGTTGCTGGGTATGCTTGGCCAAATTGTGCCTCCCCCATAGTAAAAATAAATAAGACGTTAACAATATAATTGTATATTTAGTTTACACAATTTCTATGTCTGGACTCAGGACCTTTTTACCTTTAAGGGCATTGTGATTTTGATGGAAAATATGATACAATCTCACTTACTTACTTAAAAAATAAACATTCCATAAAGGGCCCAAGACCTTGCCCGAGGGGCTGGCTGAGTCATTATTGATGAGGTATCTGTGGTTAAGACCTCCTACATCCAATTGTGCTGGATCTCTACTTTTAGAAATGCAGGAGGAGTGTGTGTATTGCACTGTCATGGGGATAACGCGTGGCTCAGTGACTGATGTGATGATGTCAAAGTGAGAAGGAAGCTAGATTCCATTTACTTACACAATATGCCTTCTCAGCCTTTTCTTAATGCAGTGAATAATAATCTGGTTATATTTCTCAGGATGGGATTAAGAGAAATCCGTTCAATTCATAGACAAGGGGACTTGCATGTTTTATTTTTCTTCTTTTCTTTTTTTCTTCTGTGTTTTGAAAATGAAAAGCTATGATTAGGGAAGGTATGACTCAAGGCAGTGGCAAAAATCTGCTATACATTTTGGGGGGACAATTGACATTTTATCCAGAGTAATTCCTGAGGAAGACACCACTATTACTGTTGTTACACATAGCCTACATTGTAATATGTTACATATATATTATCAATATTATTGACATTTCCTTATGTTTACAGTGATTTATTGGGGGGGGACAAATCACATGTTTCCCAGGATGGGGGGGCCGTGTCCCCCCCGGGATTTCAGCCTATGACTCAAGGAGCACAATTGATGGTTTCATCATGTGTAACATCCTTTTTTTACTGGAAAACAAAATTGATAGTGTTCATACCCACAAATTGGAACTTATTGAATTTATTTGAAATTCAGGATTGGGCTTCACATTAAAGTTATTATGAAGCACTTTTCCCAAGATATGAGTCATAAGCATTTTTCAAACACATGACAGACATACTAGTCTGTACACAATATATTGCATGTTGAGTCAAAAATCAGTTCAAACAGGTTTACACTGCATGAGGTATACATTTGCCACCCACAGTGATATGCTCTCTGCCCATTCCTGCTTCTCAGTAAGAATTCCTGGTTCCAGACCAGAGTTTACACCACTCTGTGGTCTGGGGTCTGGAGGAATCATCTGGAAAGGAAAGTTTCTTGTTTTTCCTGATTTGGTGATTATAGTATTAACGGGTGTACAGTAAGAAAGAAAAATGTATTGTTTTAATCAGAGGTGGTATTATCGAAATAAGAGTTACTCAGACGGAATAAAACTATTATCGACTTAATAGAGTGGCAGGGTTGGATTAATGTGCGTAAAGATTTTTCTTGCTGATGTCATCTCAAGTCTCTTGCATAAACTAATCCCACACCCAGTCTTAGGAAATGGAAAACATGATCAATTGTACTTTCACTGCACTGGTATTCTTATGGATGATTGTTCCTTCTGTTCTATGTCATGGCTTCCGCAAGGTGAAATTAGGACAGGATTGTCTTTGTTTTCTTTTTTAAATGTTAAATTCTTAACATTCCTTCAAATCCCTGAGTCTCAAGTTGGAAAGTCGCTTCGCTCAGATATCTTGCTACCTCTCCTCCCTTTCCGCTGAATGTTCCTGCAGTCATGCCAGTTGTTTCCAAGTTTCCCTGTACTTTTCCTTCCTCCCTGCGAAACAACGGGATTTTCCAGGAAACGTCAGTTTCGGGAGGGTGTGATTCCCTACTGCCTGTCCTCATTTTTACCAGTAAACAGCATGACTCACAGCACAGTTATGCTCTCCATTTCCTTTACATAATATCCCACCAAATGTGCTGTGCTGGAGAGAGAGCTAAGGGCGCCCCAGTCTGTAGCGGGATGTCTCCTACACCCTGAGAACAGGGGACACAATCTTAGGAAAAGGAAGCTTCCATCTTGCCAGAGGAACGTAGAAGTGGGGCGTGGAGGGGAGAAGCAGAGTAGAGCTGCTCACTGCTGAACCCACACTCCAATGGAGAAGAAAAGAGAGGGAAAACAAACAGCAAGCACAAGACAACACTCCATATATTACCGGAACACAAGAACTTAGGTCTTTGATCTTTTTTTTTGTCTTGGTGAAAGGTTGGGGCCAAAGCATTACCTGTTGTAAATGAAGCACAGGCTTGAATTTGAGTCGATGACAACAAAAAGTGGCAGTTATATGTGAAAATCACATAACAGACGTTCAAAAATAGTTGAATAGCTAATAAATGTGCATTCTGTTTAGTTATCCCAAACCTAAAACAGCATGAAACCCCTTCATGTTATGTACTGTGTAACCTAAGGTAACAAGAGGATGAAATCATCCCTCTCCTCTTGCCAGCAAATAGTTTATTTTTCTTGCGTTTTCCCCCCACATACCATAGTATAAGAAGTCATGAACTCCATAGTGCTCTCTCTCTTTATGCTTTATCACTCTTAAGTCATTACATGTGAGCTAGTAGGGGACATGAGAAGCATCTGAATTCCAGAGATTTTGTAGTTTAGATCAATGGTTTTACAACTGGGACTGTAGACTTGAGTTCCATTACCAGTACATAGTCTGAACGCATTTATCTGCCCAAATGAGAAGAGGGGCCCCTTTCCTTTCTCTCTGTGTGTGTGTTTAGTCAGGAATGTGGTTCAGTTATCCACACTTCACCCACCTTCTATGGTTTCTCCAAGACAATGTTTATAGGAGTATCAGTGTTGCAGATACATCCTGAAAAACTACCATTGTACCTTTTCATAAGTATAACTGAACCTGAAATAGTTTGTGACTTCCAGGAACAGAAAACTGTAAAACAGAGCTTGAGCCCTGTCCCAGCTCTGCCTTTTCTCACTGAAGAAAGCCAGATGGACCTTGAGAGTCCATCAGACTAGCATTTCTAAAACCAGAGAGCACATTAAGAAAGAATTTCAAGGAAACAACGTGGCCTCTGAGCTCAGAAAATTGTGGCCCCTCTGTATTTCCACCTCACTACCGTGATTCTTACAAGGAGTACACCCAGGGTTTCCCTGTGATGCAATAGTGCAAGCCAACTTTCTTCATGTTTTTCTGTCTTTCGTTGCATTATGCGATTCTTTTCTGCTCAATATTCTTGTACGTGGTTTACCAAAACACAACGTCCTTTATTGTTAGGTTGCATATACCTGCATTAATATATGTTTAGATATCTCAAACATGAGTGAACTCCAGTTAAAGCTATCAGAACCTGCTACGAGGCAGTGTTTATTTTAGGGACGTTTAGAAAGCGCCGATATTCCAACACAACCGCACCCACTGGTTTCTTGCTGGAGATAGTGCAGCCCAATGGGCTTTGGAGAATATGTTGCCCCTTAATGGGGTATCACTTATCACCAGTTCACTTAAATTGTTTAGTTAGCAGAATTTTGTGTCAGCACGTTGGGCTAAATATAACCAGCAGAGTTAAATAAGGGCATGGAGCAGCTTAGGAAAGCCCAGTGTAATAAGATCCAACCAACCAGACACAGGCCTAAACCTGATAGAGTACATTGTCTCTAAGCAAAAATACACTTGTGACTGTAAGGGAAACTATGCCTCTGTGACATCCTATCTACAGGAATTTTCCACATGCGTATCTGCTAGACTGTAAAGTTCAGTATAACCTTAAATGCAAGCTAATGCTTGTGAGTAGAGCACGTTTTTCTGCTGATGGGTAATTTCTAAGAACTGGGCTATTGTATATCAGAAAAATATATAGTTTGTGTGCTCAGAAGTAAGAGGCAGATAATTGTTATAGTGAAAACATGTCGGGTTTGCACCTGTAATGCACTAACTACACAGTTTGTTCATTATATTCACCAAGTGGTTCAGACTGGATCGGCTCTTGTAATTTCTACCATGTGTAGGTTATGGCGGGCTTATGAATGAGGCTTGTTTACCCTTTGGCAGACCATGTGACTTGCACTCCCACGCCCAGTTGCAGGGCGTTTCCATGGCAGCAGTCGACTACAGAGCAGTGCACTCACAATCAGGCTGTTGGATGGGGCCTAAAATGGAGCCTTGGGGACTGTTTTTGTCTTTTCACCAGTTCACAGCAGTGTCTCTTTTTTTGGACCATATGGCAGTCTCAAAAGGCATGCATTTCACTGTAGTGAACAGATATGGCTTTCTAAAAACTGCTTTCATAAAAATAGCCCCAGCAGAGTGTCTAAGCAGAGAGATCAAAAGCTGTGTGGGGAGAGCTGACCTGTTTCTATTTTTGCCGTCTTGCTACGGTCTAGTGAACTACATTGTTACGGCTCGCCTCACTCAGCACGTAAACAGGGTTGCCCAAGAGTTCATCCAAGCATCTCCCAGCAATATACTGACCTCTGCTGGTGGTGACTGTTTTTAATATTTCCAGAGCATGGTACAGTGACGTAACTCTGGAATGTTGTTTTGGTATTTATTCTGTAGGTTTTTTGGAGAAGGAAAGTGACTCTTTGCTTCTCTAATGTCACCAATGTCAATTCTACACCATTTAGGATTTCTATTTGAAGTAAATATGTTGATTCAATTGTAAAATATCTAATTTGTTTTTCTCTTTTTTTTTATAGTCTAAATTTTGTGGGAGCCTGGTCATTTGTATGCATGCAGGGTATGATGACTCTTTTTAAAGCAAGCAAAGCACTAAAGGTAAGGTGTGACCAAAGAAGAATTTGCCTTTAATGTAAATGGTCTATCAGAGTATTGTGTGTTGTACAGCAGTGTCAGTGTCTTATTCCTTGTGCCTGTGCTGCAGGTTAAGAAGGAGGCAGGCGAGAATGCCACGGCGCTCAGTGACGACGAACTGGTGGCCATGTCAGTGCGTGAGCTCAACCAGCACCTGCGGGGGCTGACCAAGGAGGATGTGGTGAGGCTAAAGCAGCGGCGACGGACCCTCAAAAACCGGGGCTACGCCGCCAGCTGTCGCATTAAACGTGTCACCCAGAAGGAGGAGCTTGAAAGACAAAAGACAGAGCTGCAGCAGGAGGTGGACAAACTGGCCCGCGAAAACGCCAGCATGCGGCTGGAGCTAGACGCCTTGCGCTCCAAGTACGAGGCCTTGCAGTGTTTCGCCCGGACTGTCACCCGAGGACCCCTCTCCCCCGGCAAGGTGGCCACCACCAGCGTCATCACCATTGTCAAGTCGACAAAGCACGGCTCCAACCCAGCCCCCTTCTCAACTCCCTCCTAGTGCCAATAGGACTGGTCTCTTCCTGGTTCTGGCAGGTTCTGACCCAGCCCTAACCCACCCCGTCTCCATGCTGAGAGGAAGCTCAGTAAAAGGACGGGGGAAATGAGGTGGGGTGGCTTGCTATGTGTGATAACATTATGCTGCATTCATCACTTTCTTTCTATCACATAATCAACATTGTCTGTTGCACTGTGCTACAACCCCCCCAGCACCGGCAGAGCTGACCCCTCCCTCCATGACTGAACGACAGCAGAGATGAGCTCTTACGGCAGTGAGATTGAGTACTTGATAAATCCAGTCATGGCAGCACTGGTCTGAGACAACTGATGCCTGTGGTATCTAGGATTTGCATCAGAAATTAAAGTAATATATAATCATTGTAATACAGTAAAATAGAGCTATTTATGCAAACAAATGCCAATCTAAGCCTGACAACACTTGTTCTATATGTAAAAGCACAATATTTACCATGTCTCAGTGTAAATTGAGCCATTGAAGCATTTGCCTTAAAGTGATCTATAAGTGATCTCTGTAATATTTTCGTTTGTTACACTCTTTGATATTTCCTTTTTCAGTTGCGATTTTATATAAAGCTTGTTCATATTTAATTTTTGACCAAGGCAGGTTGGATGGTCCATGTCCAGGGCCAGAAGAACCTTTTTGTTTTGGTTTGTTTATTAAGATTCAGAATGCATGTCTTGAATACAGTACATAAACTTCCTTCTCAAAGTTATGAGAAAGTAAAGCTAACATACGGGGGAAGTCAGTCCATTACATTTTTGAAAACTTGACAAACATTGCTGTTTAATAAATAGCACTTATTGTGAAACTGTCAAGACACAGTATAAAGGTAACAGAAAGCACTTTCTGTGCTGCTGGACCCATGCAACTTCGAAAAAGAAATCAGAAATCTAAGGACACCTCAAGCTTTTGATAGGGGGATACCACCCATTCTAGTGTTAGAGTAGGAATGGGGGATGGTTTTATAATATGGTGTGTGGATCATATTTAGTGGTCAAACCTTTCATTGCTTAAGGTGTGTTTAGTTTATTACTTTTGCCAACAAAGGCACATTTATGATGTTCTATTGCGATGTCAAGCACTTATCTATGATCTTTTGCCTCTAAACCACCTTCTACATGTCATTTCATGTTGGGTAATCCATATTGGATCAAGTGATAATGTGAGCTGTCCTGACTAATGAAATGCAATTCACTTATTTCCTGTATATTACAGAGTAAGACTTAAATCTCTATATTAATTTCAGTGTAACAGAAGGAAAAATGAACCGGTCAACTGCCTCCTTTGTAACTTTACAAGAGAATCCGTCCTTAGAAATCATTCCTTCTATTAGGTTAATAGAATGTGCTGCTGCCGGTGTTGGCAACTCTGAAACAGTATACCTTGAACATAACCTTTGACACAGACTCTTAGAAAAGAAAAATCCTGTCCTCAAACACAGACACAAGGAGAGGTCATGACCAAATCCAGTGACTCTCCTTTCTCCAAATGTACTGTTTGTTCAGTTGAACCGGCAGTTTTAAAATTTAAACTGCCGTTTTAAATTTAGTCAGTTTCAGTTTTATTTGGGATGAAAGTTTCTGGTGTCAGGATTTTCTCTTATTTAAGAGAATATGACTGTTCTTACCCTGTTTCTTAGCTGCAAAGAGCACTAAGAGGTGACTTTGCTGCTGTATGGCCCTCAGAGTTTTCAAGCAGGGCCATTGCTGTGCTCTTATCATTCTCATTTTGTATTTTCAGCCCATTTATAACGTATGTTGATTCACCTGTTATTTCCTCATATTTAGTTTTACTGTATGTATATATGTTTGTGTGTGTATATAGATATATAGCACGTGTGTATTTTCTACATGTGTGTCTTTATTATTGGGACATTCAATACCTGGGAGTGGTGTGATCCTGTAATAACTTTTAAAGGTATATGTAGATACTGCAGTGGGATGGTAATGTTTCACCTACATATCATGAATCAGTTCTGGTCACTTTATAATCATGATTTTATAATTTGGGACCAGATTATGGTTTTCCGTGAGAATCAGGTTAGTCAGTAATCTATTAGTAATGGGTGACAAAAACACTTGAATTAGACAACGATTGGCCCCTTTACTAGCTGTTTGGTGACCTCTGGTGGTAGTTTGTGTGTTGTGAAAAGGAGGGACATGATCAATTCTTGGTGACACGTTTCAAATCAATTTGGATATTACATTTTGATTTGTATTTTTTCATTTTAAAACGCCTCCCATTGCATATAAAGAAAATGGAGAATTCAGTAGTGGCTAATTCATCTATGTATCATACTGTAACTTTATTTACAGTAAGAGATAGCAAATATTATCTTACTTGTTGGGACTATACATTTACAATCATGTCTATTTATAGGGACAAGGCACTCTAACAGCAGTACATTTCTAACATGGGCTGTTGCCAATTTTTCTAATGCCAATTACAATGCAATGATAAAGACATTGGTGGATGTTTTAATTACTACGTGGGTACTACTTAATTACTTTAGGTTTGTTAGTTTTTTCCCCTGTAGGAGGCCTTATAGACAGATAAGTTAGGATTATTATATAAATAGCCTACCCTTAGTGTATCTATGTTTTAAGCAAACCTTATATACTTTAACTTCTAAAACGCTAAAGTTTTACGCACAAAATACATTTTCCACCCTTACTGTTAAAACATTTTTAAAGCTCTAAGACATATGAAGTATGCTGCTCCAAAATGTTACTTTGTACGTGTCATGTTAAGAGTGAACCCGTAAGGTGGTTGGTGAAACTGATCCAGCATCCTACATTAGTTATTAAACTACCAGTCGCTGTCTTGTATCTTCTGCCATGTTCTGGTTAGTTATCTAAGGAATAAGTTATATTGTTGACTGTCAATATGAATGGGATTTTCACTTATGTAGACTAGCAAAACACAATCTACAGGCCAAAACTCTGAAGCCGCTACCCTTCCTCACGTCTTTACTCTGCTCGTTAATTTGCTCATATGTATGTTGTTTTAACTTCAGTATTTATTTGATTTTCTGTGTTTTATTTTCAACATCTAAATTATTTTAATTTACATTCATATATTTACATATTTTCTCAATGAACTACCCTTATGTATAAATACAATGTTATTTCAGTTCTCATTGACAATAAGGAGGTAAATTATTCCTGTAAATAGGTCTGCTGTGTCTGTTTTTGTACTTTTAAATAAGTCTTTCTCATAAATAAAAAATTCAGCTAAGAATAATATTTCTCATTAATCCTTATACTGTTAAACTGAATGCTACCAATAGGACTCACACACAAATCCTATAACCCTCCAGTTTATATAGGTGCTTCTTTGACCATAAAGCTATGAATCTCAATTGTTTATTTTGACATGGGTGCAAAATGTCACAAGGAAAAAGGACACATTAAAATGTAATCTGCAAACACATACAAATCTAGCAGTCAACATAGCTTCATAATAACCTTACAACGGAAGGGTCACTTGGTACCCACCTCGGTCTGTTTTCCCTGTAAGGCAGCAATCATTGGCACATGAGGGCATCAGTGAGAAAATGATCCCATGTCTCCAAACAGCTAATAAAAAAGTACAATTATTATCTGAGCCCACATCTAGTGGGTTATGTTCCTCTATGCACCATATCTGGTACAGTATATACTATACAGCTGTTTGCCTTGAAACAAAAATAGAATTAACAAATCATAAACCAACAGTGCTCTATATAAATCTGGCTTGTGGAAATTACACAAACAATACTACTGGAATACCATGCATTTACATAAATATCAAAAGTTTTAACTTAAACAGCTGCTAATAATATAACTGAATCATGCAAGTAATTTCTGTACAACTTTCCACCTCAATAAACTGAAATATCAGACAAAAGTTATTATAGAAAGTATTTACAATAATGCAGATGTTGCATACATTTAGGATTGTTTTAAAGGCTGTTGAACCATTGTGTGAGTCAGCTTGATTATACACTCTATTGCATGCTGAGAAAATTAATGAGAATACCATAACCTTCCAGTTGGTGGGAGCTTGGCTTATCCCCCAATTTGTCCATTGCATGTTAGATACAAAGGATTTCAAAGCGTCAAAGTCTACAGTTTGAAGTGCTCGCTCCAAAGCCAGCATGTCTTTGAAAGAATTCTTCCGTTCGTTGGGGAATCCAACAGAGAACTGCTGAGCAAATAGTTCAAACAAGCAAATGCAAGAGACAGTCCCAGAAGTGTCAGTCCCAGCCATCGCCTGCTTGCTAGGCTCCCTCCTGAAGTCTCACATTAATCAGCCTTTCTTTGAAACAGACATGAATCAGAGAGGACTACATACTTCAGTGGCCAGAGAGCTCATTCACAGCTACTGTGATGCAGA
This sequence comes from Hypomesus transpacificus, assembly GCF_021917145.1. Classification (NCBI taxonomy): domain Eukaryota; kingdom Metazoa; phylum Chordata; class Actinopteri; order Osmeriformes; family Osmeridae; genus Hypomesus; species Hypomesus transpacificus. The sequence continues at coordinate 3,760,054 of NC_061076.1, read as the reverse complement.
ATCAGGATCACGACACCCTTGAATAAACTTATGGAAACAATTGCATAGTTACAGCTATACCTGATATGGTTCAACAGACAGGCTGCCCTCCTGTGGAATAACTAGCAGGCAAGAGACAAAACCCACCTCATCATAGGAGCCAATTAAAAATCCTCATTTCATCCACCTCTTGATCCCATCTTTGGGTATTATTCATAAAAACAGGACAAAAGTAAAGAGTTCATTTTCCCAACTCAGATGAAACAAGATGGAAATCGAGCACACAGATTCTACCTCATGTCACGTCCTGCACAGGTGTTTACCTGGGGTGGTGAAGAAAAGCAAAACAAACAAACAAGGACACCACTGGGCAGGCAGACGGCTCCCTAGAACTCGTCGTCGGAGGTGATCAGCATGACTTTGTCAGACTTTCTGGAGCCCTTGCTGTTGCCTGCCTTGCCATTCTGGCTGGGCTGCACCACCTCTTGTGTGGATTGCTGAGTATACTGCTGGTAGGCTGGGGAGAAGTTGTGGATGGCATCCTGGACCATATCTCCAGGGTTCATTGTCTCCTTGAGGCCACTAGAGATGCTCTGCATGGGGGCGTTGTTGTCTACGAAACAAAACATGAACAGCACATCGAACATCACGCCAATACATGTACGGTGTTGGCAACAGATTCAATTTATACACGGCGAGACCATTATTCTCAGTGCATTTAGAAGAAAAATCCAACACAATATTGTGATGACATGCAGCTTTGCAGAGACTTTTTTTAGTTGTTGTTGCTGCAAATGCTTGCCATACAAACTTCTAGTGAGGGAAGCCCCCTTCTGGGAGGTGATGAATGAGTGTATACACAGAGTTGACAGGGGAACGGCATAAGTGGAGAAGAATATGCGTTCTCTCCTCCTTACTGTGTTGTCAAGGAAACCGTCTTCATGATCTCAGTGCAAAGAAGCCACAACCCTACACTTCCAAGGTGCCTACACCCAATCCCAAAGAGTGCTCTGGTGCAAGCAGGCCAGCGCAAACAGACACAATTCAAAAGGTTTTAGGGTCAGCATGCGGTGCGTAGCATACTGCAAAGATCCCCTGGAGAGGCAGCAGGGAGGGTAACGTGTTCTTCTGGGTCAGAGTAAGGTTAGGCATGCTTCTCTGAGCTTCTCTTCATAGCTGGCCTGTTCTGCAGGGGCCGGACTCCGGCAGGCGTCTGAGAAAGGACAGCCTGGAGGGATGTCAGCCTCTCTGACCTCTACAGTCACAAGACACCTTTGCACAAGGCTGACATTTCTAGACGGATGCGGGGGTGGGGGCAGTGATACAGCAACCCTGACCTCAGTGTCAGCAGCTATATGGGAAGGCAAAAGACTTTAATGACGGGCATTCAGGTTCAGAAAATAGCATCCAATATAATTACGGATCATCACATTTTGACCGTTGCTTCTGATATGACAATTTGTCTAAAACCTTTCGGTAAAACACAATCAAAATTGCTATATTACTTTTCAGCAGCCGCATTAAAATGATCATTAACCTAACCCTAACTGAACACCCAAATTATAAATGTTTCGGGGCTTACAGAGGGAAAAAAACTCAGAACATGATAAATCACGTATTCGTTCTGTTATTTTTTTTTATCTTGAAGCCAAATGAAAGCAATACTTTTACCGCTCAAAAGAAATGGAGAACGGACACATTCCACACTTTATCAGCACTTACACATTCCCTTTCTCTCCACACGTCCTTTAGCTGCAGGCCACAGCGGGATTGCTATTGAAGGGAAAAGCGAGCACCAATGATTGATATCTCTGCATAAGGCTCTTTCTTGGTCTCCATTTGTCTTCGGCTCATGTGAACGGTATTGACGTCAGAGGGCTACCTCTCGCTCTTTGCTATTCACACTACACTGTAGGCTTCATCTTCCAATCCTGTGCTGTGCTAGCAGCTGTCCTATGAGCCATGAGTAATGATGTATCCCCAGGGGATTGCGGCACCCTTTGCTGACCTCAGGCCCGGCTCAATGCACTGTTCAAAACACTGTTCACCCTGGCCATTCTTCTCCTGCCATTCCCCCCTGACAGGCTGGAAATGTAGGATGTGGAATCTAAAAGCATGTACTTTCAGCTCCACCTCCCATACAGAGAAACATCATCCTAATTTGGCTTGGTGTGTGACGGTGTACTATATGTGTCATTATATGGTCTCTAGCAATGTATGCATGGCCCATTGTCCTACACTGTAGCAGAGAGTATTTGTGAATGCAGCAGGTGTCCATCAACTGTTATTTGTCCTGTGGCTGAGGGACCACTGCTTGCTGTGTAACATTTCAACCTAATCTTAAAGGGTAAGGTTTATTTAAGCAGCTCATTTTGCATTTTATCTACCCAGCAGATGTGAAGGAGAACCGCAAGTTACCTGGCACTTCGTTCTTCTTCTCCTGATACACCGTACAGGTGAAGGCGTAGCGCAGGGCAATGGCAGCGAAGAACATCTCGATACAGATGGTGAAGTTCTGCCAGCCTGCTGCCACCGTACCAGCGCCCACTTCCTGTCCGTCGATGAATAGGGCGTTGGGGATTACCCCACAGCGCTCCAGGATGGCCAGCACCATACCTACACGACATTCCAATGTTTACATCATGCTATGAGTATTATGCTAACTGACGTAGCCCGAAGCTAACTCCGTACATGGATTTGTATCTTTACATACACAAAGTACAGTGCAGGAATGTTGCAATCCGTCATCTGGATATTAAATGTTATACGTGATGATTGATGTACAAGCTTACCTTGCCAGAAGGACAGAAAGATGACAGATTTGATAGTGAGGAACTTGAGCACGGGTTCGTAAGGCCTCAGCAGGTCACTCGTAGCAAAGAAGAAGAGGAAGAGAGCATAGAGCGACAGGCTGACAGAGAAGTTATAGATAATGGTTATGTAAAGGTAGCCTCCAGTCACACTGCAGAGAAGAACAGAATCAGGTATGATGGTTAGAAGACATCTTGACTCAACCTGCTGTGTTTCATAGTCTGCCTTTCATCTACAGTAGAACCAGTGTGGCTTCCTGCCTGGTGACAGGACAAATGTGAACAAGTCAGATGAAGTGAAATGATATGAAATGAAAAATGCTGCTCACTTAAAGTCTCCGTCATGGTATTTGCCAAAGGCCTGCAGGAGGATGGTGATGACAGCCATGATGGGTTTGACAACACAGAACTGGAGAGTTGCCTGGGTAACAATACAGGATGAAATGCAAAATGAACACAGACACAATACATAAATGAACACAGACACAATACATAACATGCTGTTATTCGGATAGATTTGTCTCCAAGATTAAAATAAACAAGACTATTCTTGAAGCAGAGCAGTCATTAACGGAATTCTCAAACCAATAGGTCTTTAGACAGAACTGATAAAGTTTCTAACTTGTAATTGTGCTTTAAAATTGAATCATTTATCCTCCTCTGGGTAAACTCAAGTATTGATCCGCCTTGACATCCATTCCCACAAAGAGAGAAAATATTTCCTGTTACTTTGGAACTGTGCCGTCAAAGGAACAGCCAAGTTGTGCTTTAAAAACACCCCACGTAGGACTGTCAAAGCACACCAAGTGTTTATCACTTTCCATTTTGGGGGAAAATATATTTTCTTCGTCTAGTCACTGTTTTGAAGACATACTGTTCTGATTCAATTTCCATCACTGTTAGACTCAGAGTTCATGCAGCATCCCAAGACGCTATAGAGGCAGTTCGGAACTGACAGCTCCTATTATTTCTCCATGTTCATTACAGAGCTGATTTTACCTGGCTCAGATTGTTTTTGTTTTCTTTTCTAACCACAGAATGTGATCTGTAGAAAAGTGGACAGCCAATTATAACGGTTGTCATTTTGTCACAGGGGGTAGACCTAGATAAGAAGCTATACAGGATATTCCTTTAAATTCTAATTTAAAATCCTTATCTTCAACGTACATGAATGCATTTGCATCCAAACTGGGAAGTGTCTAGCATGTTAAGGTTAGGGAAACTTAACTCACCTGTTTACAGAATCTTAAAAAGCCAATAGAGTAGCTCATTCCAACCAAGCAGCAGGTACCGTACAGACAGCTTGACCTGGGAGAGGGAAAAGGGTAGAGGAGCTTGAACAAAATCTTCAGCTGTGAGAAACACTACTTCTAGTGGTATCATTCTTTTTATACAGCCCTTTACAAGGTGGACGCTTAACAGATGTTTCAAGTGGTGTACATTCATGCTGAAAATACAGTTTCTTTCAAACAGTTTAAAAGCCTGACTGAGGGCTTTTCTACACTAACTTTAGCGCAAAGAGAAAAGTTCCAAATGTCTGAATGGGACTTTTTAGTGGAACTTACATAACTAGTTCGATGCCAAAGGTATCAAGTCATGGTAAGGACTAATACATTATTTTTTTCAGTAGGATGGGAATGAGTGAACTCACTGAATGTTCTTCCCTCGGATCTCTGACATGATTGCACTCTCTCCCCCGAGATATTCAAAGGACAGGCTCAGGAAATTGTAAATGACAAATGCTGCAATGAAGAGGGAGGATTACTCTAAAACATCATGTTTAGTTTCAGAATCAGAATCAGAATTGGTGTTTATTCGCCATGAAAGTTTGCACAGACAAGGAATTTACTTTGGCAGGAGAGCCTACCCAGGCAGCCATTTTCAGCGCCTGGGTAGGTCCTGGGTAGGTGATTCCTTGTACATACACTTCAGAACTATGTGCACACATTTCAATAGGCTTATTGTTTAAACTTTTTTGCATAAACTGCCAAACAGGAATATTTTTTATTAATTCTGTTTTCCCTTCCCAATGCTAATAGGCTTAAAGCTTCTGTCCTCGATATCCCATCTAATCTTTTGTTGCTATTTCAGGAGGGCTTAGACAAAGCTAATGTAGGTGGTGTCCACTCAAGATTCACATCAATGTCTTGCTCTAGGCACTGAAAGTCACTTTAAGAGTTATCCTACTGTCTGAGACTGCAAGCAATTGTCATCGACCAATAACTTTTTTTCTAAATATGAAATGAATTCCTTAAATAATGTACTTGATTTACAGCTCACCATCTTAAATTACATTCACCTCTGCATCTGTGAAAGTTCTGTGGCATTTTCCTATTCCCTCAGTACATAATGACTATTAAAAAGAAGGAAATTCTAAGAGCATCTGACGGTACATTCATTATTCAATGGGGGACGACTTGTAGCTAGAAAGACGAACATTTCCATTAAGTTTGAATTAAAAGACACAATTCTTTTATATTGCTCCATCACTTAAATGTATTCCTTCTGCCATCTAAAAAAGACACACGATTAAAACCCCCTCCTTGTAAAAGAAAAGTAGAAGGTCTGAAAATAACACCTGCTAGGAAAAACACACCCTGAACAATAGGTCCTCTCACCTAATGGAGAACCACAGAGAGGTGAGAAAAACAAGTTTGACGAGTTACTTTTACTGTTGAGTTTTTCCCCCCTGTTTTTGGTATCAGAGTGTACGGGCTAGATATCAGCTTTGCTTGTTTCCTAAACTCACAGAAAAAAACCCCTCACAGACTAACCACCATTACAGAACCAGACGGCCCCCTCCCATTGCATGCCTGATGCCGGCTGAGACGGCCTATCGGGAGTGGGAGAGGTTTGGGGAGAGGGGAGGCTGGAAGGTTGAGGTCAGGGTGATGGTGCATTTTTACCATACCTTCATAGCAATCTCGAACGGAGTCAAAGTAGACGTAGTACTGGTCGTTGCTGATGAAGAGCAGGCTGAGCCAGGAGTCGAAGGCGTAGACTGGCACGATGAATAGAATGCGAATGATGTAGCGCTGCTCGTTGGGAACGGTATATGACCTCAGGTGTGTGTAAATCTAGCAGGGCATCACAAAGAAATGAAATATAATACCCATGAATCAGACAGGTAAACAAGTACAAACCCATTCTCCAGAGTTGGGGATTAGTAATAAAGCTCATTCTTAGGCTGTCTAAAACAGAGGGACATATAACATATATCATTCATAGTTTTATTTGAACACAGCACCTGTCTGTAACCGGATATATAAGGTAAAAACACAGTTGGTGGCTAAAGAAAAATTGTATTCCTGATCAAAGAGTGTAACAATCAACTCTGCACTAACACTTTTTTGTCAATGTGCTTTTGGTCTCATGCTTTCTATTGGGCGTTAACTAGTTTGACAGGTAATGCTAACTGAATGTAAAATCTCATCATCCAACCATCTATAAAACACGAGCAACATCCATACTAAAATAAATTAAATCTAGCAATTTTGAGCAGCATCCTGGTGTTTGCTGGAGTTCTGGCCCACTCGAACAAATGCCTGTACCATGATTAAAAGCCCATTAAAGGTTAGCCTCTAGGGCTGAATCACTAAGGGGCAGGGTCATGATGCATTTGGTCCTCTTCAGAAGTGAAGAGTGGCAGGCTGCAGACTGATGTTCTATATTTCATCTACATGGCTGAGAAAGAGCTGTGATCCTCCAGGCTCCATAATGCTGACTTGACAGTAAGACAGAACTGTGGCATGTGTAATGGCTCGAGTCAGACTGCAGCAGAGCCGTTGGCCCAGTTGGGCCCTGGCTGCCTCAAGTCAGGCTGTGCTAGGTTATAACTCTGTTACCCCTTCATTCTGACAGCTCTGAGCCTGTACGTATCTGTGTCCAAGCCTGTGAGAATGTTGTGGTGTCACTGTTTATGATGACTGTGCCACAGACAACATGGAGGAGACGTAGGGGTTATAAGTTATAATGATGATTTGAATGATTAATTGACTAATTTCAAATCACACGAGGTCTGATGATCTATGTAACCTTTTAATACAATCAGTGCCTTCCCTCACCCTATAGCTCTACATTTCTTGCAGTACTTGAAGCAAAGGAACATTTAAGGTCAAGGTATATCAGAGTTCACGTACTGAAACCGAAAAATACCACCCCAGAGAACATCTTGAGGAGGAAATCAAAGGAAGTGGCGAAACACTAAACCTTCTTCTGAAGGGTATTTTACTCATCTTAGATGCATATGCACGTCTTATGTAAATCTGCCAGCGCTTGCTGGGACTCATGACATGTAAAACAGTTCAGGAAATGCATGGAAATGTTTTGCGTATTGCAGAGGAAGGAAGTGTTGTTTCTGTTCAGCTACAACACTGTACTGCCATGGATGTCAGTATCCCTGCCAGGTAAATGATAGCACATCCCTGGTTTCAAGATAGTTAGTTGTTGTAAGCATCAAAACATGACCCACTCCACAGTTAATATAGTGGCCACATTTAGGGTGGAATTCCATAATGAAGTACTCAAGAAAACAACGATGAACAATACAGAGGACATCCTTGTATGGGGATGTGACCTTTTGAATGCAATCATATTGAACTCAAGCCAACACAAAAAGATTCCCTGGAGCCCTTCTGTCTATCCGGCTTGGAAGGTTGAAGGCAAGCATATTTAGCAGGCAGGTTTATCGGTTCATCAGCACAATGTGAGAGCCTTACCGACTGCTGCATGGCATCAAAACACAACACATTCATCTTCTGCTGATAGGATCGTGTTTTAGTAGGACTATCATTTATGGCGATGCTGTAAATGTGAACTCCCTATTGCATGAACTTCCTTGCTGATAAAAGATCACACGCCATTCAACAGTGCTGATGATAAGCTATCGACATTGTCTCTCAAACAAAAAGGACTCTCTTGTAGCAGTAATGGAAAAACAACCTTGAACATATACTTGGAATCATAGTGCTTGGTTGGACCTATGTTCGGGCTAGCTGCTAATCGTTTACTGCTCTGTTTGCATTGTGCTCTTATCAGTTAGAATGGCATGAGACGCCCTGTGTTACAGTCATAGTTAAAAGGAGGAGCTTGTATTAAACCACAAACTAATGGCTCTAGTAGTGACAAGAAACAGACAACATCCTGTAAAAACAAACAAAAATTAACAAAGGACATATTTTAACTCCCTATTGTGGCCGTTGGTCTACAAAGTTGTAGCACCAAATTTAGGTAACAGTGAGGATAAAGTATTTATGTCTGGTCATTATCTGACACTGACACGCAATACTGCATTAAAGTGAAAATCATGATATTGTTTGACTTGTCCTCCGGCAAGGGTGGAGAAAGAGAACCAGAGGTTCCCTCCTAGCTCCTATTACTCATTTGCATTTATTTAAGAAAACTTTACTGTTGTTAAAGGCTGCTCCTTCCCAAGCCATTTGCCACATGGTTGTGCTGTGATTTCTGATTGCAAGCAGACAACCAAATTCAGAACATTGAAAGTTGAAGATGAATGAGGCCTACCTGATGGCAAGTGATCATAAGTGCGGACCACACAAATATCCCTGACAACACTTGAGCGGCTGTAGTGTTGAGAAACATTTGATCCACTATTATTGATCCATTCCCTGTCCGGATAATAGTCATGTTGGAAATGTCTGAAATGTCTGGCAGGATGGGTGCTGCTAGATGTACAATTGTATCATTTTCTGAATAACTTGGATCCATGTACTTCAAAGAGCTGTTCATCTGAAACGATAACATTGTTTTGGTGAAGTAAGAATGTCATAATTGCATTGTGTAATAATATTTTACAATTACTGTTAATGGCAGAGACTTTGCCTTAAGGGACACCAAGTCAACACTCAAATAAATTAATCTGTTAGGATAAACTCCTAACTGTTTGGATAAACAATAGCTCTTAACAACCAGTTATTCAGAAGGCTTTACGGCTGCGCACGGCTTCCATACCTAGCTTTCACTACGCGCACCACACCTGTTGAACATTTAACTTCTACATTGGCAACATATTAGGAGTTTTCGTACAATAGTTTATACATTTTCTTTTTCACAAGCATATACAGCTTACCTTGCTCAGATTGGCTTCTTAAACAGATTGTGTCCTTTGAGTAAATTCAACTTTGAAGAATACAATTTAATGGCACGACAAAGTGACTGTTGAGAATTTGCCACCATTAAATAAACATTATTTGTTTTTCGAACTAAAACTCAAGTCGACTGACAGTGTGAAAAGTCGGCGTTGTCATTAAGAAATGGCCACGGGTCGATGGAACCAGAGAGAATGCAACACTTCCTTCCTTGTTCAGTGCACAGGTAGACACCGCTGTTTTGAGGTCGAAGTCCACTACCGATTGGATAGTCACACACGATATAAGTAATGTTCAGACTAATATCAGAAAAAGGGATACATTGTCCTTAATGTCAACTCGTATACCAAGACTGCATTATCAATTTCAAGTAAACACATTGAGGTAGATGGATGGATGTCACGTCATGTGACACTGGACGTAAGCGACATAAGTAGGCTGTAATGTAACCGCCTCCTTGCTTGTAGGTCTATGTGCACCAGATTCTACTCAGCGTGACACTGAATTAAGAGGTCAATGAGATTTCCGCTTGACTGTAATCCTTTAAAACATGATTGTATGATCACCAGGAGCGGTGTAGGCTAAATCTTACATTCTACAGAATGTAATGATACTTAAGAACAGTACCCTAACCCTACTATACAAAATAATGATCATGTAATGATTTGATGTATTTATGTTTTATTATTAGTCTTTGTGTGGATGGTGGAGCATATGCCATACATTCAAGTAAATGCTGAATCATAACGTGGAGACTGAAATACAAATTAAATACATTTTTATTCCTCTGCAACAATGACAATTGCATGATGCTCTTCAGCCGGCATGTGCTTCCCCACTCCTAGAAGTATTCCCATAGCTTACTAACCATACCATCTGCATTATACAACTAAATACAAAATAACCTTTCGGTTTAAAGTGAAAACGTTATTTTCCCTATGTCACCAGACTTTACAACATTTTATAACATCCTTCATGTCCTTTATGGAGTCAATGGAGCAGTCCTTGAGTGCCAATCCCAATAGAACAGGTCTGTTGCCAGCCTCTTGAGCCACAAAGGTTGCCAGGTTTTTTGCACAAACATGTGTCAAAGCCTGCACAATGACAAAAACAAACAAGAAAACCACACTGCTGTATTAAAAATCCAACTGAAAATTGACAGTTATCAAACATCTAAGAAATTCTTACGTCATCTTTTCCAAGCAGGACTTTGGTGGAGAACATTGAATTGCTCAAGTCATTCGACTTTGAATCAGGTGTAACTGATACTAACGTTCCAATCTTTCCGTACTGTGTGAGAACTACAAATATGTAGTTACTGAATTCGGTGCAAACAACCTGGGTGGAAATCCCATTAATCGTTTTTTCTGTCTGCTTTGATTTGATGAGAGGTTGGCTTGTCATTTTTCTTGTCACTTTTCACTCTGAAAAAAACCCAAGCGTGTACTTTATTACCTTGGCATACATGTTGTTCTGTATACTTCCATTTACGTTTAACACATGCTCAAGATAAGCGCAAGATAAGCAACTACAGTCTACTGATAATCGTTACTTATTTGAACTCCAAAACCGACACCTTTCTTTGTTTAGAAAAATATCACAGAGCGCACATGCACAAATGGCTTGTTTGATACAGTATTAGCTAGCTAGACTAGCATGCTCATTCTCATTCTCAACGCATCTTGTTCGCTAGCTAGCGGTAGCATTTTGTTTCCTGTGACTAAGTCCGTAATACACTCCCTCGGTGATATTGTAGCATTAATAGGTAACCGGTAAAATCTAGGATACACTAACCATCAGACATGAAATAATCTCCAACAGTCGTTACTTTAGAAATTCCTCGGTTGGAGTCTAGACATGCCACTTCCGCATACAACTTCCGCGCACACTTCAGCAGTTGCGCAGAATGAGCTTTACAAATCGACGGGCAGACAATAATATTTCGCAATTAATTTGCATCTTTATGTTTTTGTTTAAGCTACATTAGGCTACTGGAGACATGACTTTAGTAGAACTTACATTTCTATACTTCACTAACTAACAACCACTTACAAGACACGACTCACTGTCTATAAGGACGAACAAATTAACTTGATTCATTCAAATGCCTTTTGGGAAATCAGCTGTTCCGAAGTTTCTCTACCTCTCAACTCTATGAGGCTTTCACATGTTCATACTGTCGCCTAAACACTTTCGCTGAGTGTGGTATTTATACATTTTACATTGTGTGTCATGTTCACTGAAATATATCAAATATGCCTGATGCTGCACTGGCGTAAAGGGGACACACTTGTAAACGATTACAAAGCTAGCAGTGACCAGGACAGGACAAGCTGGTTCTTTTCATTTGACTAATGATGTGTGCCAGGCCTTCCAGTCAGAATCCCTTTTTTCTATCCCCGTTACAGTACCTGTATGAAAGTTATTTTAAGAAAGGCTATTTAATTTATCAATATAGTCTATAATAGAGCCCATATAACACATATCTATCTTCCCTTTTATAATGTAGAAATTAAGCTATTTTCAAATGAGCTTGTATCTCTTAAACCCATCTTTACCCTGTTACATAGCAAATCCATTTATGACATTATGGATTTTACTTGCTCCAGGAAGGCAGAGAAGTAATATCTTAGAAGCCCCCAATCATTCATATCAAAACGATTCATTGTTCATGAATACCTGCTGTGGTAAGCCCTATCTCTTTAATATCTGTTTTCTGTTCTTGTAGACATTTGAATGGTTCTCAACCCTTTATTTGATAGGGAAGATAAGCGCGATTATTTGGCAGAATTTAATTAAAAGTACATCTCATCCTATTGTAACTTGGAGATTACAGCATAGGTCTACCTACTGTGACTGGCCTCAGTTCTTAGCTGTACATTCTAATATCAAGCAGTTGTAAAGTTGTTTTCTAATGATACAGGAATTATTGGCATGATTGAGGTTCGGAATCCCCTGAATGACTCTATTCATGGGTGAGAATACTTACGGCTGGTACTTAATTGTCTCCTTTATTTTCCAGGGATGCATTGTTTATGCATTGCGTTTACTAGATGTCGTGCAAGTTGTCGATCACTGGTAAGAAAAGTGACCCAGTCTATTCCTTTTACTCCACATGCAATGAACTCTAGCACTTATTGATCCCTGGTGTGAAGGTGGTGTCTGTAGGATATGGAAATATAATAGCATAAAATACAATATAGATATACAATATACAGTAGTGGAAGTGTATGTCTAGTAAGTGTAAATATGCCTAAAGTGTGCCACACAATAGTGAACTCACTAATTCAATAACTTTACAACTGTGTTGTACTAATGGCATGTCATACCCAGTCCAAACATCTCTCTCTGTCTCTCTCTTTCTCTCTCCCCCTCTCTCTCTCTCTCTCTCTCTCTCTCTCTCTCTCTCTCTCTCTCTCTCTCTCTCTCTCTCTCTCTCTCTCTCTCTCTCTCTCTCTCTCCCTCACTGCCACTGCTTTATGCTCTCTTTCCCACTCTGATAAACAGACACATACATAAACATGACGGTTTGACATGTCAAAATGTCATCCTAAATGTGAGTAATTATCTCTTAATTGTAGGACTTCACTTCCTTCCCATCACCACACAGCATTTGAAATTTACATTTAAAATTGTTCTCTTCGTGTATATAGCTCATCAAGTCTCTTCGATAGGGTATGAATGGATATTATGTGCTCTTTCCTTCTTTGAATGACAACCTGCATGAAAATTGTGTGATTTAATTATCTTTATATGTGAAAGAGGATTTCACATATGCTTCATGAGCGCTGAACAATGTGTTTAATTGAAATTGCTTTCCTTACATTTGGAATATAACTTCAGGGAGTCATTTACTGAAGTGTATTGGGAAGAATGGTGTAGCTTCTCTTCATAGTTTTGTACAGCAATAGAAAGAAACACACACACACACACACACATACACACACAAACATTCCCCTTGTGGCCACTAGAGTGCTGTGCTGTATTGCACATAGAACTCTGAAGCTTAGTTTCAGAAAAAAACTGTGCTACGAGCAACTATGGCTCTGTAACTTTCAACCCTAATACTATAGGATCATAGATATCCCAAACAAAAGCAGCAGAATGCCTTTGTTAAGGAAGGATGATGAATTCCATTTTAGGATAGTCTTATCATATGCATGACGTTGTTGTTTATTGCCAGTCTCCAACTTCCAAAGATGAGTTTACCCACCATATGCAGTGTTTTGAGGGTTGCTGTTGTACTGTTTGTAAACTCAACAGAGAAATAGGACCACACAGAATCGGAATATAGTTGGAAAGTGACATTTTCATAGTGGTGCTAGCCATGCTTTAAGTTCTAGTTCACTGCTTAAACCCCATAATATTATAATTGTTTGATATGTTGCGGTATTCACAGTATTCCAATGCAGGTACTGTACGTTTTGGCTTATTATTAGTGACTGCGTACCAGTCACTAGTTATCAGAGTTTGCACTTCACTTCGCTGTTACCAGGGTAAGATTCCCCTCATTATCTTGACTAAAGCTGCTCTGCTTCTTGTGCTCAGGTCAGAACAATAAGCCACTCTAAGCAGCAAATCTTGACCTCAAAAGACCGGGCCAACAGTTAGTTACAGTGCTCAAATGATAATTTGCTGGCAAATATTCATGTTGAATGCAAATTACTGCTCCTATTCAAAATAGAGCACAGTCTTTGCCTTGTGTGTGGCAGTTAATCATTGTTACAGGCCACTATTACCTCTTATCTTAGTTTACGGCTGCCTCTGTTTATTTTACAGGGTGAAAGCTCTGGCAATTACGAAAACATGGTTACTGTGAGATGGCATCAGTGTCAGTCCCCTTAGAGTAAGAAGAAATTAATGAGTTTCCATGACACCTTCCAAATAGTTTGGTTGATGAGTTCATTAACCGTAATCTATTTCAAATGCCTCTTGACATGTGTATGTAAATTAAACTAAAGCAGAAAGCCCTTTGGTATTGTTTAAAATCTTTGAGGTATCTGTAATACCTGATTAATTTAAAGAACTTTGTTAGTTTGTGCCACTGAGTGTCTTGCTGAATTATGATGCAGCACCTCATTAAAATTTAAATTGCTCCATGGCATTATTAACAATTACATTGACGTGTGTGCTTTGAAATATTCAGAGCAATTAATATAAACCTTCAGTTAGCCTATCTGAAGTGTTTTCATATAATTAAATATTGATTCATTAATAACCTGTGAATGATTACATGATACTGTACATGGACAGCTTTGTCATTGGTTTGAATGTAAAGCAGTCGAGAAAGGTAAGATGTTTCTGCATGCTCATTTATTATTGAATGCCTGGAGTTGTGTTGGTATATTATGATCACAGTCTAGCCTCATTCTCACCACCACACAACTTCAAGCTATGCCTTTCAAATCATAGCTCTTTGTCCGCCCTCTACAGCTGTATGGTAATAATATTTTCTCTAGATTCATGTTGCCCCTCCAGTCCTGACAGTTGTCAACACTGACCCATATGGCACTGTCTGAAGTCAATTTGGTTGTTGTGGCTCTTTGGTGATTGTTGTTAATTTATGATCTCCTGCCCTGTTTTCCCAGGCTCAGTATTTTCAGGCTTGTTTAGCTTTATTGCACCTCTAAATGTTAATTTCAAATGAAGACAATTAAAGCACTATATCTGTGTCCCTAGGTATTCTCTGAAACACCAGCCGAATCCAAAAGCAGCTCACTACTAAGAAGTCTCAAGGTGGCTACATTTTTAATGACTTTTGGTTTTTAATTGAACATGCTGAGACATTCTGAAAGCCCTGGAGAGGCTGAGAATGAGGAGGTTTTGAATGTGGAGCATGGTATCGCCTGTTTTATTCTCTCTATTCTCTCAACGTATAATAGATTACTTAATTTCAAGAGATTCACTATCTCTGATTAAGATAAGATAAGATTTGCAAACACAAATGAAGAGTGTAGAGGGAGGTAAACGAAGGGGGTAAATAAAACAATCTGTGGTGGGGTGTTGTATACAGTAAATGAAATCAAAATGTATACTATAGTATAGCAAGCTCAAGTTTGAGTTGAGTTTCATCCTTGTGTCTCGGTGAGTTGTGCATCTGATTACACAATGTGATGAATGTGATTTATCAAGATATCATTAGTGAGGCGGCTGTGCTCTTCAGAGTTTGATGTCAGCCTGTGACTCAGGGGCTTAGCCAAAATGAGTGGAATCTCAAATCAATCAATGAATAAAACAAAACGGGTAGCTTCTGTGAGAATGCCTGCTTTTCATTTCTCTGCCCAGATCAGACCCTACTGCCTTCTAAATCTTTCAGTAGTCTCTCAATGTTGCTACTCAGCCAGGTTGTTTCCTCAGAAAAAAAATCTGTTGTCTGTCCCACCCCTCTTTTCGCCTGGTAGGAGAGTGGCTGAGGGGGTTTCTTTAGAAGACGGAAAAAGCTATTAATTACCGATAAGGTCTCAAAGCAGGGCCACAGCGCCAGGTAAATGAGATTTAGAAGGAACAGCTGCAGCTTCTCATCTCCTGTGCCCTCCATTCTTAGAGAAGGAAAAACAGGGGGTCTGCTTCGGGACTGGACCAGAGAAATTAATGCTTTTTGGAAAGTGGCTGTTTTGTTCATATACGTGATCAATACTGCTTGTTATTGGTATGGCTTCAGAAAAATATTTCATAAATTTACTGAGACATTCTCATTATATGTATTTGCACTACTTGAAGATTCTTATGATGCCTTTTTAAGATTGAATCCGCGATTGAATTCTGACACTACTCTTGTTGTAGCTTGTTGTAGCTTGTTTTATACACATATCTGTTATCACAAAAGGAAAACCTAATCCTCACTCTTGACATATTTATCATATATGTCTCCACATTTATCATGGATTTGTACTTTCGCCCCAACCCCATTAACTTTGACACCAAACACCATTGCTCATTAGGATGCTATTCCAGATAATCAGTATCTTGACAATCATCATGCCTTGATGAATGCATTGAGACCATTTCACCATTGTTTGTTTGCGGAAATAATAGACCCAATATTTTACAGTGACACTGCACCATCTTTGAAGGCAGGCCATCTTAAATTCATACATCAATCTGACCCTCTCTCTTTGATGATTGGGCGGCATTTTGTGCAGAGTCCAGGTGTGGTGACTGGTCTGTAATTCTGCCTCCACGTTATTTACAGCAGAGTCTGGCTTCCAAATACATTACACACATCTGGGAAAAGGTCATGGAGAAAGATGGAGAGCAGTGCTAAATTGCCTCTCCATCACATCTTCGTCTTTTATGTTGCCAAGTCAGTCATATTTCGCCATTGTGAGGCAATGGGTCTGACTAAGTATGAGCACTTTGACTGGTTTTACATTAATCTGCCTACTTCATTTACAACGTTCGCTGAATTCATTGTATACGCATCTCAAGGAGGATGGCACTTTTCTTCATTAATCAATAACATCTTGTCTACAAGACTATGATGATGAGTTTCAAAATGCTCATTCAAGATGAATCATTATTGGCAGGTTTCACAGTATGCTTGTATTGCTTAAAACTATAGAAAATATCCTGAGTTCTTGACAATAATGAAATTAGGTGACCAGAGGTATTACAAGGAAGAAGGAATCTGCCCTATACGGTAAATGACATGATATGATTAATGCTCTAGCTTTACTTGTCTGAGGTTTACAATGGTTTGGACTTGATTGAAATCAAGGGTTGTGTATGTTTTACCTGGACATGAGATGAATTACTTTTTCCTCATTTTCTCTCAAGGTTGATGGTCCACTCCCATGGGATGTGCAGTGCCATTGGATAGTCATGGCCTAAACACAGGGCTGTATGTTTCAACAAGACACACAGTGACCTTGTTTGATACCAGAGGGTAATTCAAGATCAGGGACATCTTTATCTACAGTATACACAATTTAAGGCTGAGAGCTATGGTGGCTGTAGATGTTTGTCCTTCAAGGCACCCAAAATGTTGATTGCCGTAGTATGACAACATCAAGACATTTATAGGAAAGGCTGTTGGAAATGGCACAAACCAGTCTTACAGATAACATTGTAATTCAGAAAGTATCAGTATAAATAAGTATTTCATCTTGACCATGCACCCAAAAAATTACTTAATGTTTTTTGAGCAGTAAGCAATAGTTTAATAGACACACAAAACCCCCAAATCCTTGTATTTAATTGGATAATTTAATAAAATTGTAATATGTGTACAGTTGGATGCATCAGCATTTGATACTCTTGATACCAATGCATTATTTGCATACCTGAGCTGCTTCGAAAAGCACAATCTGTTAAATTGGGATTGTTTGAATTGGTGTTACTCAGCAAAGCAAGCTTCCTGCAAGCCTGATTTTAAATTTTCCAGCAGCGCTCCACTAAATTAACTATGGTGGAGGCAGCAATTTGGAAGGGGAGTGCAGAGCTTGTCATCGGTCACAAAGGCATCGGGACATCAGCGTATGTCCTGAATAGAAGGAGGGTGGCTGAGGGCTGATGGAGTTGGGGGGAGGTGGGTTTTGCCACCACATTACCCCTCTGTAGTGTTTGCTTTGGTTGGAGCCTGTTTTGAAAAGATTCCCACCTAAGCCAGCAAGATTCAAGGCCATGTTTTCTCAAGTGTACTTGTGGTCTAGAGCTTCCCTGGCAGAGGGAACATAAATCTGTCTGTTTAATGTGCTCAGTGAACAGGAACATTATGTTTGACTTCACCTGTTCTTATCTATCCCTTGGTAGTTTCCTTCTCGCTCTTTATTTTTAACAGCATTCGTGTGATTCAATTATTCTTATAAAGCCTACCACAGAATATGAAATGGTTTTCCATTGAAGGCTATAGATAAGTTAATGTAAGACTATAACATTTCAAATAAATCCTCACACCTGAAATGTAATGAGACAATACAATGACCCACAAGAGACATATAAGACAATTTGAAGCAATATTTGATTTGGTTCATATAAATCTCAGTTACTGTAAAAACATACTGCCATTAGTTTATTGTCAAAAGGTTCGCCTAAAGTTCATATTATCCATCTATTGTGAAGTGCCTTTAGGTTGAACTGATCTTTGCCATTTGTGTTGTCTTTTTATCCTCTCATAAACTTTGCATAATGGCATTTGAATCAAGGTTTCCTCATATTTTATACTATTTTTTTCAATAGTTTGGCTTTTATGATTGAGATCAAACTCCCGGTACTCGGTAGAACTTACATTGCAATATGTGTTCTAGTATTTTATACATGCCAAATACCTTGCTAGTTCCCAAACGCTGACAAAAAACAGTTTCAACAAGGAATCTGACACTGTTTCGAAGCACTGTAGCGACTGCAACTCTTGTTGCTGTATTCTCTGAACGGTATAGATGGCATAATGTTTTTTACTCTACAGCTCACCTCTAGGAAATGTAAAAAATCAAAATTTGTCCCAGCTCAATGTACAAAATAAAGCCCTACAGCTCTTAACATTTCATTAGAAACACCTGATGCAGAAGCCTGTGATGAATAATATAGAGCACCAACCATCTCATCTGCTCTAGAACTACTATGGATTGCACAGCAATGCGGGAGGCCATTAAAAAAATGAGTTATATTTTCTAGGGAATACACACTTCTACCATCACAACTACCATTTACCCAATAAAATCAGTCTGTTTGGAATGGATTATTTTTCCCACGAATGTCCCAAGAGACCTATAATACAGCATACAGTTTCACTACAAATCAGAAAGAATCAAGCAGATCCTTCCATTTATTGTACCCTAGTCAATGCATGGGTTCAATGCTGGCATGTCTAAGTGAGCCATTTACAAGTCTTGGCTTATTTGATATAACTGTGAAGGAATGCTGAACTTCCTGTGCTATTATTGAAGGGATGACTATTATCGTCCCTTTCAGATCCCTCACAGATGTGCTCTAATACTTAGAGCTAAGACTCACATAATTACTGGTGTTGTCTAGAGTCGCTTCAGACACAACGTCTAATGATGTAATAGATTTAAAACAGAAATGCATTGGACAAGCATCAGCTTTTATATGAAATATCAATAAAACATTTCTGAGTGTCCAAGTAAACAAGTGCAATACATGTGCAGAATATTGTCAGCTTTTGCCAGATGAACAATAAACAAAATATGTTTTGATGATTATGGTGTACTTTGTTCTAAAGTTCCTTTTCCATTTGAGTTTATTTTCATTATGGCATATAATGAAAGGGGAGGGGAGTCGGATTGCTGAGCGGTTAGGAAGTCGGGTTAGTAATCAAAAGGTTGCCGGTTCGATTTCTGGCCGTGCCAATGACGTTGTGTCCTTGGGCAAGGCACTTCACCCTACTTGCCTCGGGGGAATGTCCCTGTACTTACTGTAAGTCGCTCTGGATAAGAACGTCTGCTAAATGACTAAATAAAGTAAATGTAAATAAATATAAGTAGTAAATAAATATAAGTAAATAAAGTAGTAAATGTAAATATCAAAAGACGTTTGAGTCAGGTGTTCCACAGTGTTCCAAACTCGCTTGTATTGATGATGCAACAGGTTAGAAGGTAACAAATCCCATGTGGTTAAAATGGATGTGCAGAATGGTGTTGCTATGGTAGTGGATGCGTGCTAGAACATGTTGAAAACATTTAGAAATATCACACAGACAGAAATTATCAGCAAAACCAACGTAGGTGGATTGGTACCTTATGTTTTCCTCCTCCTCCAGTTGAGTCATGTTTGTCTGTAATTTAGCCCCTATGAGAAATTAACAGCTGCAGCGTTACAAAACATCAGCTTAATGAAAAAATGATTTTTATCTATCAACTTAATGGAAAAAAAACACACTTATATGGCTTTGAGGAAAGTATACTTATTTAAAGTGAACAGGCATACACATTGTACAAACAACATCTATTTTCAGAGTCTGAGTCATAGCAGGGCAATGACATATGCAGAAACAGTAATGGGCAGGCTTTTGATGTTCAGATATCTTTCTTATAATGTATTACATGACTGTATCTAACAACTGGATGACTAAATGCCTTTCTTGCACTGACAGTAATAGCAAATTGTGAAATGTACTTTACCAATAAATATTGCATACTCATTCAGTTATGAAATCATATGGAAACAGCTGAAATATTCATGTTTAGAACACAGGCACTTGAAAAGGTATTCAGAAGAGTTTTTGTCAAACTCAATCAAAACAGACGAGGAAATTGTGGAAACTGAAGGATTATAATTGACAATTCAAGTGTGTCATGTTGGTTTAGAGGTTCTAGCTAATCAACAAAATAGAGGCATTATATTAGATTGTTTGCTGTATTTTGGCCCATGAACAGAAACCCTTGTGTTATTTTAAGAATGAAGGCATCCCATATTGACTCTCGAGCACTCACAATGATTAGCCATTACATAACCTGAAGCAATGCCAAAGGGTTAAAACCCATTTTTAATCTAGTTCATGCATTAATGGGTTTCAGTCTTGGGCTGCAATCCAAGAGGACAATTTAGTGGAATTATTGGAGGCACATTAAGTTGTCAACATAACCATTCCTTCACTGAAAGCCCGAAGTAACATGTTATTAAAAGGAGGGTTGTTGCAGTTTCTACAGCCAGGGGAGATATTTGAATGGCTTGGATAAACAGGATAAAATGTGGATTATGCTTTAGCTGACTATCTCTCTTTAATGCTGTGTTTTAAAAGTGATTTATTCTCACCACACTTTTCTTATTCTACCCCAACACTGATCTTTGGTCAGGCTTTCATTAACACTGTGAAGGTTTCCATAAGCTGTCAGTTTGTGCTAATGAAACAATGAGACCCCCAGGTTAATCAATGATTTAGTTTCATGCTCTACCTAGGATGATCATCTCCGACTCTGCTACAGTTCAATGCTTTATTGACCCAGACTGTTCAAATTCTTGATAGTTGATTAATGGTCACAGGTGGTTCGGGTTATGATATTGGCCATGACATTTGGACACATCTGTCTGGGGTTTCCACAGCCAACACGTGTTTGTGTGTTCATGTGTGTGACCTTATGTGAGAGGTTTGGGGAGGTGATGAACCCCGATGTAACCTTCTTTGACATAGCTATACCTATATAACTATGACATGTCCTGATGACTGACGTCTAAATGCCTAAGCATGCATAAAATTCCCAATAACTCTAGTTTCAACTCTACAAATAAGACAGAGATAGCATTTAAACTATACAGTATTGTTACCAGGGAAGATGACAGAGGTGAATGTGAGCCACATTGAAAAACGTTTTCAGGTGATCATTTCCACCACAATGCTGCTACTGTATGAAATACTTTTGTTGATATGGTTGACTGTGGCAGACAAAGCTCAAATTCACTTTGCCCTGATTGGTCTGTAAGAATCTATCGACAAAATACATTTCCAAATCAAATCATCAGTAAAGGTGCTCATCATCCACACTGAAGTACAAACTCAGAGGGATGCATTTGCTTCCGTCTAAAAACAAGACAAAACCAAATGCTTTAAGGGATGAGTTACAATTGATAGGTCTCAATATGACCACCTCAACCCGAACTTCTCAAATGCTGTAAAATGATTTTTCTAGAACACTTTTACACTGGAGGTAGTTGGTCTAGCGTTCTTCTAAAAACATGCACTCACCACTGAGTGGGTTGCCTAGGATTCAGACCTCTCAAGCAGCAGCACCCCAGTGACTCACAGGGTACAGCGTGTCCCACAGTGCTAAGGTCTTGCCACAGGGATTCGGGTTCCATTCCAGCCATGGCCATTCCCTGCATGTCAGATTCTCTCTATAGCTGTTACTGTCAAAATAAATAAAGCATAAAATGCACAAAAACTTCCCCAGTCATGCTCCTCAAAAATATGATAAACTGTTGAAAGTGAACATTTTATCATTGATACCTACAGTCGGTAAAATACATTTACACCTCTATATCAACATTTCATTTCATATAGTCAACATTTTTGTTCTTAGCTCTATTGACAGCACCTTCTAAGTATTAACACAACACTATTGCAATGCTTAGGAAAGGTCACAGTTTCTAAATCCACAAATATTTATTAATGTACTTAATTTGTATGTTGATTTTGCTTGCCAATATTGTCCTTACATTTAGAAGACGCCCTTATCCAGAGCGACTTACAGTAAGTACAAGGACATTCTCCCCGAGGCAAGTAGGGTGAAGTGCCTTGCCTAAGGACACAACGTAATTTTACGCAGCCGGGAATCAAACCAACAACCTTCTGATTAATAGCCAGACTCCCTAACCGCTCAGCCATCTGACCCCCTACTTAAACCAAACTAGAACATTTCCACTGGATTTTAAATTCAAGTGAATCATAAGGATGCCTCAACTTTATATTTTTGAGTAGCAGGAAATCCCAACATTACCACCCAAATAGAATTTGAAGGTCCATCACTGTGGCCAGTTAGCCAGCTTAGCTCCTCTCTTGTCTGCCATTGAACATAATCATCAGTGGCAAAACTACATAATATTTTTCATAATATTCTCTTACTTGAGGAATACCCAAGGCACCCTCTAATCTCTAAGCAGCATGCGGTTCAAAGTAGGGATTTAATGCTTACAGGTTGAAATTAAATTAACTCTGCCAAGAGTTCCAAGTAGAATCAAAGGCCTGCAAAATTTATTTTTGTATGTTTTCCTTTTCATGATATGTACTGTTTCAATTATGTTCCTCCATATTCAGCTGTCTAATGTCTATGTCCTTCTCAACAATTAGTGGATTGAATGTTTGTCATTTTAATGTTTTCTTTTCTTGTGCCTGTGTTAGGCACTGAGACGTCTATTTTAGACTCTATATTTTCATACAGTAGAAGCTCTCTTCTCAGTCTCTGGAAACCAGCTGAGAACCAAAGCCCCAGAATCCCATACCTCACCATAAGGGCAAAAGTGAGTTAATAATATAAATGTATAATTTGGAATTAATCATTACATTATGGTAAAATGTTTAATCATATAGTATCAAAATGCTTTTATGACATCACAACACTCTATATAACCAAGAACTTCCATGATTAATGATACAAAAATGCTTCTACAGCAAAATTCCTCATCTCCAGGCAGCTCATGAGTGCCCTTTTATATACCCTAAAAATGATTGAAGGAGAATCTCAAGAGGAACCAATCAGCAACTATTTCAACTTTCAGTTCAGATGAGCAGGGACCACTGTGGCCAAAATATCCATCAATTGGTGGTTAATCAGAACAGAGCAGAGGTGATAAGTCAGAAAGTTCATGACTGAAGAAGGCCAAAGCAAAAGCAAAACCCTGTTTGCAAGGACAAGCTCTCCAGTCTCAGTATATAGAAAACTGGTGCTTAACCAGACACATGGGAGTTCATCTTCGTAGCCGGTTAGTTGGGGTTCACCATGGAGTGGTCGGAGACGAGGAGCCTTGCGAAGTCATTAACTGTTGTTGTGTTTGCTTTGCTATTCTTTGTCATCAGAATTTGATAGTAAGTACATGAGCATGTGATCCACTGTTGTGTCTCGAGGCACAAACAGTATGAAGCAGAATCAGGGTCCACTTCCATGAGTATGTGACGGACACAAGAATAGAACGTGTTTACTTACATAGTTTTTCATCCAGAAGGGTTACATAGAGTCCAAGGCTCTCAAAATAAAAAAAAAACACCAAAAGGCTCCCAGGAAGTATTATAAAAGGCTATGCTAATTCAGTAAGTTAGCCATTTAGTATTTAAAATACACTTTTCTTATTCTGTGTAAATGTTGAAATGGTATCTTAAATATATGCTTAATACTCTGCTACTGAAGGTAAGTGCTAATCAGACAAAGCTAATTATGGTAATACATTTTAATGGAAAAAAAAATGTTTTTCCTCAGAACTTTATCATTGCCTTCCTATTCATAGGCACACTCACCTTCCTGACCCCCACTAAAGAGTGAGTATGTTCTCTGAATTTCAAAGCTTAAATAATAATATGATGGTTGTTAAAGGTCAGGGGAGTAATTATTTTATTTTAACCATTGAGGATGTCACTAATTATGCCATGCATTGTAATGATTGGTCAAACTTTTACATTCAGTTTTTTTGCATTAAGTTGCAGTATGTTGATTCTACTGAACTTAATATTTAACACAATAAGCAACCCATATTTGGTTCTCATTTTGGTGGTATACCAAATCCAGTCGATTAACTATTCATCAAGCT
Organism: Hypomesus transpacificus; assembly: GCF_021917145.1. NCBI lineage: Eukaryota > Metazoa > Chordata > Actinopteri > Osmeriformes > Osmeridae > Hypomesus > Hypomesus transpacificus. Next base: position 3,735,966 of record NC_061076.1, on the reverse strand, counting down.
TTAATATTTATTTTGATTGACACTGAAAACCTCATCTGTATGATAGAACGTGCATAGTTTGTTGATTGACTGAAACAGCTGGGAGTCAATGTGAAACCAACATGTGAAGAACAAACACAATCAAATCTCAAATTCCTTGGATGCTTCTCATTTGGAGTAGAGACTGCGTTAATCCACCACCTGTATTGTAAATATATTTTGTAGTCACCCGACCAACTCTAAGTCTTTTTGAAAAAGGCTGCTTTTCTCTCCACCCTACAACTTCCTCCTGTATTTAAAAGATGGAGGGAGAAAGGGATTTGGAAAGAACTATGCTGTTTCAGAGCAGAGTTCTCTGTGCAGAAGCCAGCAGCAAATTTCAATTTCTAATAATGTAAATTCACACCCAAATTGGCAGCACACCATCTGTTTCTGACATAAAATAATTAGTCCAAATGTTTTGCTATATACCGTAAAGAGGAATGTTATGTCTTCAGTTGTGACAGAAAAAGCTCAATTTTACTGCTGAATTTGTTAATGTTCTCTGGTATATGGATATATGGATACGATCTACTCAAGGTTTTTTGTGGAAAAAAACGAAAAGGAGGGAACATTTTTGGTCCGGACAGGGAGCCGCTTCAAGTGGTTGACTGAGTGATTAATTTCCCGCCTGGTTGTTCAGATGGTACAGTCTTCATCAGTGTTTCTCCTTGTCCTCATCCTCTGCCTCTTAATGGCTCACTGCACAGTTTGATTGTATGCAGATGAGGGACTCTGATGAAGCCATTACGTGTGCACATGCATAACTGCAGGGTTTCAGCTCTGCCACTTGAGTCCTACTTATTAATGATCTGTGGGAGGTGAGTAGGTACCTATGCACTGAGCAATATTGAGCTTAATAGACTGACTTTTACCTGATGCAATGTACTCTATGCAGTATAGAAAATTGTCACAGTTAGCCACATTTGATGTGACTACCAGTGACATCAAATGTGTATTTTAAACACACAAGGCTGTTAGAAATACATTTACAGTCTAATTATAACAGTCTAATAATTGTACTTGGTTTTTGGAATGCTATTCACAATGAATGTGATTGACTTAATGAGATAACTTAAAATGTAGATGTCTAATCTTTAATTGAGTCCCTATTTTCACCCACTTAGCATACATCATACAATGTCCAGAAATACACATTTCTCCATTATAATTTTTTTTTTCTCACCATCTTAGCAAGTATGACATAGTGAGAAACGCTCCTAGCCAACAATTTGTGTCAGTGGTTCAACTTGCTCATTGGATTACAGCATTTGGATTGCCTTCATATGAGTTATTTTCCAAGCAATCTTTAAATGAAGATTATACCGTACCTTTTCATGCAAAATGGCAAGTAAGGTCTGATCATTTCATTGCATGATTGAACATTCCCTTTGTGGCTTGAATAGATTTTCCTATTGCACTGGCCATCAAATCAAAATTCTAGAATGTCATTTTGAAACTGTCACATCCATCTGGCCCACTTTTACACTTTTTATCAAGGCTGTTATCTATGAGAACGTGTCAAGCCATCGACAATAATAACGGAGGTAAGCACCCATACTGGGGTGTTCCACAGGGAACAAACAATGCAATTCATGAATTTGCATATTAATGAATTATGTTTTATAGTGTTATAGGCACTGTTTTAACTGTCATAAGTCTTTGAAATGGATAGTCATTGTACTTTGAACCTTTGCCATATGGCTGTTCATCATGGAGAATGACTTTGCAGTGACCAGAGTGACAGAAAAATAATGAAAAACACTCTCTTTTGAATATTGAACTCACCGTTAACTCATTTAAACATGTCACCCTCTCTGCTCCACACTGTTCCACCACTGATGCAAGCCAGGAAACACAATACCTGTGAGAAACTCTCTAATGGAGAGGAATAAAATAGATTCACACATGGAAAACAATCAGATAGCATCTGCACAAAAACAATTCAGGGATATTCATTTTCTCGCACTTAGTGCTCCAATTGTTGGAACAATTGAAACGATCAAACTTCTAAAAACTGGTTCATCACTCTGATGAAAAAATAACTGTCTTAGTGGATGTCTGATAACTCATTTCCTCTGTAATCACGGCACAATCTTGATCAGGGCAACAGCAGCTGTTGTCATTCTCTCTGCGTTCCAGAATGACTGCGGTTTGCCCTTGACCTCGATTAAATATTCAATGAAAAGTCACACACATATAACCCCCTTTATCGAGGAGTACGAGGAGGTCTGCTCTGCCTTTGGGTGGTGAACAATTGGACACATTCATCTCCAACCGCCAGTCCTGAAGTCACAGAGGTCACCATTGGTCTGCTCAAGGCTCCAGACACATCTGAATCATATTAATAGTCACATCCTATGGTATCATATAGATCTTCACAAGCATCACAAGTCTGGTTTTGAGGCACCTTTTCTGTAACAAACTGGAACTAACACATTTCACACTCGAGAAGCATCGAGAGTATGGCAAACTATATCTGCTCTGACAGCTAATATAGGGGCCTAAGCTCCATTTGAAAGCTTATTCTAATCGGCTTTTTAAGATGTGCATACATTAGCTATTGCTCTGTTGAATTTCTGTAGAACAGCATTCAGGGAAAAATACAACAAGTGTACAGTGCCCGTTAACGTCTTTTAGTAAAGGCATCACAGGTACAGTTTACTGTATATGTACGTAAATAACAGAAAGTACTGACTGCTGAATATCACACATTAACCAGATGCATGTAAAAATAGAAAATAAACTAAAAACAGCTTGGTTTTCCAGGGCAACGACCACCAGAAGACAATTCATGGAGATGTGAACGATTAACAATGGCTTACGCTCGGCAAATGCTTTAACACTGAAATTATCCGCTCAGACAACGATGTCAAGAATGAAGTAAAAAGACTCAGCTCCATATGTCTGGGGTGAAACCAAACGTTTTGTGTCATCTTTGCTCAAGTCCCCCGTAGGCTTTCCAGTCGACTGCCTCCATACGCTGCATTCTTCACACATGAGAGCCGCAGGCCTGAGACAGGACATGAGCTTCTCTCAGAGGGATCCGCTCCACACTACCTCTATCTCTGGGGCACTGTGTGCACATATGGGAGGCCTAGCTAATCCATTCAGCGCACTAGATTCCAAATAGCTAAGAAGCGTTTTTTTTACTAAACAGAACACACCTGACTCTACAAGGTTCAAGTGATTGTTATGTTGTGTGTTTTTGAGTGTGTTTGTGTGCAAGACAAAGGGAAGAAGAGACTAAGAGATTCGGCGCACATCCAGCAGTCTATGTTGGAACGTGGCATTCAAAATGTTTGGAGCAATCAGGAATGCACACTTTTAAAGGAACTGATCCAATATTCCCCGTAAGCAGCTTTGCTGACTGACTTCAGCCTTATAATATCAGCTTTCAGAATGGCATATTTCGTCTCTCCATTACCACAGGCTACACAATGCACAAAGCCAGATGTAAGGAGCATGTGCAGAGAAAAAAAGATTGTATTTGATTGATGGTATTTGAAAGACACATTAAAGGGTGCAGTTGTCATAGACAAAATGTACAATACTTTAAGTAATTAATCTCTCATACTGTACTCTACTCTATGTTACAGATAAGCAGAATCATCAGAGTCAGATAGTCTGTATGTCAGCAGTTTGAGCTGCTGTATAAATCAAACAATGTAACTGTCATGTTTTTACAATTATATTTACTATATAGAACAATAACCATTCATGTTCTTTATGATCACGTCCTTGAATCAACCTTCAGTTCTCGTCGAAAACGGATGATGCGTTACAGATTTAACTACTTGCATGAATTCCATAAGGGCACCATGAGATGCAAATTGCAGGGACAAAGATGTTGCCTCAATAATCTGCATTGCCATTACATTTGGGGATGCTATAATATTATGCTCTTTTGGCCTTCACTTAGTTGCTAATGCTAATCAGTGCCATTGTTCACAATGCAAATGTTTGTCAGAGGCTAAAGTGCAGATAAATCCCTTAGATATCCCGCACAGCTTGTGTGTCAAAGCACAGGGGTTGCACATTACTGTGCAAATGAAATGCAGAAGAGGTTTCGATTTAATCATGCTTCCAGGAGAGACTACATTGTAACACAGCATGACATTAACCACAAATATACAACTGACATCTTTGTGTCTGGCATTTGATATGAATACATCTACCGATAAGAGTAGAGCATTGTGCGTTCTAAAGGGCACTGGACAATTTAAGTTGATCATGATAAGATAACCATGCCAAAAGAGCATTTCTGCAGTGCCATTTAACTAATACTTGTCCACAGGTATTTCCACCTGTTTGTCTAACGCTCTGGGGTACCGTCTAATGCTCTGGGAACATTGAAATAATCTTGTATCTTGCTCATGCACTTTATTGAGAAGTCGATGAAACCAACTGAAGAATTTAGTAATGTGGCTGGTTCCTATAATGAATATGGTGCCCAAAGTTGCAAAAAGGGACCGTCAACCATTGTTCTCTGCATTTTCCTATATCGTTGTCCTTCCTCCAAGGGCAACAAGGAGCAGTAACCATCCACATCAACGCGATTGAGGTCCAAGTGCTCACCCCATGTCCTGGACAATGTGAGGAGAGCGATAGGGAGAACTTGCAAACTCAGAAAGGCCCAGGAGATAGCCACTTGCCAAGCAGGAATCGTTCCCAGGACATTTTTACTGTGAGGCAGTAAGAATGCAATGAGGTCAGGGGCACACCCAGTGGGAGGAGGAGGAGAACCCGGCCTTCTTTGAGTCCAGCCTGCTGGGTTTAACACGAATGGAGCTGTATCCATGGGGAAGAAGACAATGTTAATTGAAATATTTTTATGTTAATAAATGTTTCGACATACCTTGCCGACGTGCTTTTGTGGTTGTGACTCTACGTTCACTTATCAAAGGAAACAGGTCCCTGTATGCCCATGGATGTTTGCCAACGGCTCATCTAGCTCTCCATCACATACCCTACAGGCCTGCAATATCTCTATCTAGGGAGTCAGATGGCTGAGTGGTTAGGGAATCGGGCTAGTAATCAGAGAGTTACGAGTTCGATTCCCAGCCGTGCCAAATGATGTTGTGTCCTTGGGCAAGGCACTTCACTGTACTTGCCTCGGGGGGGGGGGGGGGGGGGGGAATGTCCCTGTACTTACTGTAAGTCGCTCTGGATAAGAGTGTCTGCTAAATGACTAAATGTAAATCTAATTTGCAGGAGCCAAGTGACATTCATGACACGCGGCGTTATTGTGCAGAACACAATACACACAATTCTATCTAGCATTGTCTCGGAGAGGTGAGGGCTCTGTTCTACAGTATGACGTGATGAGCTAGGTCATTCGTGCATAATCCCTGTCTCCTATTGCTCTGGAATATAAGGAGTCAAATATTCTGTGATTCAAAAGAATGATATGCTGAGCCATGGAAATTGCATACATTAGTATGCAACCACTGAGAATTCCAGCGTCTCAAATAACCTGAACATAGGTTTTCAAGTTCAGCCATAAATTGCGCTGCTGACGCCATTGCAAACTTTGAAGAATCTGCTCAAACTACACTGGCGGTGGCATGAACAACATTAGACGACTGTTGCTTTAGCCTTTAGACATCTGCATGACCAAAGAATGGTAGGTCGTGGTCATGCCCTGAGTCTTCATGGTGCAGGGACATTTTGATCTTGATCATGATCTTGATTTTGATCATGACGTGTTTAATGATAATGTAATTATTTGAGTTATTTGAATACATTTCATCATACAGCCTTGAGATCTCAGACCCCTGTTTTTCAAGCTAATCTTAAAAAGTACAAAAGATTCATATCCAGTGGAACAAACCTTCCTCAACCTTGAAACAATTCCCTCTATCTAACTATTAGGAGACGTATAAAAGGTTATTGAATCATCATAAACCAGGGATGAGGCAGTGTGCGTCATAAAACATAAAAAGCACTAACTCTGTAAAAAGATGGTGTTGCATTATGGGTAACTGCCACTTCCTGGCTTTTCTAAGGAAAACAATGGACCCAGCCTCAACAGAAATGTTCTGTCAGCACAACTTTTGGAAGCACTTTTTTCCAATCCTGCATTGAAATGGGTAAGTGTTCCAACAGAAACCTTCAAATCTCAACTGAATGTTTGGAACTCTGTAACCAGCATTATCCCATGCCCTTTTTGCACAATTGTATTTTTAATTTATAGAACCAGATACCTTGACTACCTTTAGTCTAATATGGTATGAGTATACTGCCATAACCAGTTCAGTGCAGCCAATTCACTCTGCCCTTTGAAAGCCATGTTGTAAATATTGCATTTATATGGGTAATATTTTAAGAATGGTTGAGCAGACTAAAATCAATTTCTGGGTCATGCCTTACAAAAACAGTTTGCTTTACTAAAAATCTCTGAATTTGAAAAGCTGCTGCATTTTTTCATTGTATTACATGTGAAATCCTTAGTTTAGTCATAACGCAATACTAGTGTTTAAGTTTGTGTTTGTGTCATATATTTACAGTATACACATCTTGACTCACAATATCATTTATATTCCCTGCATTGTATAGCTGTCTGTCAAGTATACCATATAGGAACAATGAAGACTTGTTTTTGTAATGTTGTCATAGAAAAGGAAACAGTAGGTCAAGATATGCTCACTTAAGTGTGAGAACAGGAAACGATAATGTTGTGACACATTCTCTAATGACACTTTGGCTTAACCCAAATACGCTTCTAATAATATCACCAGGAAACTCCTGAACTACGTTTTTACATTATCAATACCTTTTCCTGGCAAATTGCTTCCTTATGTCATTGCAATTTGGAAGTCTAATATCACACTTTAAGGCAGAGCACGGGGCACATGATTCACAAAACCACGAGTTGCAGAATAATTTGTGTCTCACTCAAACCATTACCTATTCAATCTGCTAAAGGAAAAGTCAAGAAATGTGAAGTAGCAGTTTGGAAAAGTTCATGCATCCTTGAGAAGCCTCTGATGTGAGTATGGGAGCATTTGTGTCACCCCACATCTCTCTTAAACATCAAACCCAGACAGTATCTCACAGGTACAACTTGGGAATTTCAATTTCAAACAGGAAGAGTTTGGTGTTGACTGCCTGTGTGGCTCTGAACGAAATGCAAATAAATTTTCTTTTGGGGACAGGACATCCAGGTGAGAGACCTTCTATGGCATTGCATGACGAGGTTGCATTGCATGAGTCCAATACCTGGCAATGCATGTTTGTTTCAGAACACAAAACCCTATATGTTTAGGTATCATGTGCTGTACTGTAAGCTCAACTACATGTTGTCACACATCCGCTGTATATTTACATTTAGTCATTTAGCAGACTCTCTTATCCAGAGCGACTTACAGTAAGTACAGGGACATTCCCCCCCGAGGCAAGTAGGGTGAAGTGCCTTGCCCAAGGACACAACGTCATTCGGCACGGCCAGAAATCAAACCGGCAACATTCTGATTACTAGCCAGATTCCCTAACCGCTCAGCCACCTGACTCCTTATATATATCAGTATGTGTTGACTGAGAACACTTTTCAACTGTAATAAGTAGGACCTTTTAGGGACATGGAATAAAGCATTGTACCAACAGTTCAGAAATGTGTTCAGAAAGTAAACCAATGGTATTGGGTCATTATGTATCATTATGCATAGTCCATTCATTTCAATGCACTTATTATGTTGTTCTCAACAACTTGTAAGAAAGTTGAATTTTCCGTTTACACTTAACAGCTTCCTATATTAACATTTCAAACTGCGATCCTAAAACAAGGGGTGCAAGTAATTATATTAGAAAAACGTACAACCCTACAGGACGTCATGAATGAATTCATGTCTTAATGAACAGTGATTATCACGTCAAGGTAATATGCTCATGAGGAATTTAGAGATTATGGCTAATGGACGCATCACATCTTGATTAAACTTTCAGCTCTGTTGGAGGCTGTACCTTAAGATAATTATCAAAACAACTGTCTGATGTCTCTTTCTGTGTGTGTGTGTGTGTGTGTGTATGTGTGTGTATGTCAGAAAGAAAGAGAGAGAAATAGACAGAGCCAGAGTAATCTGTCAAACTAAACTGTGACAGATTAGAGTTCTGGGTAAATCTAAATACATGTAATAACATATCTAAATAAAATATCTTAATCCTTGTTTGACAGAATGCATCAGACTTCTCCCATCTACGTCACGTGACATGAGATATCATTCTGTACCCAACAACTTTAAGAAGTTGTAAGGAAAATGAGTCAAGGTTTTCAATGTCCACCCCCACACCATTATACACCTCTCAATCTGCTTGCTTATTTCTCCACAGTTTTCTGAGCTAGGGAATCACTTGGACAACACAGTGTGGGCGAACGTCCCTTTGTTTGTGTGCACGGCATCTACGTGGGCAGCCCGCTGGGCTGGGCTCTCTCCTGGATGGGCCATGGGGAGGCACAGGCTCCCAGGCTGAGCTGAGACAGATGCAGACTGGTGGGCGCTCTCACGGAAAGTGCCTGCAGTCAGAGACACCACCAGAGCTCATGCCAACGCAGGGATGAGAGACGGCTGCGGTGATGTAGCCAAAATGGTATGAATATGCATGACAATCATTTTAACTTCAACTTTGCTGGCTTCTGACCCCTAGTAGTTCTACTAAGACTACTAAGTCTTGTATATTTCTCTACATCCCCATGGGGATAAAATAATGACATGAAAAAAGAGAGTGCACATTAATGTTTTATGGAACAGTAAAACCAAATGTGAATGAGTATGAATTCACTGTTATCCCAACACTCATGACAAGTACAGTGGTTACCGATCAGACACACATTTATTGCATACCACAACCATGTGATCATTCTGAATAGCTTTAATTTGATGTATATGGGCAAGTATGACAGCGTCATGTTTTGCTATTTTTCCTTGTATAACTGGGAATTTATGATATACCACTTCTCAAGACATGATAAGAGACCGTTTTGTTTCTAAAGTCTAAATAATTAATCCAGTTCCTTCACCCCTTTCGGGCATGAAAAGGGTTTCAGAGTGTGAGCCGACAGGTGAGTGGATTGTTGACTGCATAAACAACTACTCTGGCAGGAAGTCAGAATATCCCATGGTTTCACAGGCAAGCAGCCAAATTTGCAAAGTAATGTATTTTTTTCGGCACATACTGCATTTAAATGCAGCCTGCTCTCAAATTTAGATAATCTAAATCTAAAAATCCATCATTTTCCATCGTGTTGATTGGTGTTTATACTTAAACATCATTCCGTGCACAGATGAATGATCGGAAAATGTTCTCATACATTCGTTTTTCAATCAAACCTCAACTATTTTGTATACTTGCTCACTTGTCTTTATATTCGCTAGACCTATGGGAGGTTGTCTGTTCAACTACAGTAACGTGCAAAGCCAGCACTTTTCCCTCGAATGCCAAACACATTTTTTTTCTGTTTAACCTCATCCCTCCCAGTCTCATGCCATACATCTCTGTCATGTGTATCAAGCATGAACCAATGGAAGCCCTACAAATCTCTGAAGCCAGCATAAAGTGTAATTGTCCTCCGAGCTATCAGAGGATGCATGAAAGTTAGCCGTGACCCCATTTTCTACCCTTGCCTTCTAGCTAATGGAGAGGGAACAAGTGGAAGGTAAAAATGACTAAGGCAAGCGCACAGTCACTTAGCAGATTTTAATTATGTATGCTCTGCATCGCTGTCAAAATAACCCCAATGCTTGTTCCTTGTAAGTGTATCAATCTGAGGCAGGCACTATTTACAGACACGGAGCACTGCCCCCCAGCGTGAACCCACCCTGGCCCCAATGCTGCCCAGCAGAGCCAGACCAGGGAGCCTGAAAGTACAGACGTCAGGCCGTTTCAGTCTTTTTTACCATCTAAGCCACAAATAAACCTTGTTCATTTTTGAGTCGTGGGGTTAGAGGCTGCATGTCACAACTGTTGGAATAGCAGCATTTCTTTTGTCAGGCTTTTAGTGTAGGTGGTGTGTTTGTCCCACTGGCCAGGCTGAGGGAGCAACCGCTGGGCCTTCATGTGCCTGACTGACTGGCTGTCTGAGAGCAGGCTGAGTTAACCCACGCTCAGCTCTTCTCAGCCGTGACTTGCTTTTCACGTTGGGGAAGTCAAATGCCTTCATGGGTACATCATAAACCGCTGCTGATTGTCTTAGGGTTTGAAATAGTTAAAGAAGGGTAAAAACACTCCTGCTGATTGATGCTGGGTAGTGACACAAGCATTGAATCGCTCGAAGGGGAATCCAAGCAAAGTGTGAAATAACTTCTCATCTACATTCTTCTCGTGTTTCATTAATGTTGACTCCTCTTTCATTTTACTGAGATACAGTAACTGTTTAGGCTTTCTGTGTTAAATGAACACCAAAGATCCATGGCATTACTTAATTGACATCCATTAACCAACTGTACATAAACTGTATGCTCCATTTGGTCTTAACAGGCCTGCATTAAAACTGTTTTAATTTAAGAAGTGATAATAAGATGAGTATAAGACCACTTTACACTGTTTTAGTTTTGCCAATTGATTTTCATAGGATTCGTAAAGTTACAATAAGAGCAATCATGAAGTTACGGACTGGGATGAATCAGTCTGAACACTTTTCAAACAGTCTACAGTATCACTCAGAAAAAAAAACATTTGAATTAATGCAAATGGTACTCCCACGAAATAAACGGCTTTGGATCTGTGTGTCTGAACCTAGTCCCACTCAGAGTATTTATGTAAATGTTTCCTTCCGCCTGATCCATGATTACCTCAGAGTTAGTCCACTCATTTCTTTGGTTATTGGTACCTCAAAGGCTTACCTGATGGTTGCATGCATATTTTACTCACATATCACCAATCTGTCTTTCTTTGTTATAGTCCATAAAACTCTGTTTTATTAATTTTAACTATCAAACCAAAAGAAGCATTTAATTGCTTATTTGAATGGGATTTAAAATTAAAAAATGCTTCACCTTGTTTGACCGGGTTCCTGGATTAGTATAGGCTTCATGTGATTTCACATACCTTTGTCTATGAACTGTGACACTTTCAAAGCCTTTCTTTTCTTTACAAGTCATTATTATTAGAGTATTAAAAACACTAAAGATTGAAACCTTAAAATTGTTTGAAGGATGTTGATGTTTGGCTCACAAACCATCAGACTTGAAACTTGGGGTTTTGTAATCCTTGGAAACCACAATGCTCTTGAGACGTAAAAAAAAACATACAGTCACATTTTATTCATGCTTCGGTAGAGGCAAATGCAATTGTCTGTTACTCAGCACTATGGGCGCACACTTTTAACAAGACTGTGTCACATACAATCCCAACAATGTCAGACTCGTAAATCATAAACACTCTACCAGAAAGTATTAAGGTGATGTACCTCATTTCTTACATTGGATTAATGCTTTAATGCTTAGACAATGACAACCCATGTCATTGAAGTTGTTTATCTGAACATTTCAAGCAACCCTGAGTTGATGGAATCTCATTTCCTTGACATAGCACCATCAGTGGAAGAGCTTCTGTGGGCAACTGTCCCACAGCCCAGATGTTAAGATGGATCTGGAGCATTCAGTGTCAGCAGATGCTCCATTATGCCAACTGCCAGTCACCATGTCCTCCCCTGAATTATAACTAGCCCTGTTGCTCTCCTCAACACCAAACAAGCTCAGCCAGTAAATGGAGGATTTGAATAAATAACACCAGACAAACCACTTATTGGTCTGTGTTCTCACCTCTTCAAAAACACATTTTACTGACATTAAAATACTCTCTCTTCCACGTTGAAAGCTGTTTAGAAGTATTTAACTCTGACTTTACATGCTTCGGTATCTTGCTCTATGTGCCTGTAACCCTTGAATGTCGACGGGGTGTTGAAGGGGTCATCTATGAACAGACTAACAATTCCAATTACATGATGTGGCAGTGACATTATTGTCTTACTCCAGCTTACTGCACCAGCATTTCATAATTCAGTCATACATTTGCCTTGTGTTTGATGTGTATTTGTATCTTTTGTACCATTCTATGGGTATACATCTTTAGCTAGGATTCTATTCTGCTTTATATTGTAACAACAGTGGCTAGCTAATGTATCAACTTCCAGTTTCAACATCGTCCAGTTACATTTACACTTGCATTTATGTAGCAGACCGCTTATCCAGAGCGACTTACAGTAAGTACAGGGACATTCCCCGAGGCAAGTAGGGTGAAGTGCCTTGCCCAAGGACATGATGTAATTTAGCACGGCCGGGAATCGAACTGGCAACCTTCTGATTACCAGCCCGATTCCATAATCGCTCGGCCATCTGACTCACAGTTCTAAACGAGACAGTTATACCGTCCCAGAGAACCACAATGAGTGGTTGAATGGAGACTGTGAGGTAACTGTAACAGGGACTGTAACCCTTGAGTGTTAATGGGCTGTTTATGTCATGTCTGAAACATGTGGAGCTTTACCACAAGGTGCTGGAGCAACCCTGCAACAGTGTGACCCATAGAGACTCAACGCGGCAGGCTTCCCTCAGGACGATAAAGATATTAGTGAGAGTGACATAGCATCCCTGCCAGACCCAGTGGTGCAGCAGCTCCATTGTGGCCGACCGGCCGGCCCGCCTCTGTCCAGCAGTGCTTCAGAGTGAGTGCTGCAATAAGACAGGGCATTGCAGCCTCTGCGCCAACCCCTCACACAACAGCTCCTTCACTTTGACAGACAAGCATCTGCAGCCAGGCTGCCGCCCGCACCGGTCATCCCCCGGCCTTACGTCACTACAGTGGACATCTAGCTGCACTCTCTACAGTGTGCATGAAACATATAGAAATGGTTTTGTGACCTGTATTTGAAAACGTGTTGCCCAAGTAAGGCCTAGGTACATTATTTCATGATCAGGTTTGGAATGACAGCAGAACTATCCTCCTACCTTGCGAGAATTTTATGTTTTTTTTTCTGCATTCATATACAACTGTAAAACGTAGCTGAACCATGTCATATTAAATATGAAATCCGTCCTGTTGCTAAGGGGACCTCAGCAACTGGTTCAATATCTTCAGAAAATATTTGAACTTTTTTTCTCTTTAAAAAATACAGTGATACAAGGTTTCTGACCTTCACTCCTCGTAGACATATAGACGTATAGTGGTTGGTTAATCCGTTTCATGGTTTATTTAGCTTTACAATTAACACGATTTCACGTGGCACATTTGAACAGAAGCATTTGCAATTACCCTCCAGATCTCTTGGTTGAACTCACACCATATATAGCACTGCGGTGACCAACAATCTCATTAGCAGATTTAAACTTTGCCCCAGCTGGACCACAGGATCAACATGCTTCTGTCGCGTACTTCTTCGCCCCGTTTTCTAACTGAAATAATATACCCTCGATTATGATTAAAACAATGTGTCGTGCCCGGCATGATGTGAAAAAAACGGCCCTGTTGCAGTGGAATGGAAACTCCTGACTTCGGGTCTGTTCGGAATACATAAAGGCAAGCGGCGAAAGAGCTTTCAATCAGGGCTCAGCCTTGAATTAATCACTCACTGTTTAATGGATCTTGGAGGCTCGTGCTTGTCGCAGTGAGGAGCTGCAGCCCCAGTATTCTGAGACCAAAAGAATCCCTGGATTTTTCATCTGAAATCTGCCACCTTTTTGAAATTGTCTTGGGGTCCATGGTGACATAGGGTACCAGTTTTGGAAAGGCTAAAGGGCTTCTGCTCCGCTGTTAAGCAGGTAAGCGTTTAACTATTTTCTGGATAGCGGAGGAATTCTGCCCGCAAATGCACTTAAATTATTTAATTCACCGACTGTTGTTTCTATAGGAATTTCAACTACTCTGTCGTATTTTTATCTAAATAATAAACCAACTGAGTAAGAAGCGAAACGAAGAAATTACGATATATTGGCATGTACAGTAGCTCGTTTTCATAAATAGGTTAAACCATGTTCAAGGCGCCGTTGTTTGCAACACATTGTAGCAGCGGAAGCACTTTTCATTAAGACTGCTTTACCGTATGAATATCAACTTGTTTTAAGTTATATTTGCATGACACAAAAATCCATGTCTTTATTAAACATTTCAGTGACAAGGGTGGTTTTATTTGGTGTGTCAAATGTTTTCACAATAGGTTACAAAGACTTTAGCAGTCTACGCATGGTGTTGTACGGAACAGTCCACCTTACAATACGATATTCCTGGGAAGTTATTTTATGTAGTTTTGTAAGCGTTTCTCGTTTGCATGCAATTGGGTAGGACAAGAACATTGCAATGTAGCTTTCGGTTTGTCCCAGACGTCCTAATCTTAGTTACCCGTTAATCCCAAGTGTGTCATATGTGATTAAGATGCAAAGGTGTCAGAATTAAAAACGTACGCTACGAACACTATTTTTTAGTCCTTATATAGGCTTTAACACTGTTTCAGCACCACGGACAGCGCTCGACCGCGTTGCCGCTAGAGATCGCCTTCAACCATTATGAGGGAGAAAAAAAATATACAAGACAGCAGAAGATCTGGATATTTGAAAATAACCACATAGTCTTCTGCATGACTGTAATGACACTTCCTTGACTATAAAAATTCAGTGGTGAAACTCAAGTCAACAACATGTGCAATCATTACATGGCTCCACCGTATCTTGTACAGTATTCCTGCACTTTTAGACATGTCTAAAGATGAACGAAATCTAAAAAAATATAGAAATAGATGCGAAAATGATCATAAAATTGCTCCGATAATGTTGTCAATCTGCACGTTTGAGCCATGACTGTAGCCAGCCTATCAATATTAGGCTACCTTGAGCATTGTGCATGACATATTATTCTATAGTAGCTATATCGATATCAAATGTTACAAACTGACAACCCTATTACCATCGTGGCTATAACAAGTACCAAAACTGAATTGTGAACTCAATTATTCGCAGCTGAATCGGACATGTTGTCATAGCTCCACCATGGTTGAAATGGGATGGGAGCGACGAATAGGGAACCAATTTCAAGCACTGACTAGCCCCATGTGCACGTTCTATTGCCCGAAGAAAAAAATGTTCTGTTAGTATGCTTAACTATCAATTAAAAGTTGACCACTTAAACCGATCACATATTTATATCACAATTACATCATTAGGCAACCAACCAAATAAGGAAAACCAAATTGTTGTATCACCGATTTGAAATAATTCAATGAGACATGACCTAAAAAGCTGTCTAGGATAGGCTACTAGAGCGTTGATGTGGTTAGTTGCTCAACTTTTCTGTATTGTTACCGTCCAGTAGGTGGCCTCCACCAAGGTTCTAAATTGCACTGGTTCAATTGCAACTCTCGAGGACCTTGAAAACAAAGCTATTCATGTGATGTTAGGTTATGAGCAGCCTATTTAGAAACCAGAAAACGACTGAGGTCACATTTTAAATAAAGGATAGCACGACAAAGTAGGCTATGCTATACCATATAGGTCCATACTTGGAACTGGTTAGTACCATAAACACTAGTCGTTAACCAGTCTAGACAAGTACACTTTATTTTTGTTTCGCAAATGCCTAAAGCCTGTTAAAAATAGGGTAGGTAGTCCCGGGACACATGTCCACTCTCGGCGGGACCGTCTAACTTGTATTGGCCCTCACCTCAGGGTCTACACACAGGGCAAAATATGGATCATTTGAAATGATTAAATGTAGGCTTCTGTTTTTAAACAACATCCTCATATAATTTCATCGTTGTCACGGAATGTTTCCGTTTACCATCCAGATCTCTCTTTCCTTTCCCCATCTCCCTTATCTTGATTATGCAGCTTGGAGATTGAGTCAGCTATTTTGTATGCAAGTTCCCTTAGCTTGGTTCTTTGTGGAGGAGAGGAAGATCGTGCAGCGGATACTGAAAGATAATTAGCCTACAGCTTCTCACGACGGCAAGCAATAGCGAGATGATCTGTCCGGTTCCATGCATCCTTGTAGGGTAAAGACTGATATCAAACTGGCTGTGAGATAACATGCACAAATTAAGAACATATTAATTGCACCCACTTCACGCACGTTCCAACCCTATCTAGCTTCTTCAACACTGTAGACCTTTCCATGTGTTTCGAATTCACAGACTGCAAACAGGTAGAGATGACTGGTTTGGTGAAAGTGCAACAATTTACGAACTTTTTAACCATGTTGGAGTGAAATGTGGCTATTCTGTACCTCAAATCAGGGACTGGAAGTACGTGCACGCTAATCAAATGCAGTTCAGGGTGTTTAGTAGTTGTGCAGCGAATCGAAGACGAAGTTTGACAATAATTGGAATGACGGACTAAAGTCTTTATTTTTGCAGTAAGTAGCATGAAAGCAAACGCAGTGTGGACGTGTTGAGTAGCCTATGTCGTGTAGAATATAGTTTAATTTGATAGGTAGGCAATTGTAAATTGGGTACTGTAGACAACAGAATCAGAACACGACACATCTTGTGTGTATGCTAAAAGGTAGAGATTCCTTCGTCTTTCAAATTACTCGTAACATGCTTTGTCATTTCTTTTCGACAAGCATGAAGGCTGCATCACATCAAATCTGTATGCTACAGATGCTCTCGTTATTTCAAACGTAGCTTAACTCATGCTTGATACTAGTGCCTGCTCAAAAACAGATGCTGTGGTAGGTACGGAAGTAACGGGTAATCAAAAAGGCCAATCATGGTTTACAGACAGAGCTGAGCAGCATATGTTGCACACCCAACTGCAAGTGCAAACCAACATAAATATGAGTATAGCAACTCTTATAGCCATGATTAAAAAAATAAATCACCATCCCCCTAACTCTTCGAGAATATGGTGCCACGTTCACCATTTCTTTACAGATGTGAAGTTTCAGACGATATATGTTGCTTTATTAAATTTCTTCACCAACGTTCTTATACTTACAATATGTTAGTTGTAGTCTACTTCCCCTAGGTACCCAGCAACCTGAAAAAAAATGCTATGTGGATTTTCATACACGTGGAATATGTGGTTGTAGATTGTAATTTGTGTTAGGAAGATACTGTGGCCGCGTACATTCAACGTTGTAGGGAGCTGTCCATGGTGGACAGGAGCTGTCCATGGTTTTTTTTCCAGACAAACGTGCTATTGAATATTGTTTCATATTTAAGTATAATACATAGATCTATGAGCTATTGAAAGTCAGGTTGTCATTTTTCTTTATTGAATTAATCTCTGAACTTCACCATACCCTACAGAGACAGTGACTGACATTTGAGGCATACACATGCCTTGGTCAAAAAGCAACAACAAAAATCGAACTAAAGTCATAATATTCTAAATGTTTAACATTATTTCTACTTATTATTCACCTATGTGGAGTGATTTGTTATTAGTTTGCAATACCTAATAGTAATTGACATTGTCAGAACTCCAGTTGAAGGGCAGGAGCTGAATTGACAGTCCCTTTGGGTTCAAGATCACCAAGAGTGTAGGTTGAAGACTATTTGAACAAGCTGTAACTTGCAGATAAGACTGCAAATACAGAGTTGCTGGCCCCAGTTGCCCTTGGGTGCTGTTTTATTTTAGCACTGCATAAGCAAAGATGTCACTATTGCTGAGATAGTATCTCTTAGAAAGCATACAAAATGGCATTAGCGTACTTTACCTTGAATCAGCAGCTTGTATGACTCATTAACTGTGGTTACTGAGCCATGGCCTGGTCTCATTTGAGGAAGGAATGTGGTTCAGTTTACTTACGAGATTTAATTGAAACGGACAAAGATGGGCATTTAGTTGCCTGATGCATTGAAAGACAACTAGGGGCAGGTGTCATAACTGTTTTATGCGGTGTGCCAAGTTTGGCGTTGCTTTGTTCCAGAATGTTAATCCAATGTCTTCTGTCTCCTATGTTGTAAGTTAATTGGTCATTTCCTCAAGCCCTTGAGTGATGCTAAAGACTCTAAATATTAAAGCCGACAGTTATTCCATCAACACAGTTAAATTAGAAGAAGCATCAATTGCTAAGAAATGTTATTTGCCGTGAGTTTCTCAGAAGGACATTGGAAATGTCATAACTTTTTTTTAGCTCTGAAAGGTGCAACAGAATATATCACTCTACTTTAGCAAGAAATGACTCTCTGTGGTTTCCTATGTTCCCGCTGAGTGCCTTATGATGGACGAAACCCTTTTCGTAAACAAGCATCACACAAGCAGCACAGCCAGACATATTGAACACTCTCCTTCCCTTTGCCATTGTCATCCGCAAAGTAATTAGAGTCTTGGAAACAGAACACCATGGCTGCATACCTGCAGGCTTCAGCGTGGCTTGATGAATATCCTGTGCATAAGAACCCATTAAAGATGGTGATACATAACAGGTTTGTCAATGCTCGCTTCAGAGGCTCTTTTATTGATTTTTTTTTTGTTGCGTGCATGAGAAAAAAGTGCTTGGTTTGTCACCAGCAGAATGACATGCGCTTATACAAGAATATGCACACGATGCACATACCAGAAAAGGCAGTGCTTTCAGGGTGAGAAGGTCAGCGGTATCATACATCCTGAGACCTGTGATGTATGTTCTTGCCAAGAAACTGTCATGTATGTTAATTGTAATATTAAATTCATCATCCATGTCAACCACAAATGCAGTACTTTTCAAATACCAGCCAAAACCACTATTGTTTTAATACAGTAAAGATCACCTGACAGAGTGTCTTTATGTAAGCGTCTGAAACTCAAGCCTCAAGCCATTCAAAAAACATTTGTTCTTTTCCAATATTTTATGTTATTCTGCTTTTAATTATTAGTCTATGGTGGTGGTTGTGTTATTCTCTATGGAGTCCCGCAACTAGGTTGTCTGCTAACGTATCAAATATTCAGTATTTGGTATTGTGGTATTTCATTCTACTCATGTTATAGAGTAGCAGATATCAAAATGAGTCAGATGTTGCTGATACAGAAAATATACATGCACAAAACACACACACACATGCACAAAACACACACACACACACATACACATGCACACATGCATAAAGAGCATTTCTGTTCAATGAAAATACTTGATACCAATAATTTTAATGAGTTCCTTGGGGGAATTCAAAACTTTAGTAATAAGACTGCAGAGTCCAAATATATTTGAAATCTGTAAAAGAAAAATAAATTGCATGAATACATTCATGTTGGAACCGGAATTGTCCGTCTACAAAGAAGCCACGTTTCACGTGTGCAGCAATTTGCTTAAGGTTCCACTGAGGAACAGTTTTCTACTGCTGATCATTTGTAACCTCCTTTTGCCCTTTGTAGGCTTGTTTCCAACTGCCTTACATGGGTACATTAAATTAGTACATGGGTACATTAAATTAGTACTTTTTGGACCCTATATGGATATCCATCACAGTTGTGTTTGAATCAAGTTTTATAATGATGTCAGACTGGTGTGGGAGGTGAGATTGTCCAGGCCGGTGCTCCAGGTATATGAAGTCCGCCCATGGTTTGAAACCCTCATCACCATGATCAATACTTTACCTTGCTCTCCTGAATGTCAAGTGACCATACTTGCTCAGATCTGCGCCTGTGAATGCTAATAGTTTGTCTGTTAGAGAGACATCTAATGGTTCTGATCCTATAGTTGGCTATTTCAAGTGTGTAATACTGTGGAGACTACAGTGTAATATTGCGTGTGTGTATCTTTCACAGTATGTGGCTTTTTGTTGCTAATGTGAACCTCAGCATGTGTTTTTATGATGCACTCTCTCTAAAGCCATGCTCCCTTCGGTATTAGCAATCCAACATCTGGGACAAGCGGCAAGTATAAAAAAGGGAGGAACTGAAGTCAGTAGAACAGGTGTGGTTTGATGGAGACAGCCATGGTGCCATCTGTTCTGAAATGCTTCTTGCCCCGTGGAAAGAACTGTCTAATACCCACAGATCAGATTAATGTCTGTGTCTGTGAAACAAAAGCAGTTTTACAAATGTGGATTTCACACATTTCTATGTCTGGATAGACTTTTTGTGAATTCATCACTTGAAATCAGAAGAAAATACCTTGACTGTGTTTTGTAGTGCAGTTAATAAACTGCACAACAGTGCGGTTTATTAAAAACTGCACTGTTGTAGGTAGCTCAGCAGCACAAAGCTTTTCATTGTACTTGTATACTTGTGTATCCTGTACATATGACAATAAACTTGAATTGAATTTTGTCAAAGTGTAGCTGCACACCAATCTGTTTGCCAAAAAAGCGTTATGCAACAAGCTGTGTTCACTCTTATTTACCCCTGCACTGTGAAGCCTTTCTAACCCTGTAAACAATACCTCAACGAAATCTCAACGGTTGGTCTTTCAACTTCCCTTGTCCCGTCCCTGCATCCGTGGCCATCACTGATGGGATATCTAAGGCCTCTAGCTCTAAGGAAAATACAGCCTCTTTGATATGTGACAGTCTTATCTTTCCTGCTGTCTGGGAATGAAAGGGTACGTTTTATCCACAAGGGACTACAAACAGAAGATTTACTTTATTGGCCCCCACATTCAAGTACCATGTACCAGTCAAAGATGACTCAAGGAAAGATGAATTTACAAAGTTGCTGGACATCAAAGACGTCCATTCCTTTGGGGGCAGTGGTATTAAAATCCCTTCCATATAATATTATGTGGCAGATAGAAGTCTAAACATTACTGATTGCTATTTCAAGAGGTGCTGACATGAAGGCATCTCAATAAGCCTCGTCAAGTTACATTTCGATATAAAAATGGAACTAAATAGAGATGCAGAGCCGTGATACTCAAGTGGCTGCTAGTAAATAACTATTCTTTAAAATCCTCAAAATTAGTCGTTTCTAAAAACCATAGTGCGGCTGTTGTAATGAACAGCTTTGGTCTGCTAAGTAGGCCTATTGTTCCGGTTGACCAATCCCACTTTCTCAGAAAGGGTTAAGCCCAACATCTGGTTAACTCCAGGGGCTCTCTACGCAAGTGGCTCCCCCTTCTCCAAAGATGGATTTGCACAAAGGACAACTATGATTCATGAATATGCTGTATTTTCTGAGCCAAATCCAGAGTGTCCTCTTGGTCGATGAGGTGCTTGGATGACCACGTGGTCCCCTGATGGATGAGGTTAGAGAGGAGGCATGGCAGTAAGCAGAGGTGACAGCTCTTCCTGTTCTATGGCATCATCAGTCAGAAGGAATGGGGGAACAGGGTTATGGAAGCAAGGTATCTACGCTGAGCTCCTGTCAGGGACGTCTGGTCTATAACAACATCAGCAACCACAACATCTCACCATACTAGATGGATGGGTTGATACACTCAAGGAGCCATCAATGTCTGTCAGGCATGAAGTATGTTAGTTACATGCCTACGGTATGTTCTTTATACCAGGTATACAGCTCTCATGGGCGACTGTTGAGAATAGAAAGTTTATTCAAATCAAGGAGATAATTAAGTAAAAAGTGTTTTACATTTTATTGACTGCAGAGTGTATAAGCTGCCCAGATAGCTTTAATGCATCTCTACATTTTAAAGGCCTCTTAGCATTTCTGTCAAGATGGGCCATAAATCTGGAGTTTTGGCTGGCAAAGGCTTTGTACTTACCTAAGCACATGTGTCCACTGATTATTAAAGAGCGGAAATTGTTTTTAATCATTCATGCAATATCCATAAGAGTCCAAATAAAATGTTTCGATTTTTTATCAGTAATCCTGGGAGAATCTACTGATTGTCAGTGTGAGCCAAGAGGAAATTGTTGCCATAGCAACTACATCCAAACTTGGAGCAAACATACTAGCATCCACTTATAAAAATGTGCCAGTATTCACACTGTTTACTGGCCACAGTGTACACTTATTTTGTATGCTGCAATAGAATCTTTGACTGTATGATGATCCTTTAACAGTTACAGTAACAGATTGAATAATTAATATTTTAAGCTTGATCTTTCATTCTGATATCTTGATGTACTGTGTCTGTGAGAGATGAACCTGCAGTATCTGTATTCTTATGTGTTCTTTTGAACATTTACTCAGAGGATTGTAGAAGGAACATTTATGAAATACAGACCTCAATAACAAAAACATAAATGTCCAATACCCATTGCATTCTGTCATTTGCTAATGCATGAGGGAGAGGCTGGTGGGTCTGCCTTGACACTAACACAATCTACTAAGCTAAAATATAAAGGCAATTGAGTTGTACTATGCATATATTAGATCCTGGGGAAAAAGTGAAGTTGTCTTCAGAGTAACAGAAACCATTTTGTTGCCCCATTATAAGTGGCTTCTGTGTGTCACTTGCGTTTTGACTTGGATCTTGACAAGCGTGTAGAACACGGGCCTGGTCTATCCCAGAGAGGTGGGGCCTCCTGGATAATGATCGATTGCAGAGTAATGAAGGCGGACGCAGCGTCAAGCTTTCAGGGCAACAACTTCATGGAAGAACACCAGGTGAATTAAATCAATTTAGTAGACTATATTTTGTGTGCCCTGAGCTACGGAGTCACTTGTTCGCTGTGCCAAGTTTGGAGAATGCTGTTGAGCAATACCATACATCATGATTCCCGTTAGATTCCAGTCCTCCCTCAGCCGCTTACTTGTATCTACAGCCGTGAACCGTAAGCACATTTCAATATTTATGCGTGCGACTGCCATTGGAGAGCCAGTGTCCCTTCACACCAGGACAAAGCATCTTGTGTATATTACTTATTCCCCCTGTAATGTAAGAGCAGACAAACATCTTGGGCAGCATGCAGGTTTTTTTTGCCAAGATCTTTTTAATGATTATTATCTGGGTAGACAGCTGGCAAGAATAGTGCCGCTTCCACAGCTGCAGCGCATCAATCTGACGGTCCACCTGTTGTCTTCTCACTCACACACCCTCCGCTGCTCATTAAACAGTGCTGCCTTTCAGGGCGAATCAGCTCAGCCTGGTGATCACCCACTGTGAGACCGGAGCAGATCTTGAGGGAGAGAGAGAAATCTAGGTGCCAGATTGCCATGCCTGTGAGGTGTTATCCCTGAAATAAATATGGAGATCCTGTGTAAATCCTGCATGTCAGTTATGTAATCTCACTTTTCAGCAACACCACCCGGGTTGTCCTGTACAACTAGGGCAAACCTGGCCTATATGGACGAACAGTAAACTGATCTGTCCAGGGCTTTCTTGGTACTCATATTCTGGAAAGTACTCTAGGTCTTCTTAATCTTGTTCCAAAGGTGTATGTGAATAATTTCCGACATACTCATGATTCTTCTGCATCTTAGTACTGTCAATAACACTCAATCTCACTGTTTGTTTTTTGAAGTTGCCCATGGTCATGTTGTAGGTTCACACGATTATTTTACATAATCATGATGAACCATGTCTTATTTGATTTGCTAATTTGACTTACTGAAGTACAACCAGATTAGGAAAGGGATGATCTCTGAAATAAATTGTATCACTGACTAATAATATTTTTTCATCCACCAAAATCAATTATGTGTGAGTTGTTTACATTATGACATCATTCCAATAATGAAGGCAAACACATCCCTGGGAAAGCAGCAACAGGGATCAGACACCTGCTTTGGTTGGCACATTAATCACTGCAGAAAAAAGGCTGAATATCAAATTATTTCTCTTTGATACTTCTAGAAGATTTGTGACTGATAGTAAAAAAATATGATCCCTTCTGACCAGCGTATAATTCCACATTACCCAGAACCCAAACAGAGGAACACACATCCACGAGGGGAGGAAAAAGCCCCCCCCACAGGGTTTACATCCTGATATTTCACATCAAGCTTTAGAAGCTCCACAACTGTATCCTTTACTGTCTAATCTGATTTTCACGGATAAATGCTGATCCTGGGTGCTGTGTGCTTCTGCCTGTGTACTTTTAATTAGAGCTGTTTGGCCTTTCCCCTCTCATTATTCTGGCTGTTCAAGGACCTCCAGCAAAGCCAGCTGTGCTCAGGCAGTCCCAGGTCTAACAGAGAGATACCAGCGCCTCTAAACTGCTAGTCAGTTAAGGACATAGCATAATGCCTGTTTGGAAAGGCCATATCAGGAAACTGCATGAACCATTCCATCACAGGAGCATGCAAGTGGGTAAATATGCAACAGGCCCCCCCCGCATTCAACCCCTTAGGAGTCAAAATCCATGAGCCTTCACCTTCAGTCTTTTCACTGAGAGGAGACTCAATGTAGACTCACAGCGCTGCGAGCAAACCAGGCTTTTCCACTTTCATCACAGGTTATGTCAGTCCTGTTTATGAAACTCAGTTGGACATAAATTAGCCAATGTGTCATGCCATACATTCATATTTTATTTAATCTCTGTTAAACAGGAATGGCACAGTATGTTCGCTCACACATGAAGAGCAAAACAGGTTGTACTGCTTTTATTCAAAGTGAAAGACAGTGTATGCCAAGTGTGTCCGTCATTTCATTTTACCAGAAGACCAGGGGGGAAAGCTTTGTCTTGTCTTTCATTGTGTCACAATGTCTGAGAGTTAAAGCAGTAAGCTCCATGGATTTAGGCAACAGCATTGGTCTAGGCGGTACTGGCAGGAACCCCTCTGGCTGTGACTGGAGAGTTGCATGCTGCTGTCTGGCTCTTTGTTACAGCTCAGCCCCACAGGTCTTTGCCCTGTGATGACGGTGTGCTGTTATCCTTGTTGTTGTTTGTTCGGTTGGATGCAGGTGGCATAGTCTGGAGATTTGTTTTAGTTTTTTTTTCACTTTAAAATGCTTTTGGGTTATTTCATGTCCACCTGTGTTTATTTCATCATGTTTTGCCAAGTTGGAGTTTCAAAAACACCTTTGTAAGGTATGAATGAAACCTTTTGAATTATTTTTTAGAAAGACAGCCAACATGACTGATGTCTTGATACAGGGTTCAATAAACAAAAAATGTATAATCTTCTTGGCACAGCAAGATATTCATTCTCATAAAACATGGATACATGGGCTTGTCTTTTGATGCAGTTAGTTTATTTGAAGTAAAAACACCTCTAAAGTGTTGAGGTTGTACTGTTTTAGTCAGTAAAAAGGTTTAGTTTGGGGCCATTTTCTTTTGGGCTTTCAGGGGCAATTTTGGGTTATATTATTTTGTTTTCATTGTGTCACATCTGGCATCTGATAATCTCAAACCAATATCTAAATAAATAGTTATTCTAATATCTAATATGTCTAATATGGTAGTACTGTTATCAAGCATGTTCAAAAAATCCCACATAAACCAAACTGTAGTCTCTGGTTTGATGTTTTCTTTTTTTATAAAGAGATAATAGTGTGAATTGGCAGCAGATTTACTGTATACGACCTGGAAAGCAATAGCCCAGTGTAAGAAATGGAGGCTCTTGTGAAATTACATAACAGTCCCTACCTCTCAGAGCTGTCGAGGTGCTAACGGCAGCCATGAGACACGCTTGGCAGATTCTCTCTGTAATGTGCTGGGGATGTACAGACAGGCAGCATTCTATCCCTGTGGCCTGGCCTTCATTTTCATCCATTAATTTAGGGACTTGCTCAGAGCAGCAACAAATCTTATATGTCCTGACAATTATGTTGATTATACATTGAAAAGAGAATTGATGATATCATCATGGACTGCACATTATTACATGGAACATTTCAAGTAATTCTGCACAGTAAAAGCTGCTACAAATATATGAAAACTTTTGATAGGCTTGCAGGGGGTGTTGACTCCTGCAGGGTGGCTGAAAGCATTTGCAAAGTGGATTGGTCGACCAATAACTCCCTGTATATTTTAAAGTTTAGATTTCACTGCTTCCTCTTGCTGTTCGTACCCTCAAAGCCTGCTCATGTGGTCATCATTATTTCTTACATAACACCAGTCCTGGTATTCCACGCACCAAGTGCTTTTGATTGAATTGAGCCAGATAGAGCTGATGGAGTGTCGCAGGCCCTATAAATGCTGCGGTGTGGCTGCAGGCCGCAAGCTTTCCCATGCACTTGTCTGAATTATCTGTCACTATCGATTAGGGGGAGTCGGTGCGGACGGGATCTTGGATTTTCTTTCCTTCGGAATTAAGATAAGCTTCTGCTTCGCTGTTTGTGATGCTCTTTGTTGACCCTCCCGGTGAATGTGATGTGAGATTGGGTGGCTTCGTTGCAGGTCCCTCGGCACTGCTATCCTGAAGCCATATCCACACACTGGCTCCACAGTCTGCACTCATCTGTTTATTTCTACCCCTTCGCTCCCTGTCCTTTGCTCCTCTCACCTTTGCTTTCAGTTCTAGTTCTGAGTTATTCCTTTCTCCCCTCCCCTTTCATGCGGCCTTTCCATTTTCATTTGTCTTCTCCTTTCTCCTCCTCACACCTCTCATTGTGTTGAGTCTATAAAGACAGAATTGTTGACAGGGAATTCCTAGCACACCTTGCAGTACAAGAACACCTGATAATTTGGAACATGAAATAGGTTAGAAAATGGTCAAACACCTCAGTTGAAAATTGTTGTTTGGCATTAAATTGCCCAACCCAATTGACTCCTTCTTCAAAAAGGTAATCTTATTACTCAGCTCTTAGACCTGTCTTATCTTCATTATATATCTACTAGCCACAGTAGGCATACTGTTTACTGTTCAAGTGTGGTATTAGAAAGTATATTAGGGTCACATAGAAATAGTGGGCATTCATTTCAGTCTTGTGTCTAAAAATGGTGCCTATTTATCTGTTTTCGGCTCTTTACTCAGCAAATTTCAGAGGTCTGTATTTGCACTTATAGCCTTTATCAGCCCACTATTGCGCTTATTATTCCTAATCCCCCCCCAGGTAAGTCCACTAACTTTACTGTGGCCTCACAGAGAAACCAGGTTGGCTGTTCCTCGACAGCTCACCTCTATTTATGTAACGGACAGACAGAATGTATGACAGATACAGTATGTGTCCATCAGTTTGATGGGGAAGTGGTCAACAATTTGTATTGTCTCCCTGGGTGATAAACCGTCCCCAAATGAATACATAAGATTCACGAGGTCTGAGAATAAAAGATTCTTAATTGGATTCATTTGGAGACGATCACCGTCCTCATTAGTGCCATTTGCACACAATGATGTAGACTCATTCTTTTATTGCCTTTCATTGCCTCCTCTCTTCCCTCTGGAAATGTACAATTATCTTTTGTAAATTGATTTCTGCCACACACTGAGTTGCACTACTCACACATGCCCACGTAAACCTTCCTGGCCAGCACCAGTCTCACTGTGGTCTGATACAGACGCTGCTTTATCTCCCCTTAGCATGCACATACATCTAGGTCAGGGGGAGGTTCAAAACATACGGCTCTTTTCATGTTTGCCTGCCTCTAATCCTCCTAATCCATTATTTGTCATGCTTAGAGTTGCGCTGTAAGTATTTGAAGTTTAGGGAGGAAAAGAGGATCATGTGGGACTGAAGAACAGGACTTGGGGCCTCCACAGCTGACACTATCAGATCAGAGGCAACAGCACCTTTAGCAGATCCCTCCCTGAGGTTGACACTATTTCCCCCAGTGCTGCCATTGATCTCAGCTCTCTGAGCCCAGTGCGTCAGACAGCTGTCCAGAGACTGTGGAGTCCACTGTGGCAGGAAGCACAGTACCCTTCTACCTCAAACAGTGCCGTGTTAAACCTTTTCTACTTCAGCCCCACCTCAGCGGGCAAGTCTTTGTTCGGCTTCTCCAATCCCTAAAACTTCACATATTTACTTGTATTCATATTCAGCAGAATATTCATTCTTAATTCATTGCTTGCTTTCATAATTTTCTTGTTGCTATCTATATCGCCCATAGATTAATAAACACACCTATTTGTTCTTTGATTTTCTTGGAGCGGTGTTTTGTTGTCCATCTGTGGATTGTGTCTGTATGACAATACGGCTAAATTACAACGGCCAAAAGCCTGATACATTTTGTGTGATTCTCTCATGGTTATCAATCAAACAATATGACATGTCATGTGGGTATATTGTGTTAAGCAACTACTGCCCCCAGAGGGGCTGAGAAAATGTATCCTCTAGCTTCAAGGTGCATTTCTCACAGCAGAATTAATATGATTTTTAAGCTCTGGCTGTGAAATTGTGACCTGTATGCTGAGATAACAAAATACTTGGATTGCGGTTCTGGTTTTGGTTCACCTCTGATCCAAACTCTCGCCCGCATGGAGGCAGAACTGAGAGACGGAGATTGAGACAGCTTCTACTGCAGCAGTTAGTAGACTTCTCCCTCCTTCCTGACAGATGGTACAGTACCTTTCTAAACACTGAGGCCTCAGTCAATCATAACTGGGGAGGATGTCTCGGAGGATGTCTCTGGGCGCACTCTGTCTCCAGAGTTCCTTTAACACATTAGAGTGATGGACGTGTGTCGAGAAGCTCGGATCAGTCCGGTGACGTACAACCATCATTTACTGTCTTCCATATCTACTGCTTAATGGACCCCAATGGCAGGAGAACCGAGGAGAGGAATGGAAAGGGTGCAGCCCACTTCTATGGGAAAGCTTTGCCGCATCTCTTTCTACAGTTTACCTGTCAAGTTCTCCTTCAGCCACGATACAGTCCTCTGTTCACTGGAGAATGTGAATTCTTCCAATAATAAAAGCATTCCCCCATCACGTTTGAACTCTTGTTTCCACTGCCACTATACTACACCATTGAACATCACAATGCAATGTCAAATAGAGACAGGAGAGTCTAAATCCATTGATACTGTAGCTTTCAACAGACTGGAAACAATCCAGTTTGTTTCTTGTGAGCAGAAGAGCACTTCCTGGCAGTTGGTTTAGGCATGCTTTTCTAAATTCACACATTGACACATTGTACATTTTTGTCTCTGCTTCTCCTTCAATCTTGGTAATAATGATATGCTGCCTATTGATGAAAATGATTTGTACATGCGGCACATCCTACATCAATACAAGATGTTGCTCAACTCACCATCTGTGCAGCATAACTTGGGACTGGATCTGCCACAATAAAACCACACTGTACATAGAATATAGACTGTTTCTTTTTTCTCCCATTAAATTATAAGACAAAGACAGTGGTCAAAGTATTTCGATTAATTATGTAAACATTGGAGAAACTCAAAAACCATTAGTTTAATTTGAAGTGATATTATACAACAAACATGGGCCAATCAGAATGAAATCATCAACCTTTATTGTTCCAATATGGAAAAGGTCACACAGTGTTTTATTCTCTTAGATTTATACTCTTTGGAATTGCAAACAAAAGAAAACATCAATAAAGTTTTATTTTCAGAGGGATATTTATCCCAGAACATAAGCAGTGTGGTTAATTTCAGGCTTATTTACTGATTGCAGGCATGAGAAAATAATGAAATGAAACATACCTAATAGGCAGTCATTAGGGAAGCAAGCCATTTGTGGGCTTGTGGATCCTGCTGGCTCGGACAGGACTCGCATGCTCATGGATTCATTGTTCTAATGAGGTTGGCTTCAGCTTCCATGTGCCAGCCCAGTGACAAATCACTGTCAAGCTTCCACTAAGTAAGGCATTTTAAAGACTAACACTAAAATACCCTCCACATCAGTCTGTAAGTCATGTCCCATTGGGTTGTAAGATTTCCGAACAGCACAACTGAGGAAAACAGCTATCTTTGTAACGTTGCTGTTAGGCAGCAACTCGTTGAGACTGTAAGCTTAGCCTTAGTCCACACAGGCAGTGTAGCATCTCCACTGGCTCATGAAGCTTTGTGAACATGGTGCTGCACTTGCAGACACCAAGAAGCTGCTGAACATGCCACACACACTTGCAGACAGAAGAGTAATCCTTGTGTCTGGGTAACTAGCAACATCGCTCATCCTGTTTTATCCCATCCCCTAATGGTTTTCAGGTGGAGTGTTTAAAGCATACATTTGAGCAAATCTCTCACTTCCTATCTTCACTAGAGGTGTGATGTAAGCAAAGCAGTGTGTGTCTGCTCACAGCCAGGTACAACGCAGTACAAGGAAAAGTGTGAGCCATACGCTTCAATTCACACTCTTAGGTATACACAATCTCTTCTGTGACTTTTAGAGCTTTCATGAATATTGCAGTGGCTTCCAAGGAAAATGTTTGAATTGCTATAAAACAAAGACAAATGCCTTTTAAGTTCTATTTTATATTACACTCTATGGTAAATTATTCATCTTTCAGTCCAAAGTTTGCATGATAATTAAAACAAACTTAGGCAACTCCATCTGTCTGACACAATGCTGAATTTATAAAGCAAGTGCAAAATTCAGGGAGCAAGCGTAAGGAAGAGAGCGAGCAAGAGGATAAAGGAGAGAGTGAGAGAGCATACATGTTGGACTGTTGTAGGTAACACGTCGGGTCTAGTGTGATAGCTGCTGGCTTTAAATGGCTGTAAAGAGATAAGCTAATTTGCTAATGGGTTGTTAATGGAAGGACTCTTTTTATCAGCATTCATATTTCACTAATGCGAACATGGAACAATTGAGCTCCTTGTCACTCAAACAAGCTTTGCGAGGTTTATGTTGTACAGACTATTAGCAGTTTTTGAACCCATTAGCAATAGTAGAACCAGGAGTGTTTTGAAACAGTCATGCCGAAAGCAAGTTTACATCCACAGAAGGGTCTGAGGGTCTGCTTTCTTGGTTTCTACTGTAATTTTGAGGGGCAGACCCCAATCTTGGGTAGATAACTACACTATCATTATATTATCAACTATTATTTCAGAATGTTGGTTATTATCACTATTAAAGTCAGGCAAATCAGTTGGTTCAGCCAATCAGTTACCGTTGGCTAACACGTGACCTCTCGGAATAAAGGATTCCTAACTGAGGACAATTTGTGACCATCTTTTCTTTGAGCAATTTCTACAAGCTTTTGTAGAAAGCAATTTCTGTGTTGTATAAGCCCCAGGTACAACAACAGTACATGATGAACTTTAAAAAGAAAACTCATAAGTGTTTAGCTTTTTTTTTTCTTCTTCTCTTTGCTAGCCATTGATTGGCATGTCTTTGCGTTGAGATTGTTAAGGGTTCTGTCCCCTTGTGCTGTTCCGGTGATTGACATGGCAGGAGTCCTAGCCTGGGCAATGCCTTACCCAACACTTGAGTATCCCTCTAATGAAGCCCCTACGCTTCTGGCTCACGGACACAATCTACACACTCAACTCTCTGCCAGGCAGGGGGTTACAAAGTTGTGTTGTCAACATTTGTGGCATTTGTGGAATAACATGTCCTAGTGCTTTGTGGAGCGCCGGCAGCACTGTATTTCAATAAATACCAGGTTGTGTGTCTTTTTTATTCTCCTTGTGAGGAGGTTGTTGTTTGAGTGAATAATCTCCATCAGAACCTATAGATTACACCTCTCAGACCATGGGAGATTATTCATAAAATACCCTATCAAATCATTATCTGGCATCAAATAACATGCCTTCATTACTGTTTTCCCTTTTGAACACTTCTGTACTTAATCCTTCACAGTACTGACCCACACTATGTATACTGATAGGTTTTTTCTCCCCTCTCAAATTGCTGAAACAATCCGGTGCGTGCTTGTATAATTATCTCATTTATTTTAACTGATTAAGATGACTAAAATGGGTGCAATTTTTTATGGTCAAATTACTCTACTGTGTTCTGATTAATCTTATTTGTGATGAAGCAAAAAGTCTATTTACAAAATGTGTCATCTACCATTTATAAATCTACAGTACACAAAATACAAAATGTATGGTGCAAAGGTTTAGCATTTGCTGTTAGATCACAGTAGTGGGTTAGAGGAAGGTTGCATTGTACTGTGTTGCCTGTTCAGTTTGGATCCGTCCACACCATAGCTTCATCAGACCCACAAGTGCATTACAATCTCCACTCCAAGTCTTTAATGAATCAACTGTGGCAAGGCCCATCAATATGAAGACATTGAGTAATGCCCAGAGTGCAAACACTCAGCTAGGGACTCTCTTCCACAGAGTGCTGATGGAGTAAACAAACAAAACAAATGCTACGTTATACATGGGGCTTTTCTGATTTAGCTTTCTATTTATTTGATGGAATTCCATTTGTCTTTGATGCCTTGTTTGTATCTAATAGATGTTATGTTATTTTGCTGATTCAAAAAGTCAATGGTCCTTGAAAACAAACAAATATAGTCGATCTCAAACATTTCAAATAATGTGTCCGGTAGCACACACATTGACCTACCTTTTAAAGAGGAAAATAAAATTCTGGTTCTTCACTGATAGCAATGAATTTGTGCTCCTCAACCTGGCCTGACAGGTTTTAAATGGCAGTTACCTATAGGTGACTCACCATTTTTGAATAGCAAAATCTCCCTTCCACCCCGAAGTTTGCTGGGACTTGAAAACTTGTCCTGCAATTTTCATGTGTGAATATCGTCAGCCATGTCTATATTCATAAGGGCTCACCAGATCAAATGAGAGAACCAGAGTGTTGGGCTCTGATTTATTGAGTGGGCCTGGTGCCGGCGGAGGCGGGGAGAACAAAGTGCCCTCACCTGGAAAGGGAGATTCCAGGGGTCGGGAGTGATTTTCCAAAGCTTCAGTCAGATACATTTCTCCAGAGCCACTGTGCTGAGAATGATACCGTGCTCATAAGGGGCTTAATGAACAGCCGGTCAGACGGAATCAGCAGCGGGCAAATTGATTCTCCACGTTTATCAACGTCGAATATTTGAATGGACAGAAACTAAACTGCTGTGAGGAGGGTGCGTGGCTGTTCAATTTCACTCTCTGCTTTTACGAATTTAAATAAACCGGGGGGTGTGAAAAGGACAGGATACTTCTTCGCATGTTCTGTCGAGCGGATGGCTTTTCTCTGGTAAGCTTGTTAAACAAACTCCAAGCATGAGAACATTTGCCTGCCAACGTCTCAGACTGCAGCAGTCCATTGACCTGTTGAACACAGTCCTAATGATGCATGACACTTCTGCCACCCTCTGTCACAAAAAACCTGCTACTTGGGTCAAGGTGTAAGGTGAGATAACATACAGTGATAAAGCATTTGAAGAGGTCTTGTTACATCAACACGCTGCCGGTTTAGCGTTTACCCCTCACTGTCTGATCTCACCACACTAATCAGGCTGAAGCTGTTTTTAAAAGGAGGGTTTACAGAACCCTGTGGCATGTCAATGCTTTCTTCACGTCCACAGGCCAACTCGTAACAAAGGTGCCAAGGACTTCCTTTCTCCATAACTTGATTTATGCTTCTGTTGGAGTGACGTTGCAATTTTTATTAGATTCTTTATTTGCTTTACTCTGCTGTATGTGCTCCCATGTTATTGGGATGCACTTGCTTTCATTTGTGGCCTGGTGCAGCCCTAATTGATTATGTGCTACAAATGGCAAGGCAAACTGTTCAGATTATTCAAACTAACTTTCGATAGTTAACCACGAGAGAGAGATAGATACTCATAGTGTAGTAAAACATGTACAGTAGAAGACGTACAATAATTGTTAGGGGTTGCCCATGTGTCATAATATCTGAATAATGTGTCTCTTACATTTATAAATGTACCCTTCATTTGTTGGTGAATATTTCTATACACCACATTCCCTTGTCTAGAATTTTTTAATTTCAAGATATAACTCGGGAGAGGTTCCATGTAGGAACTGAGGGGAAAAAAGCAATAATGTTGAACAATAATGTTATATATATAGTACTTAAAGTACTATATCCAAACTGTATCTGTTAAAGCTGGCAGTTGAGTCTATGCAAGGACAGTGGTTCTGTCTTCTTTCCATTTCTGCTCAACAAAGGGACTCTGTAGTGTAGAACTCCTGTCGTTCTTGTTCTCAGAAATGGACGTCATGAGCACTTGCCTCTTAATGGTATTATCTTATCATGGTATCTTACCACAATGGAATCTCCCAACTTCCATTTGTAATACTCAACATGGGCATACTGATCCTTGCTGTTTGTTAACTCAAAGGTTAACAGACAAGGGTCAAGCATTTTATAGTCTAAAATGATTAAACTATAAACCCTATTGGCACTTTAGGATCCACACTGTGCCGCACTGACAATGTTGAAATAATCTTTTATTTTCTTAAAAATAATTTATTCATTTGTTCAGTACTTTTCATCAGTCAATCCTAGATTACAAGGATACAATGGTTTTCATACATACCTCCCAGGTTCTTATGACTCTGTAGAAAAGCTGCTCAAACCATTGAAAGAAGCTGGAGAAAAACATGCAGTGCCCCTGTTATACTGTCATGTTAATCATTCCACCTCACATATTCAGTATAATAACAAATGACTGCACGTGTCACTCAAGAGATCCCTCTTTGATTCAGTATTAAAGTCATCATGGGCCTTTATAAATCTCTATGAAGATGCTGTTGTTGAATGATCCTTGAGAGCAAAAACAGGCAAGGGAGTACATTAATCTCTTTGTCATATTGTGTACAGGAGGCCATTCTTGGGAGCACATTACTATTCAAACACAGAGCCTGCCCAGAGAAGCAAAGTTCTGACATTAATGAATAAATCCCCGGGCAAAGTACACAAAAACCCCTGAGTGCATGCCATTTAATTGCTTCCTCTGCATTCTGTGGTGCGTTGTTCGCTCGTCTCTATTCCTCAACAGCCGTGTTTATAACCAGTCACTCCATTCTCCATTAAAGTGCTATAACAAAGCGTTGTGAAGGCTGGTCCTAAATACAGCCTTATGTGACTCGGTAGAGTGCTCTTTTACAGGGCAAAAGTTAAGTGTATGCCGCATTTAGGTGCTATGGAACATCAAGCGTGACACTTTGAACACAAAGTACAAAACTTATATAATGGAATTCTGAGCAGACATTGTATTTCAACTGAGAAATAAAACAAATTTAAGCAGAGTAGATGATACCTTTTATACTGCTGGAGTAAGGTTAGCCTGCTCTACTGGATCTGTGCAAGCATTAAATCCTGCAGTCATTAAAAAGATATACAGGCCTCACAGTTACACAAATCATCACTGTACCTCCAGAGCCTTGTTATTATGTGCAATGCCAAAATCAGTTCATGGAATAGCTAGTTCGCCTTGCCATTACAACTGGTCATGAGTATAAAAAATTATGTTGAAATAGTAGAAAACTAGAAGGTCACATCTGTTGTGTCCTCAGAACAGAAATATCCTGCAGGTTTTCACACCTCCTTTTGCCCAAAGGTCCTTAGATGGAGTTTTTTTTGTATTAACTTTTTATTTTATTTTGATGGTTGGTTGTTAGCATCCCTCCCTGTGGAACAAAGCATTTGTCCTAGCATGTGTTACAGCTCCTGTGTACCACTGTCATCCTGTACCTTAGCAAGTGTGGCTCTCTCTCTCACTCACCACAGGCTGTTGTTTCATAACACCATCAGGAAACCCATTCGGTTTGAAATGTGTTTCGGAGGGTAGAGGATCTCCACTATGCTTGATGGTAGATATTAATACTGCACGTCTATTTTTAGCAAGGTAATTTCAAGTTTTTTGTGTGCGAGTGTCCCCCCCCCCCCCCCCATGCCATGCTGTTTGCGGGTCCATCAGGAAGCGTGCTCTCAGTGTCCCTGGGGGGGAAGCAACAGTGTGGCTCTTCGCTTCCTTACCTTCAGGTCTAACTGCAACTGAGTCACTCAGATGTGAAATCAAGTTTACAGAAAAATGTTCTGTTTTGCTTCTGGATCTGGATGATGCTACAGCCCAACATAGTCAAACTCCAGCAAATATATCTTGCAACTACTGGGAATGTGACCTGATAGCCTTCCTGAAATATAGTATATACATACTCAATGCTTTTATTCTGAGACTCAGATTGGTGGCACTGGATTACACGTGTTGTGTCTCTAATGGCATTTCAGTCCAAATTCAGATTTATTGTGTAATCTGAATGTTTCCTAAATTGCTTCATCGCTGTGACGCTACAGATAGCTTCCTATGGTGTCTTCCATGCTGACACTTTCCTTAGCGAGAGCATCCCCATAGTGATAGTCCACGGGAAGCCCTAGGGTTAAGCTATAACTACTCCTAGAACCATGCATTATTGGCTATCACTAGGGAGCATTAAGGGGATTCTTATAAAGTATGAGAGGAGCTCTCTTAAACCTCCATGAGAGGCAGCCCGTAGAGGCAATGTCATCAGCCCTCTCTTGAAAGCCGTCTCTCATCTAAAACACCTTCCTTTTTCCTCCAGCTAGGATTGATTGAGCTGAGCTGCACTTCTGTGTCAGTCTTCGGCTAATGTGCCCTCAAAATTAGACTTTTCGGGACTTGCACCGAAAATGCTCTTGTATTTTATTATTCCTTTTCTTCTCACCAAGCTTTAACAAGCCCCTGTTCTTTTCTGTAAACCCTTGAAGTTATTCTAGTTTACGTCATTTTAGAAAAACAGAAAATACATTGCTGTTTTATTTTTTTTGAATATTTTCCCTTTACATTAATTGGCTTGGAAATAAATCTTTATTATTCATTGGATTCTGTGGAAGCCAGTGCCACTTGAAGTAACCTGTCCACCATGCAATCTCAAACCGTAACTGTGGTTTTCTTGAGAATGCATAAATGTCTTACTCAAATGCATCTGGGCAAGGCATGGAAACTTGCAATGCAATACGGATTTAGCACAATAATTACCATTCCTGTTTGCGCTCTGTTGCTTTGAAGTATGTCTTATAGAATGACATTCAGAGCACAGTTTGTAATTAAGATATTTAATGTTATTATTGTTTCTTTTCTCAGCTGTACAAAGGGAACTAGAAAAAAGAAATGATGTTGTGAACACAGCTAAATGTCAGCATTCCTCCCAAGGGTATTCATCTTTTTGATTGTTCGGTGAACTAGATCTTAATTTTTTGTTTTTAAAAATAAAGAAGGAAGTCGTTGCATACAGAATTCCTGACTGTCCTGACAAGGGGAAGTATTGGAGGGTAAGATGGAATCATCTGTACTGCAAGTAAGAAATGTAGCAATATCTCTACCTGCACTGCAAAACTGAGCAGCACACCCGATAAGATGATGAGCACACTCGCGGTGAATTCAATATTTGTTTAAACTCTTATTAAACCCTTCAATTCAATAATGGGTATTGTCTAACATGCATTGTACATATGAGTACAATATGTCAGTAGGAAGATTCAATAACATGTAATTCTGTTGTGACTATGTGGCACACACATTCCAAAACCCTTTCATCTCAGGGATAGACATTTTTAGCTTAGCATAACTGCTTTTATGGAAAAGCAGTTATGAGTGAAATTTGTTGGCAGGGTGAGCAGTTGTGTCAAACTGAAGTGGACCACAACAGGGCTATTTTGGTCCTTGTACCCATGTGTGCCCCTCTGCACATGTCAGCAGTGGAGCAGAGCCAGTCAGTCAGAGCTGAGCTGATGCCCAACCTTCCAGTGTTCAGGGTCAGTATGTCGGTGACATGCCACAAAATCCAGCTCCTAAAGACCATATGGGGCCCACTCTTGCTCTCCTGTCCATGTTTGTGTCTCCTTTCCTTCTCTATTGAAATGTGCTCCTCCTCCCCCCATTGTCCCTTCTCCTGGAGTACCACTTCCCTGCCCTGGCACAGACATCAAGTCATCACATGTACAATGATTGTGCCTTGCCGTGATGGACACATGAACAGGTCCTTTGAAAAAATGGTGTGGGGATGGTGTAGAATCTGCTCATTACAATGGGTAATGCAGTGGTTAGCTTCTTCTGTTCTATCATCATATTGATTTAGCTAATGGCTTCAGACGGTAATAATCATTTTCATTAGAAATTCTCTGAGGTGTTGGTTTCCATCCATTATGGTTTCATTGTCCGTCAAAAGTGACCATGAACCCCAGACGTGTTGTTTGTTAAGGAATGCTTGATAGACCTACGTGGTCCCGATGCCCAGTGGGGAGGTTTTTCTGCTGTCCCTTTCGGTTCAAGACACTGTAGGCTGGGGCAGCTGCAGTCTCGACCCTGCCAAGGACACAGCGCTTCCCATGCCTGTTCAATGCCATAAAATGGGTCATTGAACTGCTAAATGGAGTCATTATGATGAGTAATTAAAAGAATAGTGCCCAAGACTCCCAAACTCTCCTCTTCTTGTGGTTCCGCCGCTTTTGGGTTTTTCATGGGCCTTCTCTGTGTGGCAGCTGCCTCTGGGAACTTAAACTATCGCCTCTTTCACCGAAATGCAAATAGCATCCTCACCAGCTAATTGAACTGCGTTATCTGTGGTTGTTTGATTTATTGAAATTCTCGCTGTGCTGCAGATTCCATTAGCATGTGTTCAACATTCGCCCATGTTTTTCCTCAGATACAGCATTTCACGCACACTGCAGATCACAGGGAATTGGAATACAGAATTAATTGATTTAACTGAGGGAAGTAATGTGAATACTGATGTACATGAGATTAACCTTTTGCAAACGTTAACATGTATGTAGGTGTCTATTTATTATTGCCATCCATTAGAGCGTCACCTTACAGTGATACTCTACCGGATCCTACAAGCAGGCACAAAGAAACCAGTTTTGTCATATCATTTAATAATATACCAGGAACAAATCAGTCATATGTTATAGTTGTTTTAACTAGAATAAATATACGTAAAAGACAACTTTTGGGGGAAGTGTGTTGAGCAATTGTCAAAAGTTTATATTCAAGAGACATTTTCAGTTGACTGAAAGTTGTCTGTGTGTGTGTGTGTGGGGAGGGGTAAGTTGCGCTTAATTAGAAGCAGCAGTGGGTTGATCACCGGCAGACTTAAGAATGACCAGATTCCGGTGCACATGATTGCATTAGCTTGGTTCTGTTGATTAAAGTTTATAGAGTGAATCAAATCAATCTACCAAAACAAGTGCATGAATTCATGTTGCAGAGTGCTCCTGCAATGATAGGTCAGGACTAGAGGGTCATCCCTCTAAGGCGTTCATCAATTCTTTATGAGCCCCGCTAAAACTTGTGACCCATTTTTGAATAAACCATGCAGAGATAGCAATCCATGTCGATCCATTTGTTACTGTAACTTGTTGTATGGCACTACACTAGGGTGATCCAGACTATGTTTTCTACAAAGTAAAAGGGATCGGTTGATCTCCACAGTCTCTTGATCTGCTGTTCTATCATTTTTGTTTCCCCAGGAGGGACGAGAGGAAGGATCCAGGAATACATATGCTGCTGTAGGATTCCAGAGATGCTTCAACTCATCAGAGACTTGAAGTTAGACTGCAGAGGTAGGTGTACAGTACAGTCAGGCAGAGATTCAACTGTACAACAGAATACATAGTCACTAAGAGGATCCAAGGGAATCCATGGCTAATCTTCTGGTCTTAATGTTCAGGATAAATGTCAAAGACAAGTCACTTACAGGACAGGCCAAGTCCAAGACTCCAGGCACTTTAATTGATTACTAGTCAACTTAGATCCATTTTCTGACTCCCACACTGTCATGTGTTTTCCAAGTTCAACCTCTTTTTCCTCATTTCCATGCTTGAGCAGTAAGGAGCCTTTTGGGTGCAGTAGCAAAGTACGAAAGCTAACTAGTATTTAGATGTGAAGCTGATATAAAACATGAGTTAAGTATTTTTCAATTTGTAGTGAAGAGGAAAATTTGCAGGCAGTAGGAAAAATCCCTTGCGACATATGACATGGAAGGTTTCTTACCATATGCACCCCTGAAAAATAAAATGTACCACAAATTAGATTTTTAAATCTAATGTTTAATTAATATCAACCTGTGACTTTTAGATTATCATTTCAAACATAAGGTCATATTGACAGTTCTTCTACTGAATGGAGAAATTATATGTCAGACTTCATGACATGCCACAGATAAATTGATTTCAGTGTGAGCCAAACTGTCTTTAGATGTGTCTTTGTCAATCATCTGAGAGTGGCATGTTTGGAAGGACTTCAAACTATTATCCCACTTGAAAACATCAAATACGCCTGTTGGAAAGCTCAATCAATTGAATGACTTTGATTTAATCCTTTGTTGTCTCTCCAGTGTACCCACTGGTGACATTTTCCTCTTGCAGAAAGTTAATTTTCCAAAAGCTACATGTGTTGACTTCTGGTCCATCAATTCTCAGGGGTGAAAATTTCACTTCATATACTAAATCTGTTGAGCACTCCTTTTGCCTTGAAACAAAGGGGAGCAATTATGATATCATAGAAAGACAGCCCTTATGCTTATTATTAATAACAATTAGGGCACTCAGTATGGATGAATATGGAGATCATGCCTACAAATATAAGCCACACGCCGAAGACGATGTACCGCTCTGTGTTAAGATAATTCATAGTGGGGTGCTTAAGAAACTTTCTAGCAAAACCACTAAACATTACATTTTGTCTTTATCCAAGGAGTCATCCAGTCCCCTCACCTCTATCCCTGAATCATATACAGTATACACTATACTGTATGTGCAACATTTATTGTCTGCCACAACCACAGCCAGTATAATACGACTATTCTCATGCTGTAATGTAACAAAGTGTGCTTCCTCACAGAATTGCTTGTGTGAAAATGGAACTCATAAAATGCACACCATGCGCTGTCAAAGCTAACGTGACCTCATAACAAAGTACCTGAAGTGAATATCGAAATACAAAGGGCAAGCAGCAGTCCTGAATATGATTGAGGAATAAAATGGCACCCTCAAAGTAAGGGAATGTGAACCCACAGTGAATCCACGGTGCAGCTAATGTTGTTCTGTCGTGGAATAACACCTGCACAATATTGCAGGTGTCAAGTGTCATCTTTTCTATCATCAACGGAGCCCGTCTCTGGTGACTGTCCCTCCCACAACCATTAGCTCTCTTGCACACCATTTCTTCCATATGAGCCATGCAAAACTAGAAGAATATTGTGCTGCATCTGCTTTGGTACCTATACTATACCTCCTACAAATTTAATAACCCACATTTAGCACTGTAATCCCACTGTGCACAGGATAGCGAACATTACTTAGGGACAATCACAACTCCAGGAGGTGGAGGCTGCAAAACTATATCCAGCCATGTCGGTTTCTATCCATTTCCAGGTATTTGAAGTCTACGTAAATACAGTTTGTTGATAGCTTCTTACAGTAGGTTGCTACGACAACATAACTGACACAAGTGATGAGAATCCAGGAATTCCAGTCAGGTTGACCTTGTAATTTATTTGATTAGTTTTTATGACTTAGCAGGACAAGGGATGGATGTAGGCTGTAGTCCCTGGTGTGCAATCCTTCCCACCTGTCAATGGCTGGGCTGAAGCAATGCTGGGTTAATGAACAAACAAGGTCTAACACAGACTGTGAAAGGCCTGTTTTTCTCTGCAGCTGCCTAAATATTGCACAGCTAGCCTGGATTCAGGGAAAATTCTTAAATACCGTGAAATAGCTGATGCCTGGTGCTCAATGAAAGGAATTGATTTGTTCTATATTTAGTCTTCAATAGACAGATGCTTAAATATCCTTGAGAGTTCTGGTGTGTGTTTAATGAAAGTAGCAGTGGTGCATAGTGCTGAAATGCTGGTCAAGCGTCCAACCAAAGCTGCCTATAAAGTGTTAGTTCCCACTCCACCTGGAGTTCTTAATTAATTGAATTCAAGAAGAGTTATTTGAATGGATTACCTAAAAGAGCATTGAGGATTAGCATGCAAGAGACACAGATCCAGAGGGAGCCTTAAAGGGACACATGTGATTATAAAACAACATTCTAATCAGCCATTGATGCCTTTCTAAAAGGACAGATTTTTTTTTTACAGACAGACTGTAATACACATATACTCTTTGTTTGGTTATATTATCACATACTGTACTGTAACTTGACTTGAACTTGCAGTTACCAAATAAAATATTGTTTGCCAAACTTGGCTCTTGGCAATGCACTCACAGAAATAGTCCAATGCTTGAGAATGACATGTGAAAATAGCCTTGGTCTGCAGGCGTAAATAATGGGCATGTTACTGGGATATCAAACTGGTAATAGCTTTATTTTTCTGTGACCTTGCAACAAGATGGAGGAAACATAATGCATTCCTCATGTGGGGATCCTCCATGTTTAAAAGGGTAAATGGTTAGTTTACACTTCATGATTAATAATGAGTGTGATTAGTGTCACGGTGCAAGCTAGCTTGTTAATGGAGGCTTTCACAGCCTGCTTCCAGAGAATTAGCGCAGAGAGAGGCAATCATGGAGAAAATAAATGTTAAAACAAAGCCATGGAGCTTTGAGAGACAGCTGTCACCCGTTTATTACAGCCACAGTGAGGATTTCACTCCACATCTCGACAAGAGGCCAAAGCCCTTGCCCCGCATGACAACTTTCCCCAGACCGTGAAAGTTCATTTGTGCTCTCTGTTGCGTCACATCCCATTCATCGCTAGGGCTCCAAACCCCTGCAGAAGTCAGTTGGGGTTGACCTTCACCTCCATCCAAAGGTCTGCATAGAGACAGAAAGGTTTTAAGTGGGGGTTAATCTATAAACTGCATGTTAACCGAAGGAATCATTTAATGTCATTTCTTATATGACTTGAGCAGATTGAGAGAACATTCTGATTCACTCGCAAAACCCAAACTAGCAGCAAAATAGTTGTATTTCCTTATTGAACGTGTTAACAGAACATGAGGTGTTTACTTTCTGACATGCCACGGAGGTGCACCAGGGGAAAGAGAAGGCTTTAGTTTATCTTTTGCAGTGTTGAGTAGGGTTTCCCTCAACAAAGGCTTAAAAGCCAAGGCCACTAACCTTTACAGTAGGATCTACTGTCTGACCATCTGCCTTTTAAAGTCCAAAGATATGGGATTTGTATTATTTATGTCGTATTTCATATACTACTGTATTGTGTTCTGTGTTTTAAGTATACAATGGTCAAGTGACCTTCGTTACCAGAGAACACTGTATCATTCTTGACTGCCTGAGAGAATTGCATTGAAGACAAAAGCCTTAATAATCCAGCATGTTAGGTTTTTGTATATGAGGTCTCTTATGACCTTTATTGAGAATTGAACATTGACGTAGCTTTAAATGTAAATTAAAAAAAAAACGTTTGCTCTACAGATACTGCAGTGCTGCAACCAATAGTTTAGATTCTGTCTCCATTTTCCAAGCTTTTCACGGCATGTCTAGGCTTCAGCAGTAATCGCCTTGAGATGTTTGCAGTGATCTCAGTGATAACAGGATTGTGGGAGGTGAGACTGTGCCCAAGTGAAGTGGGAAAAGTGCCATCTACTGGCAGATAAATTCTACCTCTTTCAAAGGGTTATTCCATATTCCATAACCCCTCACACCAAGAATTGGTCAAGGCTGTTTCTGTATACTGTACACATGCACAATTTCAGTTTCACAAAAACAAATTCAGGAGTATATTTTATATTTTAACAGATGTCATAGGAAGAAACATATCCAAACCTCTCTCACTATCTAAGAAAGTTAATGTGCATAGTAATTTGTATTTAGGTCATTTATTTTGAGTAAAAACTTCAGTGTGATTTTTCATACAGGATGAATTACTATGAGGACTAAGCTACATGCTTGAATAACTGTAGTAAATATATCTTGGCTCCTATTGGAGGAACATCAGAGTTTCCATTTCACATTGTGCCTTCAGGTAACTCAAACCCACATCATAAATGGGTCATTGGTTATTCTGATGACAACGTCTCAGTTGACAGCTTTTCTTTTAGGTTGATGACGCTTGGCACAATTGTAACTTGTCCATTCTTCATTTAGGACACTGGAAACTTGGTGGGACTAATTTAAGCCTTAATTAAATTGGGTAAGAGCCATGTCTACATGGAAGATGTGGTCTAAAGCTTCCGCTGAAAGGGGACAACCAGAAGGAAGTGACTGTAACGAGAGACCCCTAAGAAGAAGTTCAGTCTCTATGCATCTGAAAATCTCATGAAAATAGAGTTGCTGACTTCATAAACTACTCAAATGCAACTGTCATTGGAGGTCGGCTGGAATCTATACAGAATTACAAGTTTTGCAGTGTAAGCAGCTTTGCATCTCCACTCTTGCATTGTACAGATAAATGGCATGACTATCATCTGTTAGCGGATCACTGCATCTACCAACAAACAAAATAGTTGTCTGCCTCTGTGGGGTTTTGATTGAAGTGGTCTCCAATCAAATATATCATCACCTACGTAGTCTTGTTGGTGAGTTTAACAAATTATTTGAGGAAAACATATTTTATAATCTATAATATGGAATTCTCTCCATACCATCTAATTTGCCAGTTCAGAAAAAAAATACTAAATGTTCTGGACAACTTCTACAGAATATATTCCATGTAATTGGCCATTATTTGCTGAACTCAACCAAATTACTTACAACCTTGTGAACATTACAATACACACAATCACTAGAGAACACATATGGATGGTCTAAGTACAATCATACGTCTATTTTGTTAGACAAAAAAGAAAGCAATTGATGGTACGATGTACTGTAGTGTGGCATCGAGTGGGGGTCTGCTAAGGTATGGAAGAGCTGTAGATGTCTTTGTGTGTCTATGTGTGACACACAATCCCCTTTTGGTGGGAACCTTGGGACCATCGTAGGTGGGCTAATGATGGAGGATGCAGCTCCCCTAACCAGAGTGCAGTGGAAGAAGAACAAAGCTGAGAACAGGCAAGGG
Organism: Hypomesus transpacificus; assembly: GCF_021917145.1. Classification (NCBI taxonomy): domain Eukaryota; kingdom Metazoa; phylum Chordata; class Actinopteri; order Osmeriformes; family Osmeridae; genus Hypomesus; species Hypomesus transpacificus. Next base: position 3,691,425 of record NC_061076.1, on the reverse strand, counting down.
ACCTTGTAAAATGAACAAGAAAGGTGCTGGCATCACTGTGACATGTGAACGTTACTTTTTCTATTTCTAAAGAAAGCTTTCTTTTTCACAGATCACGTGGCCTCTCATTTAAGTCTGTTCTGCTTCTTTGATGAGGCAGCATCCGCTTTTGCCGCCCTTCAGATGATTGTTCTATTATATCAGAGTTTGTGAGAGTACATTCAAATGGACAATAGCAATAAAAATGCAAATGCTGTCACAACCTTATCTTTATGTTTTGTGCCTGATAAACTCCACACGCAGTTGGCATTTAAAGAGGCTTGTTGAGCTATTGCATCTAACTCTGATGCCCCTCTTGGCCACCTCTCTACTGAGATGTTTCCTGAAAGTCTACCATTAATTTATCTTTCTTCTCTCTCTCCACCAAACACCCAATCCTCCACCAGCAACAGAAAAGGGATCTTTTACACTTAAGTGCAACATATCTTTCTCCTCCATAGGATGCCACTGGGAATATGCCTTGTAAAATAACTTTCCTTTCACAAGGACAGTTTTATTCCACAACAAAGCCGTCTCACTAGACAGCTTTCAATGTTTCCATTTTCCTCTATCCCATTTCCATTCATTCCTTCCCCTGGAGTGTGTGTCTTCTTGTATAGATCAAATAGGGCCAGTGGAGGAGTCTGACAAGCCCAATGTCCTTGCTGCCACTGTGCACTCTATGATTAATTCTGTTTCCCTCTAGTAGCTCATCCTTTTCTGCAGCCCTCCTTCATTCCTTTGCTTCCACACTCGTGATCGTGTGCTCCTCATCATGCCTGTGTTTGGAAATGGAGACTGGAGATCATGTTTGCGCACTAGCCTTACAGTTGAATGCAAGGCATCTCTGCACATGCACTGTTCTTACATGCAGGATGCATCCTTGCCCGTGTTACTCTGTAAAAAGGCCACTACGAGGAGAAAGGCCGCCATAGTACACTAGTATTGAAAAAAAATATTTTATTCAAGTTAAGTGTAACTTGCATGCAGTCTCAAAACAAAGCAGGTCGACAGATAAACACATTAAATGTTTAATTTGATTGTGGTTGGTAGAGAAAGAAATGTGACACAGTGAATCATGGTGTTCATAGCACCTTAATGAGAGTGCTGAAGCAGGGTGAGCTGTCACTCAAATATTTGGTTCCTACATGGCATAATTTGATTGAGGGACTCCACTCCCTTCCAGAAGGTTAATTGTGGGGGAGAACAGAATTGGCTCAGCAAGGTAATTGACAGAGGAAGATAAGTAGAGCTGTCTCTGCATAGCCGTACGTTGCATGTATTAACTTTTCCTTCAGGTCTCCATATGAGTGTGAATTGCATGCAATCTCAGTACCAGTTGGGTGGTGAACAAAGCATGTCGAAATGTGCACTTAGTCTTGTATGCTCCATAGTCACATTTCGGACTGCAGATTCCAGTCCAGGCTTCTATGACTTGAGTCAGCAGCAGGAGAGGTGTCAATGCCCACCCACCCATCCATCCACCTCATCCCCCCCCATCCACCCCACCTCACCCCATCCCACCTCGTCGACAGCTGCTGAGCTTAAAGGCCAAAGGAGTGAATGCTGAGTTGATGGTCTGGAAAATTGCGTTAAAACCTGCAGGTATTATACCAAGTTGTGTCTTTCTCTTACATCTACAGAATGAAATTAAACCACTTTTCCCCTGTCTCTTTGACAAATCTATAATGTCTACTACCTGATTGTTTCCTCTTGTTTGATGTGTGTACTGTTAGCATTGAACCCTGTAATCACAACAGATGTTTGCATTACAAGACTGTGGCAGGAACAGACACAACCTAATGCCACTTAGGCAGATACCTGTGTTTTTTGTAGTATAAAACTGATTGAATGCAGTCAATTTTGGCAATGGCTGAATACATATTTTATTGGGCATACACAACATCATTAATGCATCTGTTTTTATCAACGCCATGCAATTCCTGGCCATACTCCATGGCTTCTTTAGAACAAGTGCCATCTAAAATGGAGCTTGCTTTTTTTGTAATGAGATTTCTAGCTCTCTTGAATAGCAAAAATCAGACTAGGTCATGAGCCTATTGAAGGACTCAATCCAGTGAAGAACAATTGAGTGTATTATTGGGAATTTACAAGTGAGAGCAGTAAGTAATTTAAAGTTTTACAAAGTATGACACTGCCAAAGGAATACCAAGTGGTAAGTTTGCCACATTGACTTTTAGAAGAGACCTTGTCTGGGCCAATTGTAAAGGCATAAGCATACTAATTTCAATCCAACCTTTGCACTCAAGGTCTTCATTAACTAATACATAATTTATGATTTGACATTTGCTTTTTTTATCATCTAAATTGCTTGATGAGGATCTAATATTACCTGATACTCAAGCAGTATTTAGTACTGAGGTGGATGTAAAACAAGTTTGTATTGTGAAAACAATTTCAGCACGTTAGGATGAGAACAGACTTGCATTCTGTAATGGTAAAGGAGGATGAATGTGGTCACAGGTCCCTCTACTTGCGGGTAAGCAAAAAGAGACTCACATTCCTGTGTCCACGTTTAGTATCAACTGTTTGGATAAGAGTAGTAGTTTGTGCTTCAGGCCAACCTGTTTGCACTTTAACTGACTTGGTTGAGATGTACCGCATGACCTCTGTCATGCTGATTGTTGAGACAGAGATTGTTTTGTGGTTGCCTCTTTGTTGCGTGTCATTCTTCAACCAACAGGATATGAAAGTATTGTATTTAGTGTGAAACATTTTAATGAGTTTCTTTCCGCATGTTGAGATTGTATATAATAGCAGTATATATTGTGAATCTCCACACAATACTTATCATTCCATCTTTTATTAGCTTTTTTTGTGGAGTTTCTGATCATTGCTGTGACTTTCATTTGCTTCCAGGCACATAAGGTCACATTGAGATAAATACTATAGTGAAAGCTTTTTTGGGCCTCAATTTATATGAGGAGGTGATTACAATTGTCATGGGGGAATAAAAAGGCTTTGTCTAGAAAACAGATGAATACTACGCACTTTTATTGCACAATACCCTTCACTTATCAGGGAAGTAAAGTGCAATAAAAATAATTAGTGTGCAGTGCCTCGCAGCTGTCTGTTCTCCTCTGAGAGGCCCATTCTCTGAAGAAGCCTGGCAGGTCCACCAAGTGTGCTATTGATGCCACAATAAGAACCCACCTTCTGACAAGAAAGAGCAAACCACCAATTCTATTTTAGGCAATATTCCTTTTAGTAATTAATGCATGACTTTCATATCCTCAGATATAACTGAAGCACATGCATCTTCCTCCTCCCTCTTTCCAAAGCAATTCGGTAGCTCAATGAGCACAATGTTTTCCTTCCCCCAGAGAAGCGGTTCCATTTCAACTCAATTGATTCTTCTCTTCTGGGTGCCCATCTTTACCTTTTTCATTCTATCCAGCAAGAGCAGCATGCATTTTCAATGACATCAAATAAAGGGCAGTCATTGGGATGGATGAGGACGATCCCAGGGGGACAGAGGCACCTTCAACAGCCAAAAGAGGAACAGTGTGAGATTGAATAAAGCTTAGCAGAATGTGATATGAAGGCAAAGACCTCCATTGGACAAGATGCAATGAGATAACACAACAGTATGACAGATGTTTGCAAACAAAGCAGAGAATCATGCCTGCCCCTGTCATCATGACTGGGGGAGACTGTCTCAATGAATTTGCATGTCACTTTAAGCCTGATTTGACAATGGTGCAATCATTTTGGCTGACACTTTGTGTTTTCCTCAATGGTACAGGGGGAGATGGGGAGGGAACGCGAGAGTTGCTCTGAGACAGACCTTCACACGGTGGTACATGGGGGGGGAGAGACGGTTGCGGTACTTACTGTATCCGTTTCATCCATGTGCCTTATGGGAGCTTCTGTCATTCCTTGGCTTGAAGTACAGGATTTCGCCGCGGAGGAGCATCCCGAGGCTCCGTATGAGCGAGCAGAAGCCTGTGCTCAGAGCCAGAGTCTTAGATGCTGAAAGAGTTCCCCTCAAGGTAGCATGAACAGGCAGCATACAAATACCCTAGTCCACCCTGTTCTACAGTACAGGATATGACCTCAGCTATATCTTCTGTTAGTCAGTTGGCATGAGTAAGTGTGTCTATTGATCCATCAACGCATGTTGAGACAAGCATGTGCCTCCAGTTCCTTATTATTTAGCTACTACATTTCCCTAGTATTCTCTGTAGTTTGGGAGGCATTAGTGATTTTTAGTGCGAGGTAAAATGTATATTGAAAAATGGTGCATACAATATAAGGCAAGCTTAAAAGTGCCTTGAGCAACAAGTACAATATTAATTTTGTAGTGTCTTGATGTGCCTTTGAATATGTCTTCAAAAGCAACTGGGCCTCATTAGGTTGTCCGTAGAGGATGACTACAACAGTCATCATTACCCAGCATGCAATGCACAAATGGTAATGTGTCTGGGGAATGGCTGTTTCAGTGCAGTGGGAGGTGCTCAGCTCTGACACCCTGAGTGTTGTGGTCTGATGCCCTCAGGGCTATCCCTGGACTATAGAGTGCTGCCATTACAGAAAGTGAGCCTGGGGCTGCAAATAGTGTTAGGCTCTGGTGAGGGTGAATAGCCTGCTGGCTGCCTTTGGCTTATTTGAAGGCTGCACAGCATATGTTGTGTTTTTCCATTAAACAAGAGCCTACGTTTATTTTACTTTCAATATGTTTTTATTCTGTTTTCTTTCCAATTATAGTTTGCTGCAAGCTTTGTTCTTCAGGCATTATTAATGGATCACCATTCTAGGACTTGAGATAGCTTGATAAAAGTACAATGTTTTATTTCCTATGCAAAGGCTTTTTGAACCTCTGTAAGCCTGCATATGAAGTATTGTTTACCCTAACAGGAAAACTAGCAAGGCTGTAAATTATGCTGGGTTCTCAGTGGTGGTGAATCAGTTTGAAACCCACTAGAGTGAGTCACAGTGGACAAACAAGCCCACTTTATGAATTATTAATGAAAGGTGACTTCAGTTTTTTTTTTTTATGTATATGATAAAAGTCATCATAAAAATCTAAAGTCTTCCTTCATGGTATTTATCTCTAGACCAAACTAGTACTAGTACAGATTCATTAAGCATACTAGAAATGATGGGTTGATTACAGTAAGACATTCATTGGTATACACGTTACCATAGTAACATTTTAATTAGTTGTAATTGCTCACAGCATCTACCATTTTATTACTTCTTGTATATAGAAATATCAAACTAAAAATAAAACTGTGAGAACTGCTTTAACAAGTTAGCATCTAAGTAATTTTTGCTCTCTCCCTGATTCTACAACACTAAGGGGACCCACAAAAGATCAGGATTCCCACTATTGGAAAACATTTTATAAGGCAACTTTAATGCATTAAATGTATATTTAACACTCCGTGGGATGAATTCCAACACCATTTTGGGAGATAGCTCAGGTGAGGTTAGACTGGTTCACACTCTTCGCCAAGTGGTATTTACTGCAAAGGTCAGACACTGGGGAGTAATAACTGGGAACTATTCTCTTAAGAGATCCGTTGCCTCGCCAGATTTTCTTCATAGCTGTACTTTTCATATTCATTTCATGGAACATTTGATTTTGAAACCTCTTTCCTCCAAGGGGCTTAAAAAGTGATTATATTCAAATACCCTTCGTTAAATGCCTTTTTTTGGAGGTGGTTTTGTACTGCTTGTATTTGGCATGTCCTTCCCCACAGCAAATGGAGGTTCAGACTATGCTCTAAACCTAACCAAACTAAATCAAACTAAATTAAACCAAACTAAACAAACCCAATTTTTTCATAAAAACACAACGATAATGATAATGTGCCTTTGATTTGGGCCACATACATATTTTAGTCTGTGTACCGAAACAGCCCTCCCAAGACCAGAGCAGAATGCAAGGGACACACATCAAAAGAGGACTCTATAAAGTGTGACCGTGTCATGGAGCTGTAGAATACAGGCATGTGATGAGAAACTGGCCAAAGCTATGGAAGCCTGTCACACTCAAAAGCCCTATCAAAGCTTCCTACTGGCCTTAGTACAGTACAGCAGATGGATGATTTAAAGACACCCCCAAGCTTATTGGAAACAAGGGTATTTTTTCTAACGCCCCTAGTAAGGGGCACACGAATCAAAAAAACTGTGAATTAGGACTATGTGTGGGGAATGATCACCATGGGAATGATGAGAAAGCGGAATTTGGATGGAGACAGCCCAGTTTGATATAGTGTGTTTTCTAATTTAGTATTTAAATGTTTCCAACTCTCACATAACACAGGCGCAAGTAGACAAAGCTGAGCTTTAGATTTGTATGTAATCCCTCCCTCAGGGTCCATTCAAATCCAGGCAAAACAAACAGAGCCTCAGAAGGTTACACCAAATGTTCTCCAGTGTGTGCAATATACAGAACAGCATGTGCAAAAACAGAATAACTGTCTGTCGTAAGACAGTAGGTCTATTAAATTATTTTTAAATATTTATTTTGTTTTACCTAATTACTTAAAATGCGTTGTAATGTAAGTCTGATACAGAAAAAGGGATGATGTTATATGATTATCATTTTGTAACTGTTTGACTGCAGGGTACATAACATTATTTTCCGCATGGAAAAGGAGCCATGTTTTCCTTTGGTTTGAACACATGGACAGATCTTTTTCCCCTGTAGGATTTCCGGAACAATTATTACACTCTCCTTCTTGTTTGTCATAAATGCACAATCCCAACTAAATATTCATATAATTGCAGCGTGTTGAGCTACTCCTGCGAAAGGTCAACTGACTGCAAAAATAACCTAAGGTCCATGGGGGCCCGGAAGGTTTTAACTTGAAGTATATTCCCTCTGCCATAACCTGTCACAATTGTCCTGTTCCAACAGCATGACTGTCCCCTCTTTGTAAAATTCCTGTCCTCTACCACACAGGGCCACCTCCATGCCCCCTGTGTCCTCCATGAGGTTCCACATCCTGGCGTGTGACAGCTAGGTGAGGGGGACTGTGAAAACCATATATTATCAGGAGCAGCAGGCAGGGGGTCCGCACATCATATACCTGTGGCTTTAAGTATTCAACAGCTGTCCTGTATAATTAACCTGTCCATCCATCCCCTGCCAATTTGCCCTGGCTCTTATGCAATGTTCAGAATGAATTAGCTGACAGAATAACAGAATCATGTGATGGTGAAATACTTCAATATTTGATGTAGCCTGAGGGTGTGTTCTAAATGTCATTGCTCAAACAATAACTTTCTTCCTAAAACACTAGACGGATGAGATGGACTGTCTGACAAAACCTCAAATAAAAACTCAAGTAAAAATAGGATAAGCCATCTATCAACCAATCACTCATTCAGGTTTTCAAAGCATTTAGTTGCTTGAAAAATTGTGTTTCATAACCTGCATTGGTTGTTGGTGTTGCTGTAGCATATAATTCCTCTTCTGTATCTCTGAAATGCGTAGGGTTAGAGTTACATACTTGAGTTACAAGAGCAAAAAGGGCAAGAATGGCAAGGATCCAAGACTGTGATGTACTTTACATATGAATGTACCTACCATATCCTTTCTGGGATGCCAAGACTGGACTGCGGTAAAGAGAATTATGCAAGCACCAACCTTGACTTGGTGAAAGGAATTGCTACTTCCTCTGCTTTCATAAGGAATTGAATAATGAATAAGTAATTCATTTCCAGAGTCCACTCTGATTTGAAAACTAGTTAAGTAGGTCATTGGTGCATTTGAAAACAATATGTAGTATGACTGATTATGAGGCACAGACCCAGGGTCAGCATAATATATTGACTGCACACTCGTAGATTTAGTTGAAATTCTTCCTCTAAATCGTCTGGCAGGCAGTAAACAATTTCCATTTCTACAGAGGCATCCAGCCCTTACTATTACTTTTCACTCAAGGTCAAGGCTCCAGAATGTGTGGGATGTTGATTTCAAGCCTCAGAAACCAAGTCTGTTATCCCAGTCAATACCCAGCCGTACTTATGAACTAATTATCTTAATGTGATATGGAACCAAAATTAGGCACAAACAGCATTTATTAGGACCTATTCAGAAGAGTCCATCAATCACAGTATGTATAATTTCATCTTCTTTTAATTTGTGAATTCTGAGGAAACATCTCAACCTGCCTGCTTGAGGTCACCTGCAGGTCATTCCTAATAATTCATAACGATCTCCATTAAACTAGGCTTTATAGATGTCTAGACTATTGTTTTGCTTTATCTTTGACATCAATTCAGAATGCCTGACCATCTGTGTTCTTTTTCTTATTTTTTCTGATGTTAGTAATTTGGTGAAATATTGTTTACATAACCCAGTGGAGAACTGCTGTTTTGTGCTATTTATGGTGTCATATCATTGATAAATGAATGTCTAAGACGTATTTTCATACCATGGTTGGACAGACATTTACTTCTGAGAGAGAGAGAGAGAGAGAGAGAGAGAGAGAGAGAGAGAGAAAGAGAGAGAGAGAGACTGCATTACAAAGGCAGAGCTTATGGCTGTGGTTCTCACAATCTCTGCCTCTGGTACTGTAAGTCAGGAGAAGGATGTATGTACTATTTACCAGTGGATGCAATGCCATGGACTTAATGCAGCATCTAAACATTGTATTTTCTTAGTTGTGTTTGACAGTTCCCAGGTTAATGGTGTGAAAACAGGGACCTTGCTTTCCCCAACCTGTCAGACAGTAATTGGCCAGTGGTTTCTGTTAATAGCAATATGCCACTGGGACTACACAGCACCTCTTAAATTGTGTACAATGTAATTGGAAAGGTCTGGAGAGAGAGTTTACACATTAATAATGGATCCATGCTATTATTTATTATTATACACAATGCATACATTTCTATTGATTGACTATACACAAACACACAGTCCAGAGAGACAAAAACATGAAATCAAATGGATGTATACTCTAATCTGTATGTGTTGAAATACCCAGGTATCAGACTTGTTTGCCAAAGTATCATTCTCTGCATAGGTGTCCTCTTTGTGTAATGAGACGTGTGGGCTTTGTTCCCTGCTGGACACATCCATCCACCAACTGTATTTCCCGTCATTATGTTATAAAACTTGATATATTTAAGGACAGAGCTTTAATCAAGCTTTTCAATTTTTAATATGGTTTAAATGGTTAAGCTCCTGTCTAAGTCGTAAAAGTGTGTCACTAATATGACATTTCCTCTTTTTTTCCAGGATGTTCCTCTGAGCTCATGAATGACATATTGAGAGAAAGACAGAGGAGGAAACAATAAGATGAGACCAATCAACGATGTTTGCCCCTGGGGAAATAAGCACAAGCCAGTCTGAAGTGATGAAGTACTGATTTGGAGAACTGTCTCCATAAGTTCACAGCAGGAAAAATTCACCGAATGAAACCTTGAGTTGATGCACATGCCCAATATCTTTTTTGGAAAGGGCTGGTAAATTAGAACAGAGCCATCCTTCGTTGGACAGGAGTCCAATATATCGATTGTTGCCTGCATCGTGGAGAACATTTAAACTTCTAGCTCAGTTGCAAAAACACTCAGTTCCACTTTATTGAAACCACACTGGTATTCACATCTTACAGCTTTCAGCCCTGCTCATAACTTTAAGAGAAGCACCAATGACCTGCAGTGGAGGCATGGTGATGAGTGCCTTTTTTTGGTCTGTGGCCATTATGTGTTTGATCCACACAGGCAGAGTAAATGGAGACTGCTGGTTGATTGAAGGTGAGAAGGGCTTTGTGTGGCTCGCTATTTGCAGCCAAAACCAGCCACCTTACGAGGCCATCCCTCAGCATATAAACAGCACCATCGTGGACCTTCGTTTGAATGAAAACAAGATCAAAAGTATTCATTATTCTGCCCTCAGCCGCTTTGCCAATTTGACCTACCTTAACCTGACCAAGAACGAAATAAACTATATCGAGGATGGGGCCTTTGCTGCCCAGTACAACTTACAGGTTCTTCAGTTAGGCTTCAACAAGCTCCGTAACCTGACAGAGGGGATCCTCAGGGGCTTGGGCAAGCTGCAGTACCTATACCTCCAGGCCAACCTGATTGAGACTGTGACACCCAATGCCTTCTGGGAATGCCCCAACATTGAAAATATAGACCTTTCTATGAACCGCATTCAGCAGCTAGATGGGTCCACTTTTACCACCTTAACTAAACTGACCACCTGTGAGCTCTACACGAACCCATTCAACTGCTCCTGTGAATTACTCGGATTTGTGAAGTGGCTCTCAGTTTTTCCCAACAGGACTAATGAAAGGATGGTCTGTGACTCTCCACCAGGCGTCTCGGGCTATAGCCTGCTGAGCCAGAATCCAAACAACCCAACCTACCGAAACGCCCTTCACATGCTCTCCACTGTGTGCACAGAAGACTATGTGATGCCGTCGTTACCTGTGCCCCCTGAACCCATCACCCGCTTTCCAGACTCTACCTCCTGTGGAATGGAGGGCTGCTATTCAGGGACAGAGCCAGATGAGGTCCGAACCAGTCCTACATCAATTGAGGTGGAGGTGCAGCCCGAACTGAAAGTGAAGCAAGTATCACACACTGGTGCAACTATCACTGTTAAGATTCCTCATCCCTACAAGAAGATGTACATCCTAGTTCTATACAATAACAGCTTTTTTACTAATATCCAAAACCTGAAAAGTCATGAGGAGGACATTGAACTAAAGAACCTAAAACCCCACACTGAATACACATACTGCGTGGCTTCCATCCGTAATGCTCTTCGATTTAATCATACTTGTCTGAAAATAACGACGGGGCCTTGGACTGGGAAGGATAGAGGGACAAACAACGCAACAGCGACCCACTACATCATGACCATCTTGGGGTGTCTCTTTAGTATGGTCATTGTTCTCGGAGTCGTCTATTATTGCTTGCGGAAAAAGCGTCAACAAGATGAAAAGCACAAAAAAGCGGGAAGCCTCAAGAAAAATATAATTGAACTGAAATATGGACAAGAGCTAGAAGGAGGGACTATCTCTAGAATGTCACAGAAGCAGATGATGGCAGGGGAGAGCATGTCTCGCATGCCATACTTGCCGTCTGTTAGTGAGATGGAGCAGTACAAATTTCAAGAGATCAGTGACACACCTAAAATGGCCAAGGGCAACTACATGGATGTCCGAACCGGAGAACACCTTGAACGCAGGGAATGCGATATGTCCATGCCAGAGAACAGCCAAGGGTCCGTAGCAGAGATTTCCACCATTGCAAAAGAGGTCGATAAAGTCAATCAGATCATAAACAATTGTATAGATGCTCTCAAGTCAGAATCCACATCTTTTCAGGGCGTGAAATCTGGATCTGTGTCAACTGCAGAGCCCCAACTCGTTCTGATATCAGAGCAGCCTCAGAGCAAGTCTAGCTTCCTATCCCCGGTGTATAAGGACAGCTATCACCATTCTCTGCAGAGGCACCACACCTCGGACATCTCGCCAAAGCGACCCAGCACTGCCACTGGAGGCCCCATGCACAGCCCCAGGCCTTACCGCCATGAGTCCAAGTACATAGAGAAGACCACACCGACGGGTGAGACGATCCTCACTGTTACGCCAGCTGCTGCCATTCTGAGGGCTGAGGCAGAGAAGATCCGCCAGTACAGTGAGCACCGGCACTCGTATCCTGACGCCCAGATTGAGGAGTTGGAGGGGCCTGAGAGCCGCAAGCCCTCTATTCTGGAGCCCCTCACTCGGCCCCGCCCCAGAGACTTAGCATACTCTCAGCTTTCACCCCAATACCACAACTTGAGCTACTCCTCCAGTCCTGAATACTACTGCAAACCATCTCACAGCATCTGGGAGCGCTTCAAACTTCACCGTAAGCGGCACAAAGATGAAGAATACATGGCAGCCGGGCATGCGTTGCGTAAAAAAGTGCAGTTTGCCAAGGACGAGGACCTGCATGATATCCTAGATTACTGGAAAGGTGTATCGGCTCAGCATAAATCTTAATTCCTTCAAGTGTTTTCTAAAGGACCACAAGTTGTGTAAATGACACAGAAACCTTATGTATGAAAAGACAATTTAATGGACGGATACTTTAATTTTGCGATTAACAACTTATACTTATGTATCGCAGCATATTTTGACTGTGGGGAAAGTGGGGAAAATAAACTTGAAAAGTATCTTAGATTTGTGACATTATATATGAAATTCGTGGGAAATAAACTTTATTCTACTGTTACATGAATACAAATATTGCAAATTAAGAATATATATATATATATGTTGCAATGGATTATAGGTATTTGGGTATCGCATGGCCAAGTCCTGTGACAGTGGATTTGCTGTTGTGTACTTTGAGAAAAATACTGTAACAAACATCGAAAAACATGTCTACTGAAACCTCAATATTTTTCTTGAAGAACTAATGAACAATCATACAAAAGACAACCCTTTTCTTCCCTACATATATTTAATTCTACACAGGAACTATGTACAGATACAGTTTCTATATTTGCAATGTTTGCTGTGAAAAAGATGGAAGTCTTGGAAGTGATTGAATCAGGTTTAGCCCATGGATATAAGAGAAAGCCAATGTGTTTGATCTTTATTGAATGCTAAGTTTAGATAAATAATGACTTTGGTCATAGAGCTGGTAAAACCTTGCAATCGTTTTCGTCCTATATCTAGAGTGCAATTTTACTATTTATTTAGTTTTAAGAGGCCACAAAACCAACTGCACAATATTCAAGAGCTGGAATTTTCTAAATTTAGTATACATTGTGAGACAATTCACTGTAGTAATCTGCTGCTGATGCTCTGCATTAGGCAAATACTTCAAGAGCCATCAGTTGTATTGTTAGAACCAAAGTAGAAAAGGCTGGAATGTTTACATATACTTTTTGCATGGTCTAAGATCTCTCTGAACATAGTAAATCAGGTTCCATATACATTTTATTTGAATTGGATTATTATCAAAGAGCTGAAAAATTGTCAGTGTTGGTATTGTTGATATTGTAATTAAACTTAACCACAGACTGCAACTTTATATTTTTCCACCTGTTGTTTAGGCAGAGTGCTGAAAGAGCAGTTCAAGCCCTCATAAGTATTTATCTTACACCCCGATGGATGAATGTAAAACATACATAGTGAAACCTGTATATGGCAGCTTTTTACTTTGAATTTCAAAGAAAGTTTTGTTTTTGCTCTCTACAACATTTCCTCCCTTACGTTCCTTTGCCTCTACTTGCTTTATCAAGGAGTATTTCCCATATTGTATGATACTGTTTTGTCTACAAGTCTAAGCCAATAAAGTAAAAAAAAACTGTAGTAGTTTGTTTTCCAGGTGGTCTCGCTAAATAATTAATTTACTTTAATGTTTGGCTGTTCGACACTTTTGTAAATTATCAAAACCACCTCCAGTTGCCAGAGTCGAATATTTACTAATGTTCCATTCCATTCTTGATCTTAAATATTGGTACTGGGTTTGTATATTATCAATACAATATTTGAGTGAATATAAGAGGTAACTTGGTTGTCTGACTTAATATTTCAACCGCCTTAAACTTCTGGGATATGTGTACAACTGTAATTTTTGTTTTTCTTTGTTTTCAGTGTTGATATTGTTGACCTCATTTGTTGTCATTTTTTTATAAATGCATTTCAATAGATTTCAAGAGCCGTCAGATTTATAGGTAATTTAGCAACTAAGCTATATGTTTTTATACTGCATATTGTAGCACTTCTGTGTTTCATTAAAGTTAGAAATGTTGGGAAACCTGTGAAAGACAGTGAACAGCTGTTAAAGTACATCAGAATCAAACAAGAGCACAATAGTGTTTTTTTTATTTCCTAATACTATGTTATCTGCTTTCTGACAAAGTACTGTGAAATAAAGTTAAGGGTGCACCCATACCCTCAATATCTCTCATATTGTATTTATATGACTCAGCTATATTGTTTTACACTTAATATACATGCAGTTACACAATGTGGGCATCCAACATACCAGTAAATCATCAAACTACAACAATTCAACAAAAAACCCAGGTTATGATAAACTGAATACTTGTGATGGTGTAATGTTAATGCAATGTAAAGTAAATCTTTTAATTCAAAGTACACAAATCAAGCTACAGTATGTACTGCTACTATTCAAAACCCCTTTGCTTGAAGAACCCAAACTAAATCAGATACTTAATTTTCACCTTTTTCATTCTTCTTTCTCACTGTTTGAACAAGAAGGCAATTATTGAGAAGCATTATTCCGGATCTTCGACCTGCTTAATGGTTATGATTAACCCATCCTATTAATGGCACTTCGTATCGGAAATGTGACTTGATATTCACTGATTGCTCAATCACGGAGTAATTATACTGACTTGATAAGAATATTTTGGTTGTCAAATTTCCAGTTCTGTCAAATATAAATGGCTATCTTAAATAATAATTGGTAAAAATCCCCCACCTACCATGCTCTTGTACCTAACACCTTCAAAATCCCCTGTCGATATGAATCTCTTGTCAATAATTCATAAACTCAAGATTTCTATTTGAAGGACGGTATGGTAGTCTATGACAGCAGAAATAATAGGCTGGCTTGTGCCATTACAGATTACTCTGGTGAAGACTGATAAGTATAAAACCATTGCTGTGGGGTATTATGAAAACTAAGATAAACCAAGGCCTCTTTGAAATCATCCAAGCATCAACTTCATACTGACTTGAGTCGAGCTTGGCTCTAGGTTTCTTAAGAAATATCAAACCTGAAAGTACACAGCGAAATCCCATAGGTAAACACTGGAATTTTACTGAGATGAAGAAAAGAAAATCACAAAACTCGATTTTCAAGAAACAGAAAAAGTCATACTGATTATTTTCTGTTGATATTGGTCCTGGTGTTTGACCATGGCTTAGTGTGAGCCTGCATGTCACAAAATGTGTCTTGTTACTCTCCTCCCAGTATGAAAGTGAGACACTTTTAACTGAGAGAATGCAGTAATCTTAATAATAAAATAAATAAAACGATAAATACATCTTAGGGAGGGAGGATCTTATGCCACAGACCAAATCCATGTAGACCATAAACACTACATTTGGGGTAAAAGAAAAGCAAGAAAGAAGAAGAAATAAAGAAGAAGAAGTATTTTTGTCTTTTAAATCTTTCCCCACAAGCCAGTATTTCTGTCATCCCCTTCACAAAGTTTTGAGATGGAAGCAAAAGAGTTTCCCCTGGACATGGTGTTGAAAGAATTAATCAGCTGTCGACAGAGCGTGACTTCCGCTCAGAGAGCAAAAAGTGTGAACACTGGAAAAAGAGGAAACACCAAAAGTTTCTCAACTCCTAAGAAATGCAACATCTAATTGGATATGGGTGATCAAGTAGAGAGGATACTGAAATTGCTGTGAAGCTAAATCAAGATATCCACAGGCTGAGATCAAAGCTTAAATGGTTGATATAATTACCAGGTCTTGCCCATTTAAACCTTTTTGGGCGGAGTTAGAAAAGCACTGACAGTTACGGGACATGAGATTATCCTGAAGAAAAAGCCCTTAAAGCCAAAAAGGTTCTCACTTAGACCTTAGCATAGGGAGAAAATATCTCCTCTATTACAGTATGTATATATATATATATATATATATGAATTTAACAGAATAGTCTTACAGTGCAGTGGCATAGGACAATCTGTCATTCTATTGTTCAAAAACTGAATTTCAGCTTTCATAGACTAACACATTTTGAAGCATAGGTGTGAAGAATAGTCAGTGAGGTTGGGGGATGGATGTGGATGGCTTTAATATGCAGGTCTTTTGCATCTGGAGCTGGGTTGCTTAAGCCGCCCATCTGTGAGCTGATCCATTATGTTATTACCAAGGGGGAGTCAAGACCTGTGATGTTTGAGTTGCTCAATCTTGTTCAGCTGAAACCCTCCACTTGAGTTAGAGCCAAAGGACCCAGGACCTGCTCATTAATACAAGGCCCTGCAAGCAAAGTGAAGCCCCGGTGACAAACACAGAGAGCGAGTGAACGATATGTCAAATGAGCACCGAGCAAAGTCAGGTCACAGGGACCCCCAGTCAACACAAGAGTGCAAAAAAAGGAAAAAAAAAGACGAAAGAAGGGTAATGGTTGAGCATACCACATGTTGAAGCAGGATTAAACCGTATTGCTCATTAAGATATAAAAGAGTTAGCAAATCAAAGAGGCTTCAGGCATGAGACAGGAGAAAATGAGAAGCATGCCCACACAGGTCATGTGACTTTTTGTTCAAGGAACTTTTGCTTCTGGCGATAATGAGCACGCCTGTCTCCTCTCTGCGTCTTGGCTCTCTTTTATATTCACCCCAAAACAAAGACTCTTCTGATCATACAGGAGTACAAACGAGAGGAAACGGAGTGCGGAAATCAATTGATCCATTCTTCTGGAAGATAAAAAGCTTTTAAGCCTTAATTATTTCTCCCTCGTAGGGTTCTGAATTTGCTTACCACTCAATTCAGAGGTGAGAGCTCCCCTGCAAACACTTACAATAGATGAAAAGCATTTACTTTCAACCCACTCAAAATTAAAGTATTAAATTTAAGGAGATGATAAAGAGAACAGTTCGTCATTGATAAACCATCACAACTCTCCTATTCTTCTATTGATCTACATGCAGTTCAGGTTAGGTTCCGACCTGCCACCAAAAAGGGGGGGGGGGGGGGGTTTGTGCAACAGCAATAACAGAATACAAAAATCACTTGATGCTCTGTTGAAATTGTTGTTGTTTATATATCATACATATTGCACAGTACTGCACATATTGTAAAGTACATATTGCTTGGTTGCATGTGACAGGTCTATGGCCTGAGTATACCTAAACAATCACATTTTATTGGCAATATCTCAAACCACCTATCAGGTAGTCTCAGACGTATAATTGTGATGTGCAAGTATACATCGGAAAATAACTGCAATCAGTCTTCTTGTGTGTCCCTGGACAAACATGGGCATGATTGCTGAGGAACTAGTTTGTTCTTCTATAGTAGCCTTTTGCCAGTGTCCTTTAATCTGAGAAGCAATCAGTCCAAGTCTCCAGATGCTGTGGCTGATTGCAACTTTGACAGTGCAGCGATTGGAAGCAATTGTCCATTTTTACATGTTTGAGAGGATTATTAATTTTCTGTGATCGAAAAGAGCATTTCCAATACTCAGCTTCATCAATTTATTGAGTATGTCTGTAATCATTAGGATGTATGTTGCTTGTACGTTCAACAAGCATATCCAAGTAAAACCTGTTTGTGTGGAAGTGAGGTGTCAAGCTTCAGAGGGTGTCATTGCAACTGACTCATTACTTATTGATGATTACAGTAAGAAGTTGTATTCACAAACCCCACTGAGAGAGAGAGAGAGAGAGAGAGAGAGAGAGAGAGAGAGAGAGAGAGAGAGAGAGAGAGAGAGAGAGAGAGAGAGAGAGAGAGAGAGAGAGAGAGAGAGAGAGAGAGAGAGAGAGAGAATCCAACCCATGTAGATATTAATGCAGTGTCACACTCCTTCACAGTGGCTGCGTTAAGGACACAGGATCATCAGTCTTAAACCCTAGTTGGCAAATTCTTCAATGACCTCCTTCACCCTGAGGAACTTTTAAGAGTTTTCCCCAATAGTTAAGATAATTTATTCGGTCAAAATTGCTTAGCATAATTAACAACATCTCAAACACAGCAATGTCTGTATGTTTAAAAGAAACATGTTATGATAATAATTATGATCAGGGGTTGCAGAATACTCAAGACTTCATATTTTTCATATCAAGGTGAACGCCACAACATATCCGGTATCCGGACTGTAAAGGGTTTCTATTAGAAGGTGCACAATCCAGCTCCCGTTTTGGCTTGCTTCATTTATAGAACACGCCAACGAAGTTCACTTGTTCAATATTGAAACAATTAAAAGCTTGGCCTGTACAGTACATGGTGGTATTTTAGGAAAGTTTTTCACATCAATATTAATTTAGAAAATTGCTTTTTCTAGGCTTCTTACCCACAGGCCCTATGGGACAGCTGACATATGCTCAACAGGAAGTCAAATGTAGAGCAGTGGATAAATTGTCAGGAGGTATTAGGCTCAAAGGCACTCTCGGTTCCCCTGACAGTCCTCGTAGACAGATGTAACAACATCGTGTAAGATACAGATACATGTGTTGCCACTAGAATACTTATTACACTGAATGTGTTAAGACACCCTATCATCACCTCCCAACATCAGTCATTTGATTGTGTGATTGATTATGTCAGACAATTTGAAACAAAAACAGACAACACATTTTGAAAATATTTCCATTACCCATGGAAAACACATCAATACTACTTGTAAAAAAAGTGTTCCGTGAGACAAATACTACATAGACACATATGAATGTAAGTCAAAGAGAGAGATCACAATTTACTTGAACATCCTGACTTGTAATGGTTTGATCTGTATCACAGTGAAACAGATGCAAGAAACCTTTTTGTGCTTTCTAAACTGCCTCCTCAAAGCACCGTCTTCAGTCTAAGTGTTGGTGTTTTTATATATCACAGAAGAAACTCCTGAAGGCAAACATGTTGACATAATTTGATTTTTCCCTCAATGCCTTGAGAAAAGAAGAGACAGGAGCAAGATTGGCTCAGTGTCTGACCAAGGCCACGGTCATGTCGGATTTGGGGTGAAGAGAAAGGACTTAATGAGAAGAGCCTTCTTTCTCTGTTGGGTAGTCACCTGTGGAGTGTACGGACAATCCTTTGCTTGGACAGTAATTGCCTTGAAACAAGCCAACTGCTATCAGTGGAATGCCTCCACGTGCTACGGAGGGGATACAGCTACAACAAGCCCAGCAGTCTCTATCTGGCATCTATTGCTCAGACTGCCAGATAACAGTCTGGAGTGTGTAGCCTGTTTTACAAGAGTCCTGGGGATAAGCCCATCGAGTGTTTCACTAGGATATCCATGTGCAATGTGCGTTCAGTGAATTTCTGAGTGAAATCAATCCCTGGTGAAAATTCTTGACTGTCTCTGTTAGTTTACATGACACTGGAAGACAACACCATGAATGCTGAGTGATGGCCTAGGCTCACAACAGAATACCAAACAAACAAAATAAAGCAAAGGCCATGATGAAAACATGATCATTTTATTACATCTATAGTTTTAAATAAACATACTTTAAATAAAGAGGAAATATATAGATAAAGATCGATTATTTTACGGTAATAATGCAATTTTAGATTTTAGAATTTTTTTTTAGATAGAGCTAAAAAAAATATATGTTAGAACTGAGGGAAGAGAATCCTAATTTAAAGAATATTCCAACACAGACTAATTATAGGGGCAATGTGAAATTATACACTTTCAACCTGATAATTGGATCTCAAAGGTTGACTATAAAGAATATGTAAATGAGCTGTTGGGGGTTGAAATCATGTAGGAGCTTAAACTGGATCTGGGCATTGGGTCTCCTCAAGCTTGAAAAAAGCTATTATGCATAAAGAGTTACCCATTAATCCACTGTACAGTGTAGTTTCATACACAATTTGAACATGTTTAACAAAGTGTGCTCTCATCAAGCAAAATGCTGAAAGGGTGTTGTAAACTTTTTCTGACTGTTCGTTTTCTGTCAAGAGAGAGAAAGAGAGAATGGGAGAGAGAGTGAGAAAGGGACTGAGAAAGAGAAGAAAAGAGTTGTGGGTGATACTGTAGACAAATGACTGTGCATCTATGCTTTTACCTGCATCCATATAATAATACTGTGTGAAGTTACATTTGACATTACTCTTCTCTGAATGTCCACAGGTACATATGGTTTAGAGATTATTCGTTAATGAGACACACACGTATAGCTATTTTGACTGTATCACAGGACCCACCACAACCAGTACATTGTGGCTGTAAAACATTGCCTTTCATTATGTATTTGAGCTGCATCTCCATCTCTTACTTAATAAACATATTCACTGGTAATTATAACTTTGCACATAGTAGATTAACAATTGGTCCATGGTGGAGAAGGTGCTCAGGGCTCATGACAGTATGAATTATTAAAATGTCTAAGCATAATTTGGAGGTCTGACACAACATGAATAATAGAACAAACACACAAAAGAAGTTCAAAAATTGATTCACTGAAGGATGACATGAAAACCAACCAGAGCAGAAAATGAACGAAGATTAATAACTTTTTTTCATTTGTAAATCAGGGGTACTTTTTACCTCTTTAGTTCTGGAGTCAAAAGTAACGCAAATGCACTGTGTTGACTGGAACTGATATTGCTGCATGAAGGACAAGTTAGGGAACAGATTCCTTTGTAAGTTTAAAATATTATATAGGTGTTACTACAAGTGATGTTGAAAGTAATTCATATATACTTTAATTGAGGTGTTCCTACATTTTTGTGTGCCTTGACATGATAACATTATGAACAATTGACAATGTACCAAATTCCCTATCCTGTAGTTATTAATGTTTTCTTTGTGTATTTTGCCCTAATGATCTGTTACCTGCATTGGAGGGTTTGTTTGCATTGAAAAGCTGATCATCTAACTGAAAAAATCAGTATAATGAGTTCACAGCTCATTGATTACTAGAGCTAACAGTCACATCATTTATATGGTTTAAGAAATTAACGAAAAACCTGCTAGAATGCCTGTATTCTGTCTTTGTTCTCTCACATTAAATGTTTTCTTTAACCTGTCCAGGTAAGGTGTGAAGGTGTAGCTGCATGTTCTGTTAAGCAGTGTTTTGTTTTAGCAACTCTAACCTGATTCCTAAGTACTCATAGCCTTCATGAATGTCTTTTTTGTAGGGTGAAAACTGGTGAAGGGCACTTCCTTGGTGAAGCCTTTCTAATAAAACGGGAATCAGATGGCTGAATGACGTTGTGTCCTTGGGCAAGGCACTTCACCCTACTTGTCTCGGGGGGGATTGTCCCTGTACTTACTGTAAGTCGCTCTGGATAAGAGCGTCTGCTAAATGACTAAATGTAAATAAAACAAACAACTGTGGTTCTAATAATATAGCCACAATGGAAGATTCAAATGAATACTTAAATCTATCAAAAACAACATTGACTAACCTGCTTCTTTTGAAATAATGCAAGTTACTTTAACATTGGCCTGTAGGGTCCATTAATGACTATGTGAGTTGGGGTTCAGACATCTACTGTAACAGGGAAATATTGCTTGCTCTTGTTTATGTTTTGTGCAGCAGTAATAAAGATTTCCAGTAAACCACTGGGTAACACGACCTTGTGAACATTTTTTTGAGTCCTGGGAGTAATGGATTTCTATTTTCCTGTCTATAACTGTCAACCCTCCCTTGACGGGCAATTAAAAAGATAAAACAAAAAGATCAAACGTCAGCAAGGCAATGCAGCACATTCATTTGGCCAGTTAATAAGTCCGATGCCAAATCAATATCACATTGTGGAATACTACGCACACTGTCTACGTCATGTTTTAGAAAATGATTGTGTTCCTTAATTAAAATTAATTAAAATCTAAAATGACTAATGCAATGGTAGGGTTTCTTCTTAAGCTGTTTGTCTATGGGTGTTCGCTCATTCTACTGTTCTACTCTAGTTACACTGTACTCTACTCTTGTTACTCTGGTAGAAAAGTCTGCTGACAAAGGTAAACATGTGTGTATGTGTACAGATGGATAACGTATTAATAGACATTTGACGCCCTCGCCTTTGTAAGGATTGCTTGTTTTTGCCTTGGGTTTTGATGATAACTACATTCCTTGATCAGTAAAGCTATTCTCATTAATGACTTTTGTGTTAGTTATGCTGATTGTTCGTGGTTGGTAACAGCCCTATTTGCTTTGTAGGGGATATTTTCTGTTTCAAAAAATATCCAGCTTGCATTGGGATATGGTTCCATTGGTAAGTTTGTGTCCTGACCTTTGAAACTGTCATGAAAACCATTTTTGTGGCAGAGGCCCTCTAGCACAGAGACCTTAATTTATGCCTGATTTAAACATCTAAATGTAACAGCACAACCCTACTCTCACAGGGTTTCTGCCACAAAATAATCAGGCTACCTAACTAAATGAAGCCTGAGGCTTCAGTTGTTTATTTTGTTGCCAATGCAAACTGACTTATGTGCGTGTGCAACTCCTATGAAACACCTCCATCATTACTAGAATTGGTCACATGCCTATGAATCATCAACTTCATCAACTCCAAATCAGTTTTTATACTCTCAGAATATCAAGACTTGATTGAGATTAAAAATGCATTCCATGTAATTGTTTCAGCATTAAACAGGAAGTGTTGAGTTCAACGGTCAAGTCAAAGTAATTTTCTTTGGCACATGCATAGCGTCACCATGAAAGTGAAATTATTGTGACCTGGCCCGCAACATCTACTCAGTAGCATGAAATAATATATGTATAAAGATTTAATAAAATAGAAGCGAAATACATAACAATTAAAAAAAGAATCACAGCAATTTACAGTGCAAGAATGGGGAATATTGTCTATATGAATTGGCTGTAAGGGGAGCAAGACAGCAATCATTATCACCCTCAGGAAGATTAATGGGTCAGCCATGTGCATGCTCCATGACTTGCAGGCAGGAAACAAAACAAAGCAATAGCAATACACACACACACACACACAGCTACCTTGATTGCACTAACCATACTATGAGAAAAGATGATGTCTACTGTATAAAAGATCTTCTACAGGTGATGGTCTTCCAATGCACGTATTGTGAACTGCCTTAGATGTTGGAGTATTCAGAACTCAAACTCAGTACCAACATGAATAGGAAGAGATAGGAACTTGATCAAAGCCGGACCCTGACAACAGTTAACAAGGATGTAAGAAGGATCCTCATCTTACATAATGAGGACCCCCAAAAAAACACTTAATTGCTTCAGTCTATGCTGCACTACATTACCATTATATGAGGCTTTAATTCAGCCCGCTAACAGTCGACTGAGGTGTAATATCCTGCACTTGTCAACCTGTCTACGTCAATATCATGATGATGACTATTCACCACTTCCCACCTGTTTCCTGGTTGAACACATCAGCAGCACCAGTCCATTTGAATGGGCAGTTTCTAAGATGTCTGATGTACTGCGTGTCTGCTCTGTGCATTTGTATACTTTTTGACGGTTGTGACTGTTGAAAAAGATGACCATGATGAAGCCTGATGAGGTTTGTTGAATAGATAAACACTAGACAGAGCTGTCTTGCACTGTAATCCTCCTTCGTATCAAACAATACATTTAGAGCTGTTACTCACAGCACATTTGTACACGGGAGACAATGGATAGAATTTTCAGCTGCTGTTTAATCCGAGGGTGTTAACTAGAGTCAGTATGTTGAGACTGACAATAGACTGGATAAGTACTGCAGAGCATTAAAACAATGTAGACAAATATTTGTGGCAGTGGAAAATCAACCCTGTTTAGATTGCCGGTGCCCCACAACACTGCAACACTGCAACATGGCAGTTTGGCATTGTTCATACCCAATTAATAACTTAACGCAACCAGTTTTGCAGGCAGTGCTTATTGATTCTATGTTATTAAAATCCCAGTGCTACCATCCAGCTCTCACCGCTGAAGCATCCAGACTGCTAAACAGAGAGCCCCTACAGTCTGCTCCTTTAATTTGGACCATTTGCTATCGATATTGATTAGTTCTCCTTGATATTCCCTTCAGCAGCACGTCTGTGAAACCCCATGTAAGGCATTGCTCACCCATATGTCAATTAGACCGGGAGAGCTGAATTCTGTTTCAATGAAAGAGATGGTTTAGGAAGTTGAACAGTTTGACACCACTGCACAAGATGCTGCAGGAGCTGTTCAGAAGAACGAATTATGTAAAGGATGTGACAATAATACTAACATCTAGACTGAGAGCAAGGCAACCTAATGGGGAGAGGAGATATAAATATTCATTATAATTGCAAATTGAACTGAAGAAGACACCACGTTCGAAAGAAAATTGTGCGGCAGTACCTCTCAGTAGTTTATCACTGAATGCAAAGTCAATTTAGGATTATTCTTGTGATGATGAAATTGAAAAACAGTATAAAGGTTTTAAAGAACATGAATTGCCATGTTTTACTTGTATCTTTGGTGAGAAACAGTTCAATTAATTTCCACCAAAGACACTAAATCATGCCTATTCCTATTGAAAGGGTTTTCTCTCATCATGTTGAGGTAGGTTTAGGCATTTACGACCATACAGTTCATTTCACCTTCATCTTTTCTTAGGTATGGTCGTCAAGTCATAACTTGGATCTCAACAATTATTTATATATTTTTTACACTATGGAAAAAGTATCCTAATGGTCACCCACTCAACAGTATATTGGAAGGGCCCTAGAACATGACAGAGGTGCATCCATCCCCTTGAGTGTGGCACAGAAGGCCAGCATTAACCGGCGCCACATTACCAGCATATGGCTGCACTCTACTGCCAAATCCAGAAGGCTGTTCTGTGCAATCATCAATAAAATTAAACCACACATGTAAACAGCCACCTCCTGGGATTGAAAGAATCCCTGCTGCACTTCTGCCAGACCCACCACCAGCAGAGCACAGCGCAAATACAAGTACCGTCATAATTTACAGTTTACACACAAGAAATGCAAATGTATATATATTCATTTGAGAATCATGCTATAATGAGTTTCACGCCCTCTGTCATGCCTGATGTTATTTCACGTCAAGTCGAATCACTGGTAATGGTACAGACATCCGGTTTCATAGTGAGTTGACTCCATAATCCGTTCTGCTGAAGACTAGAGTCCCCATCAAACCTCTAGACCTTACACTGAGCGCAATCATGATTCCACACGATGATTATTAGCACAGTTTATCCTGATGAGTGATTATGAAATGTCAGCGGAGATGATTGCTGCTGATGTTGAGATATTTCTCAACCACCTGCTGTCCCTGATTAGGTTCCACAGGAAGTAACATTTCAAACCAAATCACGGACCTTAACTCTCCCTAGGAATAACTGAGCTGATGTAACTCTGTCTAAATGATGCTGATGCTGTACTCTCAGGAACATGATCTTCTTGGTACATCATCTCAGATCTTATCTGCTTTAGTCCTTAAAAACGTTTAGATCTACAGAGTTTGCCAAAAGTATTGATTGAGCCTAAATGTTAGGTCCCCAGTAATGTTTCTGCGGCGTACAGGTCATACTGCTCTCATTGTTCTTTATGACTGTTGTTTACCACATGAATACAGCAGCCTACCATTTTTTTTAAACGGGTCCCGACCAAAGGTGTAGAAAGTTTTGTGGTGAATTATGATCTTTTTAACATCCTCTCTCATTGTCGCTGTGGATGGAAGGGCCTTCAAGCATGAACATAGCTGACGAATAAGAAGTCACAACATCAAAATGTATGAATAGTGACTAATACATAGAGACATGGGCTATTTGTTCAGTCATGAGCTTCATGTATCAGAAATAGTTATAGTTAAAAAAAGACTGTTCAAATGACAAGAGGGCAGACTGAGGTCACAACCGACACAGCTAGGAGAAAATGCAGACCACAGATTACTCATGCTTAAAGGCACGCATTGTCTATTCTCTGATGTACAAAAAGAAAATTGATGGGACAGTTCTTTTCAAGTCAGGGGTCACCAGGGTAACAAATGTGATGGTTGAAGTGCTTCCTACCTAGGGATTTTTCTGTTCTATTTAATGGCTCAAAAATCAAGATGGGTACAGGTGTCTGCTTCATTTTGTTTTCACTGAATGTAAAGAAAATGTACCTTACATCGGGGGTTCTCAAACTTTTTGGTGGCAGGGACCCCTTACAGGTGTGAACATTTTCCAAAGACCCCCCATAATCATAACACCCATTCAGCACACCCTTTGTACTCTTAAATTGACACAATATGCTTGTTTTTTTTTGCTGCAAATGGTCCCCATCTCTAGATTATTATTTTTTTTTTTTCACTTTTCAATGATACAGCACAATTTTACAATATTATAATTTATGGCAAATTATTTTGCGGACCCCCTGGTTATGTTTCGCGGACCCCTAGGGGTCCGGGGACCCCAATTTGAGAACCATTGCTTTACGTAATACATGATAATTGGTCATCATGAAAACAGATGTTGAAAGCATTGACGTTCTGAGGAGGATGTTTTCTGAAGTGGAGATGTGACCATAAAAGTCTGGGTATGTTAAGTTGTATAATGCACAAGTTGGATAATGAAACTCCTCACTAGTCGGTGGAGATAGTCATGATGGTGGGCATGATTGTCTGCAAGCTGACTGCTGGGCCATCGATCCAACTCAAAACATTACTCCTGGTCCGTTTAGCGAGCTAACAATCACATCCCGCCTGATTGATGTGAAGATAATTGAGCTGCCACCAGAGTTTCCATGTTCTCTTTCGCTCTGTTTCAAACTCTGGGAATTTCATTGTATTTTACTTTCAAACCATTTGCAGCAAAGGACTCCTGACGTTTATTTATGTCAATATTCTGCCAGACTACTGACAGGGAGACAGGCAGACAGCAGTCTGGACATGATAGACCACTGCCATAGCCAGGCTAATTAATCTCTGGGGATGCCTCGCGCTGCTCTACAGGGTCAGCGAGCAGTTCAGTGCCCCTCCTCTGACGTCAGTGACTTAACGACTCTCTGCCAGTGCAGTTCTGTACAAAATGTATGATGGTAGTTACAGTTAAGTAAAAAAACACCTCAGATGAACTCATATGTTGTATTTTGACAGAATGTTTTAAAAGCTGAAAAGGGCAAACCAAATATGGTCCTCATATCACAGGGCATTCTCTTCAGACCACGAAGGTTTGAAATAGAGTAATTATGCGGAATCTTAATGAGAGATTCTGAATCCTGTTGTTTGTTTTGTTTCTATGATGCAAGGTTTGGACCAACATCACGTCATTGAAATGCAAGTGGCAAAAATAAGGCAATTTTTGTTCTAAGCTTTGTTGTTTTCCAAAGGCACTTAATCGCAATCTGCCTTCTTCACACAACAAGCGTACACCATGGAAAGCAAAGGGGGGAAATTAATCATAACGCCAACACAATGGCAACAGCGCTGTCTCCAACAGTTGCAAGATTCTGAAAGATCAAGGAATCAAGGAAATCATATTTCTTATTTTTCAACCCATCACCTTAACCAACAATGTCAAAATAAGTGTCACAAAAGTCAACAACAAAAAAAGAGACCCCTGCAGTTATTTACATATGATAAAACCTCGCAGCAAAGAAATACAGAGAATGACTCTTCACAAATTGACGGGAACATCTCACCCCAGCTTGAATTAACATTAGAGAGGTCCTGCTAAAATGATCACAAAAATGGGTTTTCTCCTTGGTCTGGGTGTTGCCACTCTAAAGACCACATTAGGACATGCCATTGCGTCTCTCCATCTGTGAATGGTCGAGCAGCAGGTTAGTGCAGCCCACACTGAGGAGAATGAAGCCAGGGTGTTAATAATTAAGGAAGCTCTGCTTCCCCATCTCTGCATTGTCCTCTCTCATGATAGCCATAAGCGGGTTGATTATCCTTTTCACTGTCGACTCTGCAAGATTATCATCTGCTGCCCGCTGATACAGTGCCCATCACATAAATGCTCGCTTTCAAACTAACTGCATCATTGCTCTTGGGAAATGGAAGCTCCATCAGAAAGCTTGGCCATGCACTGTGATATTCACAGATTATGTTAACACACCAAAGTTTACTTTTTGAAAGGAGAGGGATATAGTTTTTGAGAGTTAGGTAGTAGGCTTTGAGCATGTCATGCTTCTCCAACGTGATCATTTGTTTGATGGCCTACTTCTTTTTGGCAATCGCACATTTCAAATAAGGCTGCCAAGCTACAGTTGTAAAAGGTATTGAGGGACTGTTTGAGACATGTGTAGAATGGCTATTGTGTCAGAAAGGTTAATGACAAAGCGGACTTAAGTCATTCAGTCACTAGTGACAAGTGAAATACCTTTTACCCACGATACTTTTACAAGATAGGACAGAATAATCAAGAGAACCTGATTGCAGATCACTTTGCAGAGTGAAGTGAGCCAATTTGATTGACGTACCTTCAGCTTGTGAAATGAACTCAGATTCTAATCTAAGTGCAGCTTTGTAGACTGTCCAACTTCAATGCCATTTTCACTCTCGTGGAAGAGATTTCATGTAAAGTCAATTTAACTTAACAGACAATGGACCAGAAGGTTTACTGCTACACTAAAGTTTAATCTAAATTATCCTATAGTTACAGTCATTTAGCCATTATCTTTAGATTACATTTAGTCAGAGAGTAGAAATATTGTAAATTGTGAATACACGCGCACAGTGGAATATACGGTTTGCTTCCGATTTTCCTGAGTGCATGAGAAATGTCTTTACAATGTTGGAAGCAATTACACATTAGCATTAATTTCTCATGTTTTTTTCAGTCCTGGAGGGCAGATAATTGGGCATGGGAAGGCAGCTAGTCTTCGTAAAGTAAATTCCCAGGCTAGTTTTACCTGAGCATGATGAAGCCTTGAGGGGGACCCTGTTATTCTTTATACACTCAGAATGTCTGAGGTCTCCTACCAGTGGAAACAGGCCCCAGTAAAAGACGTCTGCTTAGTGGAGGCAGGGAAGATTTTGACATTTGTCTCCTGTGTTTTCACATTTTTACACGGATCAATGTCCAACTAGCATCAATTCCACATGAGTTAGAGCCAAACGCAAACACAACCAAGGGGATGTTACTGTATTCTGCCTGGATTGGTGGTCATTGGACCACAGGGACCTGAACGCAAGCTAACAATATGGTTTTAATACTGAACTTGTATTCCCAACAAGTGGTAGTGTAGCTCTGTATACATGCTGGCAATGTCTTTTATTGTGATACTTTCCCCCCTTTTTGACAGCTATAGTGAGAAAAGGATAGATATTACTTCTCTATTCACACTCAAACAAACTTTGAGAGCTCTTTTGGGACCCAGGACATCTGAGAGTCGCCTTTTATGTCTCCACATATAATGTGAAGTTATGTGTGTTCGCTCAATACAATTAACAAAATAAATCAAATGCGAACATCTCTTTATATATTTATAAGCATTTAATAACACCATTACTCTTTCTGACATTGCATTTATTGGTTGTGTATATCCTTTCTGCAGCACGTAACAAAGTTAGATTAAAATATCAGATGAAATCACTGTGGTTTGCAATTTGAAGTTAGAAGAAAACAATTATTGCAGCTCCCAAGGCCACACCATAACACATTGGGACTTTAAAAGCTGTTTAATGCATTACACATAATGTACGAGAGGGTATACTAACTACAGAGCACAGTGGGAACCTCTGGATACGATCATGTGCTCTGAGAGTGATATTTTAGAAACAGCTTTTTATGAAAAGCAAATGGACCATAGTTGACACCAGATCGTATTAAAGCTGTTTGGACCTTGCTCTCAAACCAAATAGATCTCAACTATTTGTATTCAAACTGCCCCACTGTAGAAGTCAATATCGCTTCCGGTCACAGTTTCAAGTGCTGTTGCATGGGAAAATGTGTCAAATGGCAGTTAAGGACAAATACAGGGTAATGACACCCAGGTTTTCCTATTTTTCATGCTGGCTCACGACTCCTTGAACTGTATGGCATTGTATGGTTCAAAGCAAATTCAGTTACATAGTGTACTATAAAGCTTGTACTTTGTGGTTAAGATAGTAAATTAATGCTGCAAGCATCATTAGTGATGCTTGCAGCAGCTCATCAGCTCTAAGAGACAGAAAGTTTCCAGAAATACACAGAATAGGCAGAGTTCGAGGAGTATAAATTGGGCAATATGCCTGTTCAGCAGCTAAATATACAAATGAAATGGTGTGTACAGGCCCACTTTCCAGAAGAGCATAAGTGGTGCAGAGTTTAGAGTCCTGCTGATGCAAAGCCCAAGCTCGATGAACACTGACACAGAATCACGTCTCCAGCCTGGTCGCAGGTGTACACTCCAGGCCACCTTTAACTCAGTGGTTCAGACAAATAGTGATCAAAGGCACTTTGGCTCAGAGAGGTGTATCACAGACCTCATGCAAGATTGCCTCTTAGGGATGGAATCCACACAGCAGGAATTCCCATCCTAAAAGCTCACCTAGTGTGAGAATTGTTTCAAACTGTTGTTGAAAAATAGAGATGCAAATGGTGGAGGCTCATTCATGGCCATGAATTCAGTACTCAGGTTATTATCTCAGCAAAAGCGATGAACATCCAAATTGCCTTTCAAACATCTATCACAAGCTACATTCACAATATATATGTACACTGTTCACCTCTTACCCTTACAGTATGGTTGATTTTGAGTGAGAAAATTATGGAGCCTGAAATAAAATAGCTAGCCGATAAACATTTGTCGTGAGTAGCCTGATGTAATTAGTAGCAACTGACAACAGCAATCTGACTCCAATATGGTTATAAAATTGTTATAAAAATAACCAAATGAAGAAAACAGTTGAGGGATGTTTTCATCCTAGAATTTTACTCTTGAATAAACAGTATTGACTGACTCCAGAAGCAGGAAGGGGGAATAATTTCAATCAAATACGAGAAAATTGACTGTTGGGGTTGAGTGGTCTGTGTAATTTGCCTCTTTAGATGCTTTGGTTTGGTTTTGAGCTTGATCCATAGTCTTGGCCTTTTACCCCCCAAAGACATTTATCTGACCTGGAGTTTTGCCAGAAAGCAATTTTATTTTGAAGCACAGTTTACTGCGGTTCATGTACATTGCATTGACACAAACAAAGAGCTCTACTTCAGATGTGAAGTTTTGACTTATTTAATTGCAAAGCTTGCTGATCAAATTTGACTTGTCAATGATTGCATCCTTTGATTGACAAAATCCAAATCAATCAACAAGTATATAGCAAATTACTATAACTGTACTAGTGTGCTTCCTGAAAACATTTAGAATTGTTCATCATTATATCAGGATTTAAATTTTACATTTTTGAAATGTACCTAACATAAACAATAGTGAAATAAAATGAGGAGTTTTCTAAACGGCATTATTTCTTTGGTTTCACAGGACAGTGCTACAGAGATTTGTAAAAGTCTCTTTACAAGTATAGTCTGGGGAAGTCTGGTCCTCCAAACCTATATAATTGCGTAAAGCTGAAAATGGAGGTGTCTGTTCTGTAAGCAGGTAATTTCTCAATCGTAACACAATTAATGGAAATCGTTAGGGCTAATGGAATAGCAAAGCTCTTGTCTGCTTCAGGAAAGGTTCCTCACATTAGGGACACTTCACATGCTTAGATACATGACTGTGCTGGGTTCCCGTTGATGCAGATTCATATGCCCAGAGGCAAGCAGCCTTATGCTGCACTCCCCATTCCAGCATGAGCAATGGCTTATTGTATTCAATCAAAAAGTTGACAAACCGGTTGCTTTGTCAAGAATAAAGACAGTTGATTTTCCAACCACCTTTCTCACCAATGAAAATCCAGAAATTGTCCAACACCCTTCAACACTTTTTATTCCACCCACAAAGCAGTAAGATTTGCGATAAACATAATTGTATGGATCTTGCTTAGAGAAGGTTGAGTCCAGTCCACTAATTAGAAATGTTGGAACGGGCCAATTCCAATATTGGGTTGCCCTGGGCGGCCATTAATGTCAAGCCCTGGATAAGCATTTGTGAAGGTCGTCCTCCTCAATCAGCTCTTGCTGGTTATCATGTCAGTCCAGAAATCATGCCTCAAGAGGCTGTCAGGGGCAATGGACTTCTTAACCCGTTTTTTCGTTTCTATTCATTTCTAATTAGTGAACACTATAAAAGATCAGTCAATATGACCAACATGGAAGGGAAAAACATATACAATATAGCTCAGTGGTACCACATTTAGACTGCAGATCTATTGGTCGCAATTCAAATCCCCCACTCTGTGTTGCTTTCGATCAAAGTCTCTGCTAAGTGAACAATTATACACTATAGCCATAAACGTATAACATGAAAACACTGGCAACTGGATCCCCATTCCATTTTGAATGACGTGTACCTCAATACTCATGTTTGGATTGTGAACAATGAGCTCAAAAACGTTATTATAGTGTTATTGAGAATGTTATTATAGTGTTAGTAAGTATGTTATTATAGTGTTATTAAATATGTTATTATACTGTTATTAAGTATGTTATTATACTGTTATTAAGTATGTTATTATAGTATTATTAAGTTGATACTGAGACACGTCCACTTTACTAAGATCCTTCAGTATATGAAACATTGTCTTGGTGAACAAAATGTATCCCATTGATGCAGAAACACAACCTTTTTTTTGTTCAGTCACAGCAACATGGCTTTCCCTGTTCCCTGTGAAGATATAAAAGAAAGGGAATTCATAGGCGCTTGCCACACTTGCTATTTTACAAATAAGTCAATGCCTGCTCATTATTAATTCTGTTTAACATGTTTACACATAACATTGTTTTGCAGCTGCAGTGTTACATATAATGTAGACTGTTGCTCTTGTTGGTTAGTGGTAGCTGATAGAAACTGTTGTATTCTATTTTAGTTAATCCTATTTTTTTGCTTTCTTACAGGTACACTTGCACTTAAAGATTCATGTTGTGTAATTGTAACTTGCTTAACTACATGCTCTTATGGTTTCTTCCCTTTAGCACTTATTTTTTGGTTGTTCACAATGTGTACTTCTTGTTTTTGGCTACCCGCAATGCTTTGGGGCTATCTTGTTGTTATTATCAGTGACTTATGCACTTTGTAAAGCTCTCTCTTGGAAGTCACTTTGGATAAAAGCGTCTGCTAAATGAATAAATGTAAATGTACTGTAACTGCCTTGAAATTGAATTACATTTGAAATTGAGATGAGCGAGACACGTGTATAATAGTGTACTATAAAATATGTGGCTTGTAGAAACAACAGTTTTAAATTTAAGTTAGAAACATTTAAGTTTCTTTTAAGAGGATTATTGGGGATTCACTTTGTGTATTAATTTGAGGGTGAGGGAGCAATCCAGCAATTAGGTAAAGCTTATGACTGATAAGCTCAGATCAGTGGCTAGAGCAAAGGCATGGACCTCTTCAATCAGGAATTAACCAACTTTCAACAGACCTCAACTTTCTCCTTCCAGACTGGGTCTTTGAGTCTTTACTGTAATCTTCAGACGTCATTAATGTGTATGAAGAATATAGACCATAATGTGATATCAATGAACAAATCCCCAAATTTTCACTTGTCCCTTTTCTCTAATGGTGAATGAAATGTACACCATTGAACGCATCATTTCACGCCAACACAGTTGGTGTGAAGAAATCAGTGAATGAGTAAGTCTGCTTTTCACAAATGCAGCTTACAAACTATTTCAAGCAAACATCATCTGACACATCCTATTATTGTGTGAACAGCAGTTGGCCATGTTCAAGCCTATCTAGGAACAATGGCTTTGGTAGTTACAAAAACATTTTTTGACACACAGTTTGTTATCAGTC
Organism: Hypomesus transpacificus; assembly: GCF_021917145.1. Lineage (NCBI taxonomy): Eukaryota > Metazoa > Chordata > Actinopteri > Osmeriformes > Osmeridae > Hypomesus > Hypomesus transpacificus. The sequence goes on along the minus strand of NC_061076.1, from coordinate 3,657,963 downwards.
GAGTAGAAGCAATAGCCAAAAGCATTGTGCCCAAACACCATGGTATCACCACCTACAGATGTAAAATCTGGCATATCACCTTTCCTTCCACAAGGGTAACACATTCATGGAGCCATCCCTGAGGCCCGCTCTCAATCTAAACTTGAATCATGCGTGAATACAGCTACAACCTAATCTTAAAGCCCAATGTGTTTTAAACAATGGGTCCCAGTGGCACAAAAAGTGCTTATCAATGCCATTTTCCTCTTGCAGCTTTGTTGTTGTGTTTAAAAGTGTGTAAGGACACCTTAATTTCCTCCCTCTCATCATCCGCAGAATAATAGCTTGTTTGCTGATAGGTAAAAAACAAGGCCTTATGGGAGCAGGATATTAGACACAATCTTCAGGAGTTTTTGTAATGATCTTCACGGGGGCTATAAAACATAATGTTGTTATTTGCAGAAAAGTTCTGATTTGCTGTGGTTGTGGGAGGTACAAGGCATTTATCAAGCATCTGTAATGGGTTCTAGGACTCACAAATGCAAGGCAGCCATTAAAGTGAATACATTCTTCACCACCACACTTGTGTGAGAACAAACTTGACGGACAAGCAATCCACTAAGCGTATATAATCCACTTTTACAATAATTAAAATATTAACACACTTTAGGAAGATTATGAAGTAAATTCTGAGCTCACAGGGCAAATTCCCCAGAGTTTTACAATAGGATTGCCCATTACTATGCATTGTGTACTATGAGTTCAGTTGTTCTGTGTTACACCGGGAGCATGAACAGTAAATGGGTATGCCAATTGATGAAACAGCATGGTGTAACCTGCATCACTCAATAAGATACAGTAGCAAACCAGTTGTCAGATGAGGATAAGGTTTTTCTTGAAAAGGTTTAGCAAAAGGAGGCTGCTACTGTATGCCAGCACACTGTATAGCATGTTAATGTAATGCCCTCTTCAATTGGGATGTTTTGATAAGCCTATCAGATAATTGCTTCTGCAGTTCCAGACACTTTCCACCCGAGAAATGTGAACGGTTTCATTTTCTTGTGTAAGAGCCAAATAATAAAAAGGGTCCTATGTCATTGCATTGTCTTTTTTGTAGTAGGTCTCCATTGTAGGTAGATAACAGCAGTAGTATTAAGTCACCTAATACGGGTGATATATTGTATGAATCTTTATTTTTTGAATCGCATCCTTCTCTGCAAAGTATTTCATTAAGTCACATAGGGTATTTCAAATGTGTCCCTAAGGCAATACATTTTCGGACATGTATTTTGTAGTTTGCTGTGTCAATTCATGGTTAATACCAGAGTCAGAAGTCATGGTCATTTAGGAGAACTAAAATACTTTACTTTGGTGATGTTCACCCTTGGACCCCTGGTCTGGAACACAGGTTGCAATGCATACGCATCACAATTAAACCCATTGTCATGCAGAGTCTGAAGCAGAACCATGCCGTCAACATTTTTTTGTTGGTATAAGACATTCTTAAACCAATCCCTTAATCTGACTCTAGGACTCTAGTCCATCATTGCACTCTGTTGGTACTCTAAGTTCATCACATTAAGACCTTCTGTCCTTATCTCTTACATGTAGGAGCAATTGCAAATAGCAAACTGCTGTAGAATTGTTCTGATGTCCAGGCTCACTCTGGCTTGGTGTCTTGTTATGTGCCACACAAAGCAATGATACTGCTGTGGCAAAGAGACATGCTGTGAAGTGTAGCAACATCAACTAATCAATGTGGCATCAGGGGAGGAAACTGGAGGATAAAATAAGCAAACCTGCACACATAAACAGAGAACCAGTTTTACCTATTCGTCCCTCAGAGGGTGGTTTCTCCAGTCTATCTCATGTCAGAAGACTCAAATCTCAAATCAATGGACCACCAGAGAGATCCCAAACAACCCCAGTAACATCCAGAGCAGGCCTCGTTTCAGGTTGGATGGAAAACTTTGCGATTGGATGCAAAGTTTTAGCTGTCAGATCAGCACTTTTCAGTACTAATCAGTACAGAGACGCTTTGTTAACAGCTGTCTGGGGAGGAGCAATGCTCAGCTCTCATTTCATTGGACCTCTGATTGCAAGGTTTAATTAACTCTACAGTCCTTCTGACAAGCGTCTCAAAAGAGAGCTTTCAATTTATGTGGGAATTTTTAATGGACAGATTTACTGGAGTGTTATTGGTTTTGGCATGATTGCCTGTTAGTGATATTTTGATTGACATCAGGTAACATAGATGATAGATCAGAATCATTCAAAAAAAAAAATCCCACCATGTCTATTTCAAAACAAGCATAATCAAAAGGTTGTATACCTTAGCACATTTAGTACATTAAGTGCATGACTCATCTGACTGAATATTTTAAGTAAAGTAAATCTGATGTGGGGTCAGGCAGTGACCTTACATTTACCATACACTTGCATCTCCAGATAGTTTACTTTGTACTCAATACCTAACCACCAGGCAGTTTAAACTATTCATGGTTGTTTGCATTGTGGTCTAATGGAAAACTGCTTTCCATCTGGAAAGAAAAACCCACGTCACATTCAGGCAAGCAATCTGGAAGCTGTACATGAACTTTCAATTCAACCAAGGGAACTAACTGTTGCAGAAGTTTAAAAGTTTGAATGTTCTTCGTAAAGACATATCTGACAGTGTGTGTGTGTGTTTGTGTGTGTGTGGGAGAGAGAAAGAGATGCCCAGCAAGCAGACAGGACCGAGCACAGCAGACGGCTTCCCTGGGGGCTGCCAGTCTATTCTGTCCAGGTCTGCTGCTGAGAGGATTAGGCACGCTGGTGACGCCTCTGTGCACACCTCCCCTGGGACAGGGGCCTGTGAACAACCTGTCACAGGAACTGAGCACCCAGGCCCTCACTAACACATCTCTCTTTTCCATTCCAATAACCAGGACCGTTTATGAATGCATGCATTTCTTCCATATCTTACAGTATGCTGGCTGTTGTTATAGTCGTCTTCTTGTATGTGTTCTTACGTTCCCAAATCTGTTCCCCTCATTCAAATGGAACCCAAGGAAAAGATAATTGTGCAACGTCACTATGGCAAAACAACTTTAGCACCTTCACAAAAGAATAAACTGCTGTTCTCAACCGGAAAAAAAATACAGCAACTTCAACAAAACATTGGTTGCTGTGATTCACAGTTTTGACTTGCAAGTTATGAAAACACGATGCTTTGCGTAAAGAACAAAATAAAATCTTGTCTCAGACATTCAGCATGACTTGTGAATTGCTTTCCAGTATCTGAAAGCTATCAGACAGCAGTCCCCAAACCCCTTTCAAATCTGGAGCCAGCTCCCCAATTAGGGGAGCTTTAGTGACAGGTCTTGCATTACTGGGCTCCACTGAGGCCAAAGACATCTCCTGGACTTGGTTTATCTCTTATGTCAAATGCAGCTTCCCTGACATCATTAAAAATCGTCTTTGATGTTTGATTAATAAGTGACAAAACAACGTAAGCTGCCTGGCAAAAAAAAAAAACAAGCTCAATTAGGATTATCCAGTGGAAACAATTCATTGAGTTTGAATATTGGTGAAGCTTGTCGAACTGCGGAAACTTTCATAAGGTTTTTAAGGGTTCAAATTTGCAATTAACTTAAGCGACAGCCAGGAGAACAATGCACCTACCCAGGTCAGCCTTCCCCCTAAAGCCTTTCCATTATTTTAACAAGCACAAAAGCCTAGTGTATGTTAATAGATTTCTTCCCAGTCCTCTAGAGCTTTCTCTGCCTGTTGTCAGTCTTGTTGATTAACAAGAGAACAATTTGAATTAGAGGCCATGTTCACTATTAGTATTCACAATATGCACTGTAGTATACTATGTCTATTCTCTCTATGGTGTCCCTCCTTCCTAAATGCTCATGAAGCACATTATATCCAAAACAGTTCACTCTTTTTGTGGTATGTGAGTTTTAATACAGCTTTGTCCCTCAATTGTGACTTGATTTCATACATTTTTGACGAGATACCGTGAACAACATTGTTGTCATTAATGTGTAATGTGCTGTGATTGTTTGCATTGATTTATTTGAAATACACAAAATAAATCTATATTTTGCCTCTCACCCTCATCCAGAAACTCCCATTCAATTAGTTTTAACGCAATAAGTTTCTTTTTGCAGACCGCTAGCTTTCTGCAAGTAGATTGTCCATGAGGAATGGAAAGACAATAGTGTCAGACATGCATGAGAACAATATATTAGGGACAAATCCTTCTGAAACTGCACTTAACACATTCAACATACTGTACACACAACAACCGATCAGAAATGCAAAAACTATTTCTTCATTGAACGTGTTCTATAGTGCAGTTATATATTGTTTGTTCAACTTCAACTGTTGTTGCACCAGCTTATGAATTGGATTTGGAGCCAATCAATCAAACAGCCATCTCCTTGCTCCTAGGGCTGGCACGGAATAATGAATCTTCACAAACCAAACATTGTGTTGAGGTGTGGGGACATCCCTGAGCCTTCAGGGATCCTGCGCAACATTTCACCTGCACCTCTTTCACCTCATCTTTCAGAAAACAACCTTCAAGAAATACGGTCTGTGTGATGAATCTTTGCAGTACACAAGCAAGCAAGTGAAAGGGATGACTAAGCTCCCCTCTTGAGGCCGGAGATGTGAGGTTGTCTGGTTGCTTTCAGCTGCTACCTACTAGTCAAAACTCAGGACCCCTCTGCTGGCATTTAGCCCCTAACAGTGAAGAATTTCTAGCTGTAGGCCCGACAGACACTGCTTCTCCTTTATTGTCTCTCAGAATCCCGATAATAACAGCAGAACCGCAGAGCTCGTACATGATCTGCAGTCTCAAAAAGCAATTTGTTCCCAAAAAAAAATACAACCAGCAATATAAATTGTTCACTACTCCACAGTGCAGAAATGTAAAACCAGGAGCTGAATGCTAATTTGGCATATTCCGATGTGAGCTCTTCTCCAATTTGCAGTAAAGTGTAAGACATCCCAGATGAATATGTATGTCTTTATGTGTTTACAAGAGACTTAAAAGACTAGGCGGGTAGATGCGATATGCCTTTTTAGCTCCGCCTCTAAGTCAAGTATTTAAAACCTATCTGGAAAATAATCCTTTAAAATGCAAGCAAAGGTCAAGACTCATCTCTCTCAAGAGAGAGAACAACTTAAATGAGGACATCCCAGTATCCTTGCATAAACCTCAATTTAACTGATGTTTTCATTTAGAACAAGAAATAGATTTACTTAATTGAACCTCCAGGCTCCAGTCTGTACCAATCGATACATTGTCTAAATGGGTAAACAGATCACTGATTCTTGTCGTAATTGTTGATGGTGTTGCTGCAATAAAATGGAAACATGAAAAACTGAGGTACAGGTCAAAACCAAACAAATATTTTTCCTCAAGTTCATTTTTGTCAGATCCAACCATGCCATTTAAGATCCCACACCACTACAATGGGCATTACTATTCTCTGCTTCTCTGGAAATCTATATTTATTTCTCTGCCCTGCATATTGTACTCACCACCCACAGATAATGCTTGTAGGTCAAACAGAGGCTGATTGTGTATATTTTCCTAGGAACTTGAGTGACTCAATTCACTGTCCTGTAGATTTGCCATATTCTGACATGTTATTACCTCACTATACATGATCATGCCAGGTTCTGGCATTGTTACCAAGATGATGCAGATATTCATTGTCAACATGTGCTGTACACTTGGAACATGATTGTATAGTGTACATTTCACTGCATTTGATACAAAAAAAGGTTTTGAGTGACTAAGAGGTAACTGAATCTGTGATAAGGTAAATAGTATATCAATAAATATTCCTAACTTGGTTGAGGCTGTTACATTTCATATTATTAAGCTTGAAAAACATAAGAAATTGCTGTCTTTGAATTCACTTTACACAGTTCTTGATGTGATTTTCCTGTGAAGCTTCCTTTGTCTGGCACCTGCATGGAGCCAGGGCCTGCGTGTGTTTTCAGCAGCTCTGGGTGTCAAAGTACAGCAATCAAGAGCAGTCAATTACATCCCAGGGTTCTGTCTCAATCAAGACTCCTGTCATCTGATTACTATTGTGTTGATGCATTGCATTCCAAGGTAGTCTGTTCCTACAGCCAGGAAGAGTAATTTGGCACCATTTTTCCAAACAGAGTGTATTTAAAGTAGCTACATGTAGTTTATTTCCACTTAATTTCAATTGAAAAATACAATGGGCGTCTTTGCACACCTCGCATGAGTTGAAGTACTAAAATGTGATTCCGTTTCTTGACAATGTGATAGTGTTGCCAGTGTGCCAACGGAATCGCCTTTAATAAGTTTGACATTTCCAGGCCCTCAATGAAGGAAGACTCTTTTTTCACACGGTTGCTATTGAAATTCACTATGTTTGATTAGAGAAAAGTGGATGTTTACAATGTACAATGACTTCAGAGCAAAGTCTCCTTCTGTGAGGCCACAGAATGAGACTCATTCTCATTCTGTAAAATTGGACAGCCGGACCTGAAATGGAGGGGATATGGATTGAAGATTTCCTTCTTCCATCTTTCTAGACACCATATATTGTTATGGTGAAGATTAAAGGCAGCAATATGGAGTGGTGAAAACCACTGTTGGTTACATGTTACACTCTGGACCATGAAAGCTCTCTGTTCTTCTTAAGACACATAAAATAGGCAGACGTCAAAGCAAATGTCTCTAATGCTCTCAGGACTGTGACTCTCTGTCCATTCAGTAGAGAGAAAGCTAATGCTGTACCTATTTACAGATGATTCATTGGTCTGTTAAGGTAAGAGTGATTGTGTTGAAAGGAATCTTCATTTAGCCTGCCTTTGGTTCATCTTTCTTTGAGGCCAGATTCATTTTCCACTTGGAAGCACTCTCACAGGAACAGCACTACATACTTGTTATCCTGCCAACAACAATGACATGCAAGGTGTGAACACTACACCAATCCAAAGCCTGTATTCTAGTGCTGACACGCTGTCTTTTAACACCTAGAATGTACTAGGTTTATTTTAACACCTATACCAACTACATTTTAGATGTGTGGAGATTCATTGTACAGTATGTTACGAAAGGCAAATTGTCTCTTCATATCTTGAAGAAAGAGCAATAATTTATTCTGAATCATAATATTTGACAACAATGGTGAAACAATGTTTTTGAATTTCATTCAGTGGCTTACGGCAATCCCTTTTTAGTCCTTTGTATATATGCACGGACAAGGAATGACCGTGGCAACATAAACAAACAAATATGAGTGTCTGGTTGTTTTGCAGGTGCATTACCATAAGCCCTTCTCATTAGAATGAAAACCACGTAGGAAGAAGCATGGGAAAGATGTGGGCTGGAGTGGCAGTGGGTGGTTGTAAGGAGATATATAGATGGTGGTGCGAGTAAGAACCCTGAAGCCCCATGCATACATGTGGCAGTGGAGCACAAATATCAAAAACGCAACACAGTGGACACACATCTACTGACAGAGGGATTACCTCACACAAGCACACCAGATAGCCTGCAATAAGTCATAAGCAGTTCTGTATTGACCAATGGCTTGCTGTCTGTCTTGTCAATCAACTATCAGCTTTACCACCTATTGTGACATTTACATTTAGTCATTTAGCAGACACTCTTATCCAGAGGCGCCCTACAGTAAGTACAGGGACATTCCTCCCAAGGCAAGTAGGGTGAAGTACATTGCCCAAGGACACGTCATTTTGCACAGCCGGGAATCAAACCGGCAACCTTCTGACTAATAGCCTGACTCCCTAAATGGTCAGCCATCTGACCCCATCTGACACGGTACACTAAGTTTGACTGAGCAGATCCTGAAGGAACGTTCTCCTCCTGGGGTTTCAACAGTCTAAGACAGTCTTATAGGCTTTACAACTGTATGTAATCTTTTTGTAAAAACACAAAATGGAATTTAGATTAGGCAAAATCTGAAGGCAAAAAGCACGCTGAATGCCCAGGTTAAGTTGAGGCATGAACATTTAAGTTGGGGTTAGGGTTAGGGCTAATTAGGTTGGTTGAGGGGCAGTTCTATGGGCGCATGTGAAGCCCTCTGTGACATGCTTGCGTGTAAAAAGGGCTATACAAATAAATTTGATTTGATTTGATTAATCGATGCATTCTTGTGAAGAAGTGAATTCCACAACGAAACTTCAGAAGTTAGCAGTTTTAAAGAATAAGGTGGTGTAACTTTCCGAATGTCATGCTTTACATTTAGAAACTGCAATAGGTCTCTTAAGAAATGTATCATGTTTAAAGAGAAATATGACCACTTATTATGAATGCTCTTGTTCATTAGCTAAAGTCTGAGTGGAAGAGGCACCTCCTATCTACAAAACATACCACTGAGACTTACCTTCAAATCCTGACAAATTATTACGATATGTCTTGTGCTATCATGCAGGGCTGTTAACTGTGTAAATACTTAAAGGATTTGAGTATGTAATCCCTTGGGTTAGATACATTCATAAATTTGCAGCTAATTTTTAAGATGAATTACCTTGATCGTGGCTTCTCTACTTTACGTGATGGCATCGAATAATTAGGATTAAATGGTTTGTGACTTCAGCAACTCTAAATTCTGAAGTGGTGTCTATTCCTAGTATACAGTCCATGGTCTCACAGGTTAGAGTTTGTTGTCCTTTCAAGATGTTTCAACCATTACAACAGGACTAAAACAACAACTATGTGTCAGATTATTATTTACAGATTATTATTATTATTATTACAGTACCATGAAACCTTGCAAGGTTTTTATTTGTATCTTGCAGCAAGACAAACGCATAGTATGTTCAACAAGGAAGTTTTGTGACATATGGTTACACAAAACTTAATGTTGGCAAAGTGAGAGTTCTGGCAAATAAACATATCAATGTAGGTGCTGAAACATTTTCTTTTGCAGAATAATGTAGCTTCGGTTTTTAGAAAAATAGAAAAGCAGGTTGATTTTCTCATTAAAATTGACTATATCTATGTTTACTTCTATAGAAATGTACAAAATGCCTCACTCCTAAATATTCACGTAAATATTTAAGGTTGTATTTGTCTAAAGTATGCCAGATTTGCAACATAAATATGAAATGATGTATATGTACAATGTGTCCCCATATTCATGAATATGACCTTCTTTGCAATTGGTTTTCACTGCATTTAAGGCCAGAATATTTAAAGGGTAGATCAATATGCAGTATGAGTGCATGGTTCAGCATTAATCCTTTATTTCAGATCTATTCTATTTTGTTTTGTTTATTTGAAGGAAGAGATGGGGGAGGGGATTTGAATGTCAAACTTAGTTTTATAGTAGTTGGTAGGCCTGAGGCCAAATCTTTCAACAAGCAGATGTTCTCCCACCACCTTTACAGAAGCTGACATTTTTGTGGTGCTGTGAACACTCCTACGCATGAGACAAGTCTGAAATAGTAAGGCAGCGTGGACCAGAAGCCAGTTCTACCCGTCTGATTGGACATTCTTCTTTATGGTAAAAACCATAAAGAAGAAAAATAGCCTTTTGTTTCGGTTCCCATTCAATTTACTCACTGCACACCTGTTATTATTCTTTATAAGATGTGATGTTTCATCACCAAGGGAAATCCTTGCCAGACAGAGAGTTAGAGCATGGGGTGGATAAGCCATTATTAGAACAGCTCTCCAATAAAACTTGTCCAGTTGTATTTCAGGTAGACTGATGCTGATTGCAGGGTTTTTTCTTACTGTGTGACATGCTCTTCAAGACATCATTTTTTGTGGAAACCTGAAGGGAGTCGCCACTAAAAGCCACTAATTATTAAACTATTGACCAAATACTGGGGATCAAGATTTGCTTCCTATCTAACCTGCTAGTCTTTGAGAGGAAGACAAAATCTCGCAACACTCCAGAAGAAAGACTCGAACAACCATAATAATGTGGAGGCGGAGGCTAGACTGTTTTGTCACATTGTTTCAGCTATATTGCATCAGTTGCATTTCTAACAATAACAGTGGCCTAGTAACTGAGAGCAACAAGTCTCCTACCTGCTTCTTTACAGCATTAGCACACAAATGTGAATCGTAGTAATATAAATGTATCCCTCTTCAACCGCGTCTGGATTTCCATCAGCATTCATTTTTCTTGAATCCAAACCACATGGACCCGATAATATATAGTCTACATTACAATGTATCAGCACACCTGGGACAGATTCACTGCCTCACCTGAAAGTTAAGACAACCGATTTGTCTTTCAAATAATCTCACCAATGTCATTGGAGGACTTTTAAATGTTACGTCTGGTTTTGTCTTGCCTGGATGTGTTGCAAATACAATATCCTCTGTATAGCAAAAGATCATTTACCATAGGTTGCATCCCACCATCCAAAATGGCAACTATGTGCCCTTGGCTATGAAAATGTTTATCTGCTAAAGGACATGATACATCTGAGTTAAGGCACTATTTAATGTGGGCCTAATTTAAGACCAAAGAAGCGGAAAAGTGCTGTAGGACACTTTGTTTCGGTCATCTCATTAATTGGGTGGCAATTAAGGAAACAAACCCTTCAGGCAGTTTTTTTCACAGCAACTGTACTGCATGTATCATACTGCGCTTTTAGAACTATTAGTTACCAGATTATATGTGTCAAATTAATAAAAAAAAACTGGTTTAATTTTTATAGGCTTAATGATAAAATCCATTCACATCCATTCAAATAAATAAAAATCACTTTAATAGTTAGGCCTACTCAGACAAATCTTATTTGCTGCTAAATTCCTATGCATAGCCATGCCAATAGGAATGGTGGTATCCAATTAACACCAAGACCACCAGCACAGGGAAAGAGATGGCATTGGCAGGAGTCTGTTGAGTGTCCAATTGATCACATGATTTTTATTTTATGGCTTTCATTTGAAGCCAGTTGGACTTGAAGTGATGAATGAAGTCCAAAGCATCAGAGGAGAGGAGTCTGAAGAATTATGAAACTAAATGTGTGAAATTGGTTGACAATTAGAGTAAACAGTGAGCCAAATCTACCTCAGACAGTTGCATGAATAGGGCAGGTTGCTACGATACATCATGGACACACAGTAACTGCAAATCCCTCTGAAATAATGGTTCTATTCAATGCAGAAGTAACTCTTACACTGTTAAATGGTGTACATTTTGTACAGGAAGTACGTTGCAAATATATGCTTACGCTACAAATAGTGCACTTTTACTCCCTCCTCCACTTTTCTTCATTGTGTAGTAAGCACCTTGCAAAGTTCAAAATTAAAATCACGTAACACAAGCAATTGTGAATGCTCCATTTATGCTTCCCTACATTGGACATACCTTTCATATAATAATGAGAACAGAATAAAAGTGTTCATGTTTTTCTAATGCTCTACGACAGTACATTGGTGTCATTACACCCCCTCTCCTTCCCTGCGTATGCCTTAGTATGTAAATAGTGAGAGGAACCAAGACTTTGACAAGCAGAAACATCCCTTTAATTACCTTTAATCCGCTTTAGACCTGCTATGCTCAGCCTGCAAAAAGTCTGGTACAGCCTGCTCATAGGTAAGCCTACAAATATGAATGACAATGATTCATGCTCTACAGCAAAAACATATTACTTGCAGGTCATATGTGTTTTAAACCATTTGTATTGATATGGTTCACGTTCATGCTGCTGTCACATGGGCAATACCCCAGGCGTTTGATGTTTTTCATGCCACATCAGGTGGGTTTTGGTTGTATTCCACAGAGTAGGAGGAGCAGGTGATGGCTGTGTCAGAAGGGGGTGTCAGGAAGAAGAGTGGAGCATGAGCGGAGCATGAGAGCGGAGCTGTCCCTCCGTAAAAGGCTCCTATTTCTTACGCAACGCAATTTATGTACAAAACCAACAAAAAAAAATTAAGACCATCAATGTATCAATCAAGTATTTTTATTTCTAAAGCACTATGCCATCTATGTAAATCTCAAGGGTTTCCATTCTGTAACTAATCAGGTTGTTTATGATGCAAGGTTATGTCGCTTGTGTCTAGTGTATTCATTAACCATGACTCAGCACAGTATTATTTTATATTACAGAATTCTTAACTTTCAGTCTTCCAGAGCAAAACTCTGGACATGTGGCTAATAGGAGACAATGATTACCCATTAAAGGCCTATATCATCACGTTTTAAGAGTACACAGTCCCCACATCTCTAGGACAATACAATCAATGCAATCAAAGCTGTCAATGCCCGTGTTGTAATAGAAATGCATTTTGTTGTATGAAAATGCCTTTCAGATGTTGGGATGGATTGTGTAGGGGGCATTATAATACGGTCATCGATCATTCAGTGTTTCCTTTGAGGAATGTTGTGTTCTGCACTCTATTGCCATGTGGAATGAATGCCACTTGGATGTTACGAAGGAGATATTTCAAGGATGTAGGCAGCATGATGGAGAGCTATATCAGCCGGTGGCGAACACCAGGGCATTGCAATTAGCGACCATCTGTTTCCTACTTAGTAAGTGAATGTCTACATAAGTCGCTACCAGAAAAGCACGTCAGCAAGGTATGTCAAAACATTCATGACATGAAAAGATTGAAATTCACATTGTCTTCTTCCCCCATGGATAATTGAGAAGAGATCACGATGCCACAGGATTGAGGCTTACCAGTGGTCCTGAGTTGATCCCAGTTGGCTGGATTCAGAGGAAGGCTGCATTCTCCTCCTAGTCCCGCTAGAGGAGAATATATTGTGCATACAGTACACACCTCTATCCCTCCAAACTTTGTCTGAGGTCATTGAACCTGGTTTTGCATTGCTCAGGTGTTCTTGAGACTCCAGACAAAGATGCAGTGACAGCCACTGTTAAATTGTTCCGTTTATGGGGGATGTTGAGCAACTCCATGAACCTTTTCTATGTTTTATGTCAGTGAACTTTCATCTTAGCCTTGTGAATTGAGCTTTTCTCAGTCATTGCATTATTCATGTTTTTTCACACAAACCCTGTTGGTAGTGTTGAGGACTGATTGGTAATAATGACCAGGTAAATTACTCAATCATTCAATTATTCCACCCACATGGCGGAGCCGGTCTCACCGACTTCCGGATGAATTGTGTGAGCAAATAAAAGACCAATAAGTCTTTCAGTTATACCTGGAGAGTTACACAGTATCTGGAGATTTACAAAGTACCTCAAAGTAATATTAGATGCCACTCTGGTGTCTTCTGTGGATCCTAAATCTTGGCCCGAATGCATATGCAGTACAATCATATAACACAAATGTTCAGTTACTATTCTTTAGTCTCAAATGCACTCCTCCTGAACCCTGAGTAATGGGCCTTTAGCATGCTAAAATCACCCTATATTACACTGATGTATAGATTAAGACTGCTCACTTTTGGCCACGTGCAGTTTTTCTCAAATCATAATGAAAAATTGAGGAGGACTAAATAGCTGTTGTTGATGCAGTCACTGCAGTTTATCTACCATGTTATTATCCAGCCTAGCATTCAAAAGATTGTTATGTGACTAAGCCATCAAAAATATGTGTTCAAAGTCACTGTATACTGATGTTTAACCATAAGGTTAAGCTTAAGGCAAATAATATGTATGGACAGTTGGAACAATATTTTCCTTATTATTTATTTTAATATGTTTCTTAGTTTCTTAGGATCTCTAAGACAATTACCTTAAAGTAAATATATTATTGCATTCTATTTGCATGAATATGGTGTATTTTATTTGATTTACATTTACATTTACATTTAGTAATTTAGCAGACGCTCTTATCCAGAGCGACTTACAGTAAGTACAGGGATATTCTCCCCGAGGCAAGTAGGGTGAAGTGCCTTGCCCAAGGACACAACGTCATGTGCACCGGCCGGGAATCGAACTGGCAAATTTACATATTTAAACCCCAAAATAAGGTATATTACTTAACGGCATAGTTCATGCAACTATCAACCAATTTCATGCTAGGAGATCCTGTTAGTGGGTGATATGGAATTAATTTGATTTCATCTACAAGTTTGATGAGTTAAAGCCTGGACCAAATTCAAGCATCATTTGTGTTGTCTTTGATGCTAGATTCTATATCCAACCCAAACTTTACTTATTCATATGTGTGTGATAATGTGGTGTACAGTGGGGCACTTTGTACAATGATATAATAAATGTACTGAATGGAACAGACATTCTGTGACAAAAACTACATGCTGTGCTTTTTGAAACACTTGGTTCGCAGTTGTCAGACAGTTCATGTATTTGTGTACACTACAAAGCATGCATGCAACAGGACACTGATTGTTGTTATATAGTGCACACTATATTGACATTCATTTTCTTCACCTAAACTAAAGCTTATATTTACAGCTGCAAAAAAAGCAAAAAAACTGGTTAATTCCTGCCGGACCATTCAAATATGGGTCGAAAAAGACCCATAGAACCCGCCTTAATAACTTTGCCATCCAATCACCGATTTTATTTCTGAAAACTGCCAGATACTCATGACAACTTAAGCTCAAAGCACATATCATTGGTTAAGGGGTTAGTGGGAGGGGGAAATAAATCTATCGTCTGCAACGGCAGCCATTGTTTTCTGAGGCGGAGCCAGAGCGGAGACCATGGGAGATTGCCTACAGTGTTAGATATACAGCTTCGAATTGAAATCGGAGACGATATTATGAGTTAAGACAAGTTCCTTAATATGTGTTGTCAATATTGTCTATTAAAAGTCTCAACTTTTTACTTACGAAGAATTTGTTTGTGGGAGTGACGCGAGTGTTTTCAGGAAAGAATGACGTGTCCGGCTTGGCCGTTTGTGACAGGCAGCAATGACGGTAGTAGCACTGTTTAGCTTCGATTTGAGCAGATTTCTAAAAAACTTCGAAAAACAACATTAACTAGGTAGATTATGTATACTCTAAGCTAAATGTACATGCCTTGTTTGGCCAATTCGGTCGATTGTGGAAGAAACTCGAACGTTTTTTACTTATCGAGAGGAGTATCTAGCCATAGCGCTAGCTGCTTTTAGCTGCTTTTGGGACAGGATAATTCCGGTTTCCCCCATGTCTCCACTAGTCACAAGAATGGTCATAACTTTTAATCAAAATAAGGTATTTCTAATCTGTCTTCTGTTCTACATTGCCCACAGACTTGTGGATATTCCACCTACTCAAAGTTTTTCTCTATCTTGTAATTAAAGTGGTGACAAATTCAGTTGTCTGATGAGGTATGGTGGATGGAGAAGTTTTTGTTAAAAATATCTACCTGAAACCACTTTGATAAAATATGATTTGCCTTAAGTAATCATATATTCATTTACATGATAAAAATCCCCTAGTTCTCCTCTTCAAGATGGTATAAACAGTTAAGGTGTATGATTTTATATGAAAATCCATAAAATATGAATATTAATATGCATATCATATTTCAACAGCATATGGAATGTTCGGAATTTTGTATTAGGCAGTAAAGGGTTAAGTATGACAGTTGACATCCTGACAATCCTTGGCAAAATCAGATACATACATACTGACTGAAGAAAATACGTCCAGATTGAGCGAAGGAAGTGAAAATGAAACACCACGCCACATGATACATTTGACAAGATTCGATGTGAGTGTCGCTATAGATCCTTCACATTTAGACTGTATTTTCTCAGGTCTGCAGACCATGGGTCAATTACCATGGGTTAAATTCATCTTACCAGAAGATTGTGATCTGAGTGTATTTTATGCCTGTAACATTTTGTAACACACTGGCCTCCTAATATTGCTGTGAACATATAATGTGTGAGCAAGAGTAGGCCTCAACCGTTTTGCAACAAAAGGATAGGCCTGCAGTATGTGCACAACTCATCCAACCGGAAGGGAATTGTTTGTGTCTTCCTGCCTATTTTAAACCATCATCTTGATGATTCGTTTCTCATCCATTTCCACCGTGATTGCTTATTCTGGGCCATAATGGAGACTGAGCTAATTTCAATTTTGTCATGGATAGTGCCACTTCATTTTCTGCAGCTGAATCACAACAAAACATCCATCAAGCTATCCTCATAATATCATCCCTGACAGGGCAGTTAAAAACAAATACATATTGAAACACAAATACTCTGTGCTTGTAATGCTTTGGTGGTGCAACTGACTCTTAGTACCACTCAGTATCTGGTCTTCTGTAAGTCATTTATATCATTGCCCAAATGTATGCTTATTGGTAGTGACATTTAATTTAAAGAAATATTTTTTTTTGTAATTGCGTCAGTCCAATAATTTAACATAATTTAACACAGTAAGATACACTAACAAAATGGTAATTGCATTATTTATACATGGCTATGTGTGTTTGTGTGTGGTTTTAATTACATTTACATGTGGAATGTGACAAAACTATAAACTTGACTTGAGGTGTCTTGGAAAAGAAAAATCAGCACAAAAAGGCAATACCAAAAATCCTGGTTTAGAGAAACCTTCTGCTGTATGAATGATTTTAGGGTGAATACAGAATCATAGTTTCAATGATGCACCCAATGCTTGCAGGCAGATTTCCTTAGCTTAATGTCTCAAAAAGCTAGGCCTTAGAGTAAGCACAAATCAATACGTCTGCTCAAACATCTTCGCCTTGAATAAACCTGAATGACTTGGAATGATGCCAACATCCTGTTGGTGAGGAAGCAGTTCACTGCCTCATGTCTCGCAACATAAAGAAATCGGTTTATTGGCAAATTCATCATTCTAATAGTTACGGATTTCAAGAAATGTTGTCAGGCATTGCATCCAGTTACGATAAAACAATAACAATAAAAAAAATCTACTTTTCTAATCCAAATCACTATCAAAACATTTTCGGATACAGCCTTCATTAAAGTGTGAAAATGCATGTGACTTCACCCTGAAGCCAGGGCTGTGGACTGCCTTGGATTTGCTATCACTGCTCCAACAGACTCTTAGCTCTTATCTTCTCGTACCTCATTTTCTCCCTCCACCGAGTAATAACAGCAATACAATTTTCTTCACCTCTCTCTTGATCCTGTAAATATCAATAATGGACATCCTGAAAGTTAAATGTATATAATTAGCTCCCCATCGTGGAATAATTACCTCCATTCTATCACTTAAATTGACCCTTGAGTCAACCTATGATCCTGCTCAAACAAACAACACTATCCACTTCTACCCAGCTTTCTCTGTTGTCCGATGGTAATCAACAAAAACAAGTTGACAACTTAAGGAACCACTGTGTGAACATCACCATAAAGAAAATTATTCTTCATTCCAGTGTTGATGAATAAGAATTAATATAGAGAGAAAAATGAAAAATATAAACAAAGCTACATGGCATAATAGTGGAAACTTGTCCACAACATCTGAAGGAGGCCTGTCAAAACATTAAATATATGTCTCTTATTTACGGATCATCAATAATATGGATGTTCTGTCCGCAACTTGGCCCCGTGATTAACTCACTTCATTTGGTTCTCTCTTGGGTTTGCCCTCTACTCCTGCTTCAATCTTCAGGGTCGCAGCTTGTAATATAGTTACATCTTTTTTTTTTTTCTAGTTCTTTCATAGCCTAGTCACTGACCTTTTTAACCCAGCAGCATTGGAATTTATGGCTATGCCAGTAGTATTCTGGATTGTGTCGTAAAAAGCCTAATGCACTGTACAACGTTTTACAACACAATTGGTCAGAGGAGCACCGTTAAAGTATCATACCCCTGCCTGTTTCAAAGTGTATGTTCAGCTGTGGCCACTTACACATTAACAACAAAAGACAACACAGATCTCATACGACTCAGGTTTAGGTGAGTTCAGTTCTGCTATTTTTGATCAGGCAGTGTCACACAAGGTCTTATAACACTGCATTAACAAATCAGCTCTTCATTCACAATGATTTACCTGAAGGAAAGAGTACAGAAATAGTCACCAATGTTCCAATCTGTATTTGTTTGCTATCTGGTTTAATAATCTTCAGAAAAAGAATACAGTAATTACTCTGAGGTAGTTCCAATATTGAAATAGTCACCTTAAAGAAAAGAACCACACAATGTATTGATACACTGACTATTGTCAATTTCAAAGTAGACTGAAGATTGTAGATTTCACAAATACCAGCCCTGTCTCCTTATTCAACTGTATCATCTTTATGCCAGACACTGGCACTAATTATCTTTTTCTTTCATGCATCAACAGGTAGAGAACCTTTGAATTACAAGCTCTACTCTTGTCAAGCTTGGTCTATCAAGAAGCAACAAGATGCATAATTCATCTCCACAGAACTCCCTCTGCTTCCTCTAAAACACATCAACAATCATGACTAGTGCTCTGATATTTAAATCAATCTACATAACTGAGCTGTAGTCATTCATCACCGATCTTCAAACATAACACCAACTTCAGCGTTTCTACAGGTATCAAAATAGGCTTCCTTCTAAGTCCATACAAATGCTTCATAGCCCTGGACATATTTAAACCTTTTTGTATACACACACAACATGTTTTCTGTGATCAGCCTCAACCTACCATTAACAGCAATGTGATTTTGAAGAACTTAAGACTGCATTGTGCTGACTTCCACTAAAGGCTGGGTTACCATGGTAACTCCTGTCTAGGGGTGCTAAGCATAAGCTGCAGACAGCAAGGGGAAGAATCACATAAAACTCTTCTCTGAACAATTTTGGTAGAGATTCTGTGTAGCCAATTTTTCTCTTTTACTTCACTACTATCAAATGAAACCTGCAATTCAAAGACAAAAGTTTTTTAGGTAACTTAAACTTAATGTTAAAATGTCGAGAACAATGCTGAAAGAAGAGGTTCTCCAAGTCCAATTTGTCCTTCAAGATGTTGAGGAAGATGAGCACTATCTGGAAATAGTATGTTTTCTACCATTTGGTTGATTTTCATCGTAGGGATCAAATAAAGTGAAATTTTCACATAACTTCCTCCCTATGCAGGATGTCCTATTCAACGTATAATATCAAATAGCATTCCCATTGGTACTCTTTCCTTTATCGAGCAGTCAGGTATAAGAGGGTCATTTTGTACATTTTTCAACAGTCTTACCAGCATGTTCACAGTACTGTGCTGAATTCTAGTTTGCCAGATCTCTAACTGAAATTCAACAATGGATCCACTTTGATCATTCATCCACATAGAAGAACGTGTAAAAAGGTCTCTGAACACATCACACACTGGAACCCGAACCTTTGTCTCATCAGAACATCTCCCTAATGACACCTTTCACAACTTGGAAAACAAACCAACGGCTGTCTGACATCAATAGGCAACACAATAATACTGTCCTTTGAAGTAAAACTAATGTTTTTCCTAATAAAGATGTAACTCTGACACAACACAAGTTCTTGGTTCACCCTAAGCAGGGTGACAAGCCCAGGAGGGAGCTTGTGTGGAAGGCTACGGTTTGACTTGATTCAGCAGCGTGTCTTGTATATCTGAGAGCATTAATCTTTTTATGGCTGTCTTTTTCAACTCATCATCACAAGTATTTTCTCTCATGTCAGGAAATTGCATGCTTTGAAGTTCATTTCATGCATTTATGCAATGTTGAAAATAGAATAACCCTTTACATTTCAGATTAACATAATAGTTCATCATAAAGCTAATTGAAAAATGAGCCATCTCCGACAATTTGCCTAAACTGGTGAATGTTATACATGTGTCATTCTCTCTAATGGAAGATAAAAGGCAAGAATAATTTGTCATTTTAACTTTGTCTTGTTATAATAACACAAAATGTCTTCCTTTTTATGTCTGAAATCATTGACTACAATCACGATAGTCCAATTGCTGGGCTGATTTGCTTTGAGGGGTATAAGAAACTGGATGAACCTACATTGGGCTCTGACTGTCTTCTTATTTTGTCATCTCATTGTGCAATGATAATTTTGGTGTCAACTGCCTTCAAAGGTGTTACAGCCATTGTTCACTGTCCTGGTTAAATTACTTAATTGATATCCTGATTTTGTTGATCACATTCTTTGAGAAAAATGTTTCTCTTTTTAATGACCAGCAAGCGTAAACTTATTTTGGGAGATCAACCACATATTGCATGTTTTGGATGGGGAAAAGTTTTATGTTTGTCCAGAAAACCTTAAGATTATGCCCGAGATTCCTAGCAAGCTGACTTCAAAGGCAATGTGATTGCCTTTTTGTATTGTCTTGTGGCAATTAGACAAAACAAGAAACATCCTTGAGCAAATCATGTTTATGCCACTTCCCTGTAAACACTCTCAGAATATCTTATTAAACACCAGTTGACTTGCCCAGAGGATCAAAACGATGTTTTATTTATTTTATAGAAAATGTGTTGTGAAGAGTAATTTATGTCAGATCTTACTCTCTGCCCTCTTAAAAGCAGAATAATATACTCTTGCGTCTTTTAAATGCTAACAAAAAAAAGATCTTATTCGGTCACGTTGGATAGATTAAGTGCTGTGAAATTTACCAACCCACATGGGTTTGTTTTTAATACACAGTAATAGGTACTGAATAGACAATTAATCTTTTAATGAGATAAGTAAAAATAGTAAAGATAAAGGGGAATTGTTTATCATGACACTTTCAACAAGTTCAAGATGCAAGCTCTCTTGTTTCTGTTTCTCCTTTTGATAAAACTTTTAAGATTATTTGGTAAAACTGTTATGTTCCTGCTGGTTGCATGTAGCTCTTGGAGTTGGTGAGTCTTTGCACCTTGAAGGAATGAAAGCAGTCAACCGAATGATCGGCAGAGCACTGTGGGTGCCCCCCAGGTTCTTCAAACAGCCAGTCAGACCTGTCTATCAACATCTTACCGAAAGACAGCCACTGCAGTTGTGATACAGGACCCCTCTCTAACCAGTACATGGGGCCTTGGGGTTTTTACTGTAACGGTAGCAGTGTGTCAAATTCTGCCATCAGCATCTTTGGAGAGATTAATGACGATATTAACTCTAGAAGACTCTCTGGCCTCCACTTTCTGTTTCTAAGTAATCCAAAGAGGCATCCAGCCATACCTAAAAATGCTAAGTGGATGAATTGGACTTCAAAAGGTATTTGATATTCAAGGCTCATGTATAGCAATTAAGACCTGCCATGGAGGCATGTAGGTGGCTAAACTTGTGTATTCTAAAGTGAGGTGTCAATTACATGTCTTGAAAAAGAACTTGTTCCTCACCCAACAGTTACATTATCGCCAGCAGTTACATTATCGCTTTTATCCAAAGCGACTTCCAAAAGAGAGTAAGGTTAAAGAGTTAGGTTCAAACCAGGAGAAAATTAGAACACACTTAATCGAGAAATCTGAATAGTCTAATGAAGGCTCTGCAAAGTCCTGATTAAAATATGACAGTAAGTGAAACACACTCTTCTCAATGAATCACTGATGTAAAGAAACATTCAGCCCATGTCCATGTTTTTCTGTTGTGAGATACAAATCATTTCCCCTGTCTGACAAGTAACTGGTTGAATGAAGTAAGATGTCCCAGACATCTTAGGTCCTGTGCCATCTGTCTCACACTCACAGTTCGATCCCTTCTGTAACTTCTAATTTATCTGTCTACCAGCCAGCCGCAGAGCCCCTAGACCCCAGTAACCAGTTCCACACCTGTGTTTTGACAAGATAATTAAATTAAAGGAATAATTGGTCCATATTGGAGGGTTCTAAACGCCTTTGTTGAAGGGCTATTCTGTCAAACTG
Source organism: Hypomesus transpacificus (assembly GCF_021917145.1). Taxonomy (NCBI): domain Eukaryota; kingdom Metazoa; phylum Chordata; class Actinopteri; order Osmeriformes; family Osmeridae; genus Hypomesus; species Hypomesus transpacificus. Next base: position 3,636,303 of record NC_061076.1, on the reverse strand, counting down.
TCAAGCAATTAAAAAAGGGTCATGAAAGAGTTCATGAAACGTGTTGCATGGATGACAATATGGGTTATAGTTATGTGAAATGCATTGATGAACTTTCAAATGCTGATAATGTTGATATTACTAAAATGAAGAAGGAAGTATAGATTGATAGGTGTGTCCATAACTTCTACGTGACTCAGCCATAGATGAGAATAACAATAAAATATTCTTGGACCTTACTGATTTTGCACATTAATACCAAAAAAAGAAACATGAAATTACAGTAGAATTTGATCACCACCGAAATCTTTCTTTATTATCATTTCATGATAGAAGTATGACTTGAACACTTGAAACCATAATGTCTGACCAGGCATAAATATGCAGTGGCATGCTTCGCCCTACCCTTCCACAAGACAAAGGTCTCAGTGTCACTGAGTAATTTGCCTTGCTAAACCAACCATATTCTCAACTGAATGTGGTATTGATGACAAAAAGACTAAACTCAGCCAGAGATTTCACTTCATTTAACAACGAGTGTGAGGTATTATCCGTGGCTTCTTTGAATGCATCAATGTCCTAGTAAACCCCAAAATTTGAAAGGTATCAGTGAAGAGGATCATTCTGGCAACAAAGGCCATATTCAGCATGCAAGCAAGGGAGAGAATGGTGAGATGGTTGGGAGAGATATCTCTAGTCCTTTCATTTCCTCTTTGACAGTCCCAAAACTTGGAAAACTGCAGTGTGGAGCCATTAAGGTATTGGCCCTACAAAATATGACCACGAGGAGATTTGGATAAAACCATTATAGTAAAATAAAAAAATTAAACAGTGATTTGTTTGTGGTGCACGTAAAACATGCACGTAGAGCATGTCAGGGTTCATTCATCATTCAACTCGGCATTAACATGAAACAGCATCACATCTGGCCTCAACCAAGTCTTCCTGATTTCAACCTCTGAAAAAGGTTTGTAATCTCCAAGCTGCAGGCTTGTTGCACAAGAGAAAATGATTGCAACCAGTCAATGCTGGTAAAAGGAGGTACATTCATTAAGAAGCCATGAGAGAGTACATTTCAGTTGATAATACATGGGAAAAGTTTCTTTGGAAAGCCCTAGTGCCTCCCATGTATATCTTTTTGAAAGTTACCTAACATTGGTCCAGGTGAGAGGATTGTTTCAGATTAAAGAGGTAAACACAACATTTCAATGATTACATCTGACTAAACCTTTTTTACCCCTTCAACTCATGACCTTTTTATTGGGGCTTAATAGACTAATATTTACATACCAACCGCCAGCTGTCCAGACGAGAGACGTAACCTGCAATTCATTGTCTTTTTCCAAGCCCTAGAGTACCTTTGAAGGAAATGTATGATTCATTATTGAATTTCAGTGAGTATCATCTGGACACAGTGTTCGAGTAACATCAAAATGTGATTTAAATATCAAAGAGAGTGATGATCATCAAGAAATAAGCAGGAAAAATGGGTCATCTGTTCACCAAAATGGTTGCTGCTATCTAATCAAACCATTTGCTATTCTTCTCTTATTAGGTTAATTTCAACAAAAGTACAGAATTATTTAATTGAAGTGATATTACTCATCACTTTCTTAGCGACAGGTTGCCCCCAAAGCAAATAAGCAGATTCCATTAGTACACTAACATTAACTATCTCTTTCATTGGTGCCAAAAATGCATGCACATTTAGTCTTAATTAGGTTTAAAAGATTCCATTTCATGGGATAATTGGACTTCAAAAAACTCAATTTCAGGTTTAATCTGATTTCAACAAGGAAATTAACTCATTTGTAATTTATTTGAAGGGCATGTAGACTATTTTCAGGGTAGGCCTCAACAGTTGATTAATTGAATAAAATTAAACCGTTAAAAGCATATATTCAGTAGTGATGTTAATACATTATTGAGCATTGTATAAAGGAAATGTTTTGTAACACTGCTAAGGACAACCCAAATTGTAAGATTCTGTTATATTAGATTTTTTTATAGAATCACTTTTAAGGTATTATCACAAGCAACATAGAAATGCAGCGGTGTCTTTTAAGCATACATGAACACCTCATCTACTAAATATGGATGTGGATTAGATCAGTGGATTGCAATTAACCGTTAATCTACAACATAGAGGACTTTGCAGCATCTTGTGCAGATCACAGTATATGATAGCTTGGTCTGTGACAACCAAGAATGTTACATAGTTCAGTGAACAGTTATTTTTTTTATGTTTTATTAAGACCCAGTTTAGATCCATCCATCAGATCCCAACATCTCATAGTGCAATCTGTTATAATACATTTGTTCCATTCATAAACGACAGGATGATTTCAAACACTGAGAGCAGTATCATCACAGAAGCATTCAAGCCAACGGAGAAATAAGGCATAGTGAAAATGCAACCAGAACATTGCATCCCAAAGTATTGAGCTCACTCATATTGTGAATAGCTGCAATCGGAATAGCAGTTTACTGGGCAAACATAATTTCAAGGAATACAGACTCTTCAGTCTCAAAAGACTGCCCGAGACTGTTTATAATACACAGCTTTAGTAGACTGAGGCTTTCCATTAGTCACGCTGTCTATGATTCTTTTATCCACATCATTTTACTTTTCTAAGCCTATAATGAGGGAATTATTACATACTTCTACATGGCTAGTAGAGCAGATTATATGCATTGCAAATACTAAACTAGAGAAATGTGTTCAAAGAAATAATGTGTGCACTTCATAACATAACGTTTTGACAAGGAAGAAACTGAAAAAATGGACAACGCTTTCACATCTTATGGACACCTTAAGAGTGCCATCTCCTGGTGGAGAATCTTGCTTTTCAAGAATTCAGAATCAAGTCGCCATTTCCCTAAATTTACAACACTAGTTTAAAATAATAATAAATAATAAAATCAAGCCATCAAAGTCAACTGCTCCAAATATTGTGAAGACGTGTTTTATATACAGAAAATTCAGGAATCTATTCCTCTATACATTTTAGCGAGGAAAAACTTTTCAGCAGATTCTTTTCTGCAGGCTTTTGGTTTAATAGTCCGGATTTCACGGAAGACAGCTAACAGTTTATCATGAAGCTGTTGTGTGAGAGCCCCATCCCAGTATTTACATATCAGAGAGCCTCCAGGAATCAAAACCTTCTTAGCCAAATCAATCAATGATGCACACATGGAGACAAGTTGCTCGTGGTCCATCTCTTTAAAACCACTGGCATTGGGCGCCATGTCACTCAGAATGACATGAGCCTGACCACCCGGGAGGAGCTCAAGTAGCTTGGCATGTGTGCTGGGGTCAGTAATGTCATGGTTGGACAGAAAGTGGGCTCCGTCCAGAGGTGACACACGGAGTAGATCAACACCAAACACAGTGCCGCGTGGTAATTCTTGATCTGAAATAAAGTGAATGAAAATCGATCAGTGGCAATTTAATCTTTTTGAAAACATGATCTTGCCGACCAGTGAGAAAATATTTCTCACCAGCGGCATCTCCTTGTAAAATACAATAGGCTATCTCCCAATTAACGATGCCACTGTTAGCTGTCATGAAAGGGCATGTCACACAATCAATGGACATTAATTTCACTCACTAGTCCCAGCAGAATTGACCCTTTGAACTGCTATCTGGCTCCAGGCGCCTGGTGCAGCACCACAATCTATGACATTTAGTCCAGGTTTTAAAATCTTAAATTTGTCATCGATCTCCAAGAGCTTGAAAGCGCTCCTACACCGGTAGTTGTGCACATGGGCTGCTTTGACAAAAGGATCCTTGAGCTGCCGAACTATCCAACGTTGTTCAGAGGTACTCTTGCCTTTCAGATTATGTGGTGCGTTTTTTAGGATATTTATAGTGGTATGTAAATACGACTTTTGAAGATGTGAGTACCACATAACGATGTTGTGATAACTTCTACAAAAAGAATTCGCTTCCGCTCCCTCGTGTATCCAGACTCTACGTCCTCCCAAAAAACAACGTTCCGCCTGTAAGTGGGGTGCAAATCCTATTGTACTTAAACACTTTAAATTGTATGTATATGATTCCATCAACTTAATTGCTTAAGCTCAACCTTTGAAACAGTGGCTGTTATACTGAAACGAAACTGAAGGGAATTTTCTCATCCAGTTTTCTATGAGTTCAGAGTCGAACATATTAGAAAGTAACACATTGGTGGTAGGTTTCTGCAAACTGTAAAGAATGCGGACAGGGCAAATCATATCTAATCTTGACTACGTCTCCCAATCGTTTTGTTTGTTAAGTCTACTGTTTGCTTTACGGCTTCGCATGGAAACATCACATGCTCGACCGGGAACGCGGGAGACGGGAGTAATTATGTAGTTTCATTCAAAATGAATGTTTGGAACACTATGAAACACAAATCAATTTTCAAATGCAAGCTATGCAATTCATAATTTGCTGTGTAGGCTAGTGTACATAATCATGTATGTTACATGGTAATGCTTACTACTTTTTAGGTGGTGAAATGTTTACCTCCAAGCTGCTGACTCTGGTGCTGGTGGTACAACCTGGAAGGGTGCTGCTCGGCATGAAGAAAAGAGGTTTTGGAGAAGGGAAATGGAACGGTTTTGGAGGCAAGGTTCAGTCAGGAGAGACGATTGAAGAGGCTGCCAGGAGGTGTGTTGAGTAGGTGTCACTTGGATAATAAATTCTCTGAGTACCGTATTTGAACTGTTCTGCTTTACTCTTGTTGACAGAGAACTGCTGGAGGAAAGTGGCCTCACTGTGGATGTGCTGGAAAAGATTGGCAATATTAAATTTGAATTCATTGGAGAAACAGAGTTGCTTGATGTCCATGTTTTCAGGATCGACACTTACAATGGAGAACCGACCGAGTCAGAAGGTAAGGATTGGTATAGCATTTCCTTATTTTAGAAGTTGTGCTTGATTGTTAGCTAGACCATGTTAACTATGTATTGTTTTTTTCTTTGTAGAGATGAGGCCTCAATGGTTTGACTTTGACAAAATACCTTTCTCTAAAATGTGGGCTGATGATATTATGTGGTTTCCGCTGATGCTGCAAAAGAAGAAATTCTTGGGGTATTTCAAATTCCAGGGTCATGACATGATCATCGACCACAAGCTGGAGGAAGTGGAGAACATATGACAGGGTCATTCATGTTAGGTCAAACAGATGTTCTTTCTGAAGGACACCCTATTGAGGTTTTGCAGTGTAGCCACCATATTGTTTGGTCATGTTATGAAGTTCGGTGCCATTTGAGAATAGGACTGTCTTTCTATACTTATCTAAAATGGAATCCTGTACAAAGTATAACATTTTAAAAACTGTAAAACAAGTGATCAACAATAACTAATGTGTCAATTAAAAGATGTTCAACAGTTGTCAAGTCTGCAATACTTTTATGAAACACTCGATTGAACAGCCTCTTAGTTCTGTCATTCTTTTACTGTAATGAAAGTATCAGATTGTGATGTTTACATTTAGATGTGTTTATTTAGCAGACGCTTTTATCTAAAGCGACTGACTCGAAAGAGCTTTATAAAAGGTGCATAGGTCAATTATGTTTATTGTTGAAGAAATAGTCATCTTTTGTTGATTTCATTTTGTTTTAATAGAATCCAAAATAACTGAATATATTATGAATATTATACACATCTTAAAAAAACCTCTTTGCTAGTTTTATATTACATACCTACAAGTAAACACTGGAGATTTAAGAGGGAATCCTTGCAAAACACCATAACAGTCTACCTGATAAATAACTACACTTAATTTGATCCAAACATAAGTTTCTTACACTAAAGACTTTTAGATTATTACATTGTGTGTCTTTGGTGCGTTAATCAATGCTTGATAGTGTAAATACAGCCATTAATCATAAAAAAAACAAAGTTCATTAGTTACATTCCTGTAGTTAGTATTGTGTTTGAGGTGCAAGCATGGAGTTGAGATCACAACATAGGAAATAATTCAGTTCAGTTTCAACCAGGAATTTGAAGATTATTCTTATTGTTTAGGCTATACATGACAGACAACGCCATTTACAAAAGCTGGCAATACCTAATGTGAAGACACAATTAACAGACGATCAACATTATGTAGTGCAGAACACTTATACTCAAGACAGAAATGATCTATAGACAAGAGCAAGATCTTATTGTTGCATGTGTATCAAAAATATAAAGGTTTAGATATATTTGAGAAATTCTTGTAAATTTCAGAAACATCATGCTCTGTTATTATGATTCAATAGCATTTATATTATAACAAAATGGAAGCGTACAGCTTTAACTCTAAGAAAAATAAAACACTTGCTGTGAGTAGGAATATCTTCAATTAGCTCAATTACTTGAATTTACAAGTAGCCTACATCTACCTTTATCTTCTTGTTTTAAAACTTTAGTTTACAAAATTATGTTAAAAAAAACTTCATTACAAAATCCCTCATTTAGCAGTAAGCTTTTACAAAGTAATAAGATACAGTAACAAAATACAGGTATAATATTTAAACAGGCAAAACCAGCTTTCTTGTGGATTTATCAACCACAGTATTGAATACTTTTACGAAAATCAAAAGATCAAAGCACGTTCATGTGCTTTCAAATGCCCCTAGAAGCCATCTTCTTTACATTTAGTGTGGTGACAGGCCATTGAATGGAACGCCAGTGATGATGCAAGAACAGTTTCATAAGGCACAATATGTTACAAAAACTGTTACATAGCAGTTACTTGAGAGCTTTAACAACTGTATGTGCAGATAGCCCAAGCAAAAAGGATATCTTCATTATCAACTACTTCAAGAAATGTTTTGGAGTACCAGTATAATAACTCTACTGGGGTGTTAGAGGAAGAGATTGAATTCCATTATTTGCTCCAAAAAGACATCCAAGCTTCGGCTGGAGATCATTCCACACTTCACCCATCTACACACAAACAAAAAAAACGTTATTTATACACAGACATAATGTATAAACACATACTCAAAGGACATTATGGGCAGTCATTAGACATTAAGATATTAAGCGAGGGCACAGTTTCACCTCTTTGTGTCCTTGGACCTGGGAGTTCACAAAAGCCCCCAGGATATTTGACGTGATTGGGAGGTATGTGAAGATAAGCTGGGTCTCTTGATGAAGGCAGAAGAGGGAGAAGTAGTTCCGAAGTTCCATGGTCTGAATGGCATTCTCTTGCTGTTCATGGTAGATCCGGATTACTTATATATCAACCACTCTCAAAGACATCATATATTATTTTGTTTTATTCCAAGATACTGGTCATGGGGAATGCTCTCTCTTCACAATGTCACAGAGGATGCAGCCCGACAAATTACATGCAGTATTTGACCTGGTATGGATTTATTGAGGGACGAAAAGGCCATCTGAAAGAAAAAAAATGAAGCGCAAAGCTCCCTAATTGTGCGGATCATGTGTACCTGTACAATGCGTGACTCCAGCTGCTCCACAGATACTTGCTCCTTGGGCTGCACTGTGGCACTCATCATCTGCCTCTTCATCACACTGTACTTCTGCAAGGCTCTCTGGTGCTCATGCAGCACTCCCTTCTCATGGCGTTCACACAGGTCCTAAGGGAAGCAACACTGAGGCTTACAGATCCACTGTACGTAGCTGTGTACCACATAGCATTCTGTGGTCAACAAGATTGACCACTTTTCACTTGATTTACAAACTCACTCTGTATGATTGCAGTAGATCCAAAAACAGATTGAGTTTTTCCACCACATCATCCTCTTCTCTTCTCCCCTAAAGGAAATAAAGGGACCGTTTTACAAAAAAAACTATCATAAATCAAGCGTGGCCCAGTTCAGGGATGTGGTCCTCACCTGTTGAGCAGCTTTGTCAGCTAGCAGAGCAAACTCCACAGACAGGCCTTTCAGAGACTGACGCAGGGTACCCCAGGTGCTTTGGGAGGAGGCCATGGAAGGGATGGGTGAACCGTCTGAGCCCAATGTACTGCAAACAAAAACCCATGATTGAAAAAGCTTAATTAACTGAAAATAACAATCTCAAAAGGGTTCATAAAAGCACAGACTACCAAAACTGGTTATACAACAGGAGTGGTGGGTCATAAAGAGGAGCAGGTCTGTTTTTGGGCAACACAGTTTACGGTGAACCAAACCAAGCTGTTGTACAGTACCTGAGCTCTCTGCCAAACATGAGCAAGTCTGTTGCGTTCTCTTTGGAGCGCTCAGCCATTCTCTCTGCCCTGTCACGGAGCTTGACGAAGCTGTTGTGAATGTTTCTGATCAACTCCCTGCTTGCTGAAAACTGGGCCTGAATATCCGTGGGGAGATACTCCTGTAGCACAGATGTCATCGAACCACTCAGCCAGGGGATCCATTACCGGCACTAGCTACACATTGTATTCATTGTTGTTGCAGAACACTCTGTAAGCATATGTTTTGTCATATTGTGTCAAACCTTTGCCTGGGTTGAAATTCTATTCGTCATGAATTCATCGCCCATTTTCTTGGAAGCGTCACGTAGTTTCGATTGAACCTCCTGTGGGAAGAGGGAGAAGTTTGACGCAACTAAGTACCATCACACTACCTAGCAGAGACTTCCATGGCCCAAGTCCTACTGTAGAACCAGGCAAGGAGAAGAAGAGCGGGCACACACCGAGCCATTGAAGGTGAGGAAGGTCTTCACCAGCTCGTCCTCAGAGAAGAAGGGGTGTCGGGCCACCAGGTTAATGAAACGGCACAGAGCACGCCGCCTTCCCTCAATGAACTCGCGCTCAGACATGGAGTTCAGGACTGTGGACACAAGGTCAGCATTAAACTCCCCATTTAAATGGCATCATTTGGACGGCTTCACAGGAAAAAAAGATGTTATCATTTTAGACTGCTGCATTGCCAACTACAACTGGGCTATGCCAAAGAACATAGTGTCATTGCATGAAACAAACCAAGCAGATGCCCCATCTTCAAAAGGACGTAGATAACCAGTAAGTCAAAAGGTCCTACCTCCTTTGAGCATCCTTTTAGGTGGAAGTGCAGGCACCATTCTGTAGGCAAACCTCTGCAGCAGAAGCTCATGGAAGACATCGAAATCACTGTATCGTCGGTAAACTGATATCTTGAAACGCTACATATAAGAAACAACAGACATACATTTTTTGTAACTCAAATGTATACGACGCTTTTGGTTGGAAAGCCAACTGAAGTATACACAATGGGTATGTGTTGCTTTGCCTCAAGTTGATTGTGAACGCTCACTGCACAGAAACAACTCAGCTTCTGTTCCTGTCAGGGTTCCTGGGTAATCGATGTAATGGTTGTATACTTTCTCTCTGGGATCTTCTATGACAAGCATTACAACCCATTACAACCCTCTGAAACGGGATTGATAAAACGCGTCCATCTCCTGGATTTTAGCTTATTATAAATAATATATTTTAAAAAACTAAACAACACACTGCTACTGATATAATCGAATACACACATGATGGTCTCAGGCATACCAGTTGGAGTTTCTTCTTACCTGGCTTGTGATCTGGTACTCCACATGTTTAAGAAATAGCCCCTTCTTCTCAGGGATGAGCTCCACCTGTACACTGTCTGTGGCCAGCAGCTTGCTCAGGGTCTGGGACACCGTGAGAGGGTTCTCATGAACTGGCTGCATCCTCAAAGTCTGCAAGTCTTTCGGCTCTCCAAGCTGAGGCTTTGGTAGCTCTGTGAAGAACAACATGACATAAGGTACATAACACATCAAATGGATATCATTTGTATTTAAAGCAGTGATTGTTACGGCAATCAACGGTTATCTTACAATCAATGCTTTTTGCCTGATATTGTTTTTATTTGTATTGTTGCTATTGTCAGCAGTAATGTAAGTGCCCATATAAAATGAGAACTGATTGCAGTACATGGGATCCTTCTTCAGTCCAAACCTGATAAAAGGGGAAACCATCTTGAAATGTGACACAACAGTTCAAATCTGTACAGTTAGCTGCCATATTGGCATCACCTGAAATAACACAAGGGCCTTAAATAATCATAGAGGTTTGGAAAAGAGGCCCGAGTCAGAGCTATATTCAGGGTAATGGCTACCTCCGTATCCTCAAGACTCCTTTACTATTCTCCAACACAATTACAGAGGACCTTTGGGCCTACCAGTGAAACATGCAGGGCTGTAGGCTACCATCCTTCTCCCCACAAAACCATGCCAAAGAATGGGATAAGTGGTCAAGTATAATCTAGACACGCAAATGACCTTTCATCCAGAGAGAAGTGTGTTGCAGAAGTGCTGAGCCATGTCTTTAAAAATAACATGTAGGCGGAGGTGGAATATTCCCGGAAGCAGTGCTCTGGGAATCGGGCCCAAAACATACAACACTCTTAGGTCTTGGGGTAAAATGTTTTAATAAAAGCAGCAAAACTTTGTTTATGTCATTCTTCATGCAAGGCCACATGTATTGAGTCATATTCCTTAAAATATTTGGCTACACTTTGTTAGTAGAATAGCATCTGAAATAAGAAACAAATCAAATCACAAGAAAAACTGTCTACTAAAAAATGGCAGACTTGCAGTTTATAGAGGTCTCAAGGTTTGCACTTCTCACATCCTTATAGCTGTTTAAACTACTCATGAAGCAACATGTTTATGACAATGTGCAATAAAAAATAAAAAAGTGTCTTACCTTGAATGCAATTCTCCAAGAGTTTCAGGCTAGGTTGCTTTCCTTGCTGAGCAAGAGCAATTAGTGCCAGAGCTTTATACAGGGACAATTTGTTTATGAATCCTTCAGTGTACTCAATACGTTCAGCAATCTAGAATCAACACAGAACATACATAACTTGATTTGTCAAAACAAGGTCTGAATTCAACCGTTTTCTACATTCAGTGAAGGAATTCATGACAAATTCAGAACACAACAATGTTCACAGTTGTAATCCAGAGTTAGATCAGAGTGAGTGGATGAAATTGAACCACAAATTCACACCTAAAATACATCCAAGAGTTTCAATTAATAATGTGCACCATACATGGGTTCCATAACAAGCAAAGCTATAACACCTGCTCTGTCCATCTAATCTAAGATGATAATGATGCCATAGAATTACTCTGAGGTTAAATGTGATCTGTAGTGCCAATTTCTAACACCTAACTCAAGTCGTTACTAACTTCCAGATAACTCCTTGGAACAATGCAAGTTTGACAAGGTTCAGCTTCGTCCTTGGTTAGCTCTCTACCCACCTGGGCAAGCACAGCTTTGGGTAACTCTGTCCTGTTCAGCAACCGTTGGAACACCTCAGACTGCACTCGCTCGTCTGTTTTACAGCAAATAGCCTCATACACCTCCCTGTAGTATGGAGGGACTGATCCTGGGAGAGGATCAACAGTCTGTTATGACAGTTACAAACCCATACCCCATACAAGTGCTTTCCCCCAAAACGGCAAAAGGTTTACAAATAAAACCTTCTGTTCCTATGTAAATTAAGTAATATGTAATGTGTACACTATCAAAGTGTTACAATACTACTGAACTAAGTGATGGACGATTAATTAGCCTACACAAGGAACTCTGTGCGAAGGGATCGTGTCCAATTATAATTTCACCCTTATGATTATCATGCATCAGGGCAAGGGAAAATAAGTATATTCTGAGGAATATGTTGCCATTGCTGGCCCGTGAACATTTACAGATGATATACTAAGTGCATATTGGTCTCCACTTTCTTCATTTTCACTGGTGCCATAGCTAAACGTTTGACAGGTGTGCATAATAGACTAAAACATTGGTAAAATACACCAATTATGGTTAAGTCAGGTTGAAACCACTGTTTTGTATCATTCTGCTTAACAAAGTTACATTTTAACCGCCAAGTTGAAGTGTTCAGTTCTCAAGACATTAGGATGAGGACGCGCTGTGCGTTTTCGATGTCCTATCTCTAGTCTTAAAAAAACAAGATTATCTTGACAGCTTGACTATGTCAGAATACAGGATGACCAAAATACATAACAAAAACATATGTACAGGCATGTTATAAGTGTATATTTGGCATGCAAGTTACCTTCATTGATCTCGCCTGCCATAGTTCAGATTGTCATGTGAGCACGACAGCACCTCCATGTGATTTCCTGAAGAAAATGTAAAAAAAACGTGGAATTTCTTACCTCTTAAAGTAGCAGTAAGCATTTTACTCATTCTACAAATGTTAGCTTTTGTGAAACAGTAGGCTACATACAAAACATTTGAACAAACAAATTCGTTTGTTTGTTATTGAGGCCGAATAGTAGCATTAAACACTTAATAACAAATTACAAAAATGTGCGCATGTGTTTGTGTGTGTGCTTGAGTAATGAGGTTATTACTTCTAAACAGAATATGTGCTTTAAATGGGTTTGTTTTCACAAACTCTTCCTTTATTTTGTGTTCACCAGATAGTCAACTAACTTGGACAGGATTTCTTCATTTTTGTGCATGAAATTGTGACTTCCAAACCTATCCACCAGGGGGCAGTATTACACAACCATGGTAGCAGAAGTGCTAAGGGCAGCCTCGGAGTGAGGAGGAGCCGAGTTTCTTGTGTTGTGGAGGATGTAAGAGACCGCTAGCTAGTTCATGGTGAGGTTCAGCGTCCTTGTCTCTCTACGGTCAGCTGGATTCTGATCTCTTATTTGGGTACTTTCATCAGAAAACAACACATTAACTCTAAAACTACACTGAAGAAGAAGCGGCCGTTTACAAATTATGTGGATAAAATAAAAGAAGCTCCAGTGTGGAACAAGAAAAAAACTCGCGGATGGCTAGCTAGCCTGCTGGCTAACAGCCCAGGAGGAACTGCACGAGAACAGTACAAGGACATCATCAGTAGAACTCAGGAGAACGAATAACAACACGTACAAGGCTTAAGTGCAATTTACCCATTCAAATAAAGTTGCGGAAACGCAAAGGAATGGAAGATATTCGAGTAGATCTGTGAGTAGAGAAACAATACAGCGAGCAATAGCGAGTTGGTTGATGGGTTAGGAAGTCAGTTGTCATACGTCATCTGCAGAGCAATCGGAAGGCAGACATGGATAGATAGTGCTGCTAGACACTTAGATGTGTTGCCACCTACAATATGTATAATCTATAAACATCAGATAAAATCAATTACCAAAGGCAAGTGAAAATGGAAGTGGAACTTGGACTGTCTGCGAATAGCATAATCTTACCTGAGTAGAACATAGCAGTGCACATCTAATAGATAGTAGAATAGCTAGCTAGCTGGATTGCTACTCCTTTTGGTTCTTGTCCACTCTGTTTACAAGAACTTAAAGAATTGGACTCCGACTATTCTACACTGGTTATTACTGTCAACAGTTTTCCAGAAGCTTTCACAGACTGTTAAATATGGCAGCAGTGGTCAACTATTCCCCACCATGGTGGGTGAACCTGCTGCACAGACTGCCCCACTTTAACCTGCAATTCGAACAGACAAGCAGTGACTTTCGCCCCGAGGACTCAGCATATCAACAGGTAAGTCCGGACATTTGCACTGTTTCTTATAGCAGTTGAACAGCTTTATATCTTGCACACTTATGTGTGAGACAGACCTACCACAGGTGAGTTTATAACTTGATGGGCTTTACAGGAGAGTCCACCATTGTTATCTATTTAAGTCTTGAGGATGAAAAACAGTCGTAATTGTGTTAAACCTATATCCTGCGGCATTTCTGAAACCCATGCCTGTGGACTGCACAAAATGCATGCTGGTTCCTGCCAGTCTTTTGTCATAAATGCTTTGTACTAATAAAATGAAAAGGCTGTTAGTGTACTAATAGGCCCCGAAGGAACAAGTCAACTGACAAGCTGAGAACAAAAGCAGAACCCAGAAATTAGCCATGGCCAACTTGAAGAAAAATACAGTATGTCTCTCGAGGAAATACGTAGGCCTAATTCCTTGCTGGATTCTCTCACCAGAGGATAGCTGTGTGAATGGACACAATTTGGAACAGGTGGCCTGTAGCCACCAATATGGCCCTGACGGCTTGTGTTGACTATAAAATTGCCTGATTTGGATTAGGTTAACGTGGGAAGAAAAAAGGAAATCAACAGAATTACTCATTCATTGGCACAGGATAATCAGTCAGCATCAGACAGAAAAGAGAAAGAATATGCTGTGCTTGTTTCGGACAGACATTCTGTCTATCTTCCTAAGGCCTTCACATGACAAAGCCTGTTTTCATGGTCACAAGACCTTGGGGTAAAGACCTTAACCTTTAGGTTGTGACCCCTAGAGCAGTAACAAAGTATTTTCTATTGTCTTCAGCGTCAGGGAGACCTCATAAATTCCCCCCTCAGCCTCACTTATTTTTACCTGTTATGTTTCGTCAGCTAGACTTAAGGAGCAGGCCGTAGCAGCGGTAAGTTGCCACTGTAGAGCCATTTGCATGAAAGCTCAGACTATTGGCTATCATCGGGCACTGCCATAGCCTGAAAGGGGTTAAGCCTGTTAGTGCGTAGTAGATGAGAGCAGGGCACTCTGCACAGCTGAGGATGGGGGAGGGGTCCCCCTGCCTCCTGTGGCTCGGCACAGGGTCAGAACGAAGAGGAGCTGTCAGCACGTTTGGTGAAGGGGTTTAGCTCAACCTTACGCTGAATCCAATGAGTCTTTGATGCTCTTATCCGTCTGAACCTTGCCCCGTTTCTCTTTTTAACAACCATCGCCCAAGTCTTTTGGGATCGTTTGGGATGTTTTGCAGGTTTTTGAAGTTAAATTACTTTGACGGTGTTCAATTGAAAGGGGATGAAATTGACCAGTTTGGTTCTTGCTATTTAGGTGTCAGGATGTTTCCTTGTGTTCAAATGGAACCGTTCAGACTTTTATCACCACATCAAACGACAATTTGATCAATTCTAACCTATCAATCCACCCAGACAGGCATAGCTAGGCCAGGGCCCAGAATGAGTATAAAATCATTTTGAATGTCCTTTGGAAGAACTTGGAATCATCCAAATACCATACAGCCTAATGAGATGGCTGATAACACTTCTGGTCCTCCATTTAAGAGACAAGGTCCAAGGAGTAACATCAGGCATTTTGAATAATTGACAAGTGATTCACATGAGGAGAGCTGCATTTTTTGGGGGGTGTCAGCTTGGCTGATCTGGGCGATGAAAGAAGATAAGCACCCCTCCCCATCTCTTGTGTGGTGGTCAGAGTGAAGCAGGAGACCTTCCCGTTGCAGAGCATCATTTTCAACTGACGCCTTAATTAGGGCTACTTTAGTGTCCAGTAAAGACATGCTTTGGCGTTTAATGGAAAGAGGAAGAGGAACTAGGTTAAGCTTATTTGTTCTGTTAAATTGGGAGCCGTAGCCTCAGAGTGACACCAGAGGGATTGTTATTCCAGGAGAGATGAAACTGACGGCTCCTTTCAGCAATGCTTATTTTTTAACCAATTAGAAACCATTTCCATTCAGGCCTCTTTTGTCTGAAAGTAGGATATGACATGCCGAGCCCTCTGTATTCAGTTGACTGGACGGAGCATATTCAAGGCATGTTCAATGGCACATGTCACAGATTATAACTGGGTGGTTTGCTTTGGATGAAGCTTTAGTCAGGTTCTGTAATTCAGGTCAGGTGTTCCTCCAGGGCAGAGAACTATAGAAAATTCTATGAGGAACCCCTCCATTCACCAAAGGCAAACCGCTTGGTTGATCTTTTACTGAGATGCTGCTGTGTTTAGAGAACCAGAGCTCTGGCATTTTCCTGTTTAATATACCAGTCTGGAAAACAAAAAAACCTGGATCAAAATCTGTGTAATTACAGTCAACTCCCCTCCCCACTCCCCCCAAAGGAGTACAAACGTGAGAGGGCTCTGTTTGACCTACATATTACACGCTGGCCCAGCCCAACTATGCAATAGACTTGTGTTCTATTTTGTTTGTCTGGATTTGTTTAGGCCTACGTAGAGCAGGTTAGTTTTCTCTTACAGTTGTCAGGTTGGTGTTTCATTGCACCGACGGTTCACTGAGCAGATGCCTACCTTGTATCTGGGCCCATGACATCTGCCTTTCAGCCAGGGCAGATTTATTGTCCATTATTTCGGCTAAATAGAGAAGAATATAAATGCAGTCAGTTAAGTGTCTGAGGTTTGGGTAAATAGATCCTTCATGTCCCTTTATCTACAGCGCTTCTTTAACTGAGGCCTTTGTTCTCTATCAGCAGTCCACAAGCGGAACAGAAGACTGCCACTCGGCATCTAATATTAGATCCTTATTTAGCATTTGCCTGAAGGGAACTGGGCTGTCTTGCATTTTGGATAACAGTTTCCTTTTTTGTATTGCATAGGAGTAGAGAGCTGTTGTTCAGGAACATTCTTCCCTTGCGCACTGGATGTATTTTCATTGAGCCATCAGAGATCAAAAAGTTTTTGAATCATGCGTCATGTCTGGCAAGTTAAGGCAGATTATGAGCAGTTTTATTACGTGAGATAATAACGTGTGATGCAAATGTTCGTCTACATGGCGGATGGTGACTAATGTATTAAGTGGTGCCAACTCTCTTCAAATGGCCCACCCACACGCACTGCAGAAGGTGCCCTGGTCTCAGAGCACCATAGAGAGAGACTCCACTTCAGTTTGAAAAAATGTGTTCCTCGCACAAACCCTGGCATTCTAACCTACCTAAAGAACCCCCCAGGCCCCTCTGCTCTGGCCTATTAGCCGAACACAATGCTCTCTCCGCACCCCCAATGCCCACATAAAGCAGGTAAGACAGGCTTGGCACTCATTGAAAGGAAATGTCCCCTTTTTGAGTTTCGCGATTGCATTTGTTTTGAAAGTGCTTACAGGGATACAGGAGTTCACTGGGTACGCACACATGAGAATCATGTGTAAATCATGCTAAAGCTTACGTTGACTTCAAGAAAGCATTAACTCGCTTGGGAGGAAGTGATTTCAACTCCATCCAAGGTTGCGGCTAGTCAATGACAATGGGACTTCGGAGATAGCCTTGTAGAGATTTGCCTGGGGATGTAAAGGAGATTAATGCAGTGACTGTCTGTGAACCTGGAGATTAAGTCACCACTTAGCAGTCCCAGTGGTTCCACGCTGCTACTTTGACCTGAGAGAAAGCTCAGTGGTTGAAGCTCATGGTTGACAGGAGGACACTCACAAAGTGGTTTTCTCAGCTATGAAGGGCTTGTCCATGGTGAATTTAAACAGTCAGTATTGTTAGCACTAGCATAGATGCACATGTTTGTGTGAAGAAACAGAGGTTATTAAACAGTGTGTTGAAACAATATGTTGTTTTTGCTCCTGTGGTGTACAAGAGGTCAAGACACCTATTTTATACTGCCTATAACCCCTAGCCTTTCCAGTGTTTACCGTTTTATGTGTTTAATCCCACTTTCTTAATTTCTCATAGAGCATCCATCTGTTTAGGAAGTTTGATGTCTCTTGCTGAAAGCTTCATGTCACTGTAACCTCCAGTATCCTCCTTCCTCCTCCTCCTCCCCCTAGTCCATCCTGCTCCTGGGAGGAGTGGCCCTCGCTTGCCTGGCCCTGGACCTGCTCTTCCTCCTCTTCTACTCCTTCTGGCTGTGCTGCAGGCGGAGGAAGAGCGAGGAGCAGCCCAACGCAGACTGCTGCTGCACGGCCTGGTGTGTCATCATCGCCACGCTGGTCTGCAGGTGAGTCCTCATGCACCAGGTCCCACCATCATCCCAGTACTCCATAAACACAGCTGGCAATGAGTGGACCATCCCTTCATGGATTCTCTATATCAGTGGTTCTCAAACCTGGTCCTCAAGTACCCCCTGTCCTGCACGTTTTACATGTTTCCCTGCTCCAACACATCTGATTCAAATGAATGGGTCGTTATGTAGTTGTGCAGAAGCCTGTTAACGACCATTCATTTGAATCAGGTGTGTTGGAGCAGGGAAATATCTCCAACGTGCAGGACAGGGGGTACTTGAGGACAAGGGGCTCTAATAATGGCTCGAGGCGGCCCCCACCACCCCCTCCCACCACTCTAACCTCCCTGATTAGCTTGGCTTAATAGGCCTTCCTGGTGTGTGCCTGGGGGATCTTCACCCAGTGGGGTGCTGGGTTGGTCAGCAGAGCTCCTCAGAAATAGATGAGCACCACCCACAGTGTCACAGGTGACCGGCCGGCAGACCTTGTTGTGCCCATCTGCCTGGGTGGGCGGGAGGTGGGTGGGGGTTTATGAGCTGTTGACTCTGCTGCCGTCTGAGTTCTGAGGGGAGCGCTGTTAGAAACACAACAAACTGACGCAGCTTGGTTCACATCCTGTCCTAGGGGTGGCATATATTATGTGGTGCTTCACAATATTACTGTTGGGTTGGTGGGGGTGGGGGAGGGGCTGGGGAGGGGAGGGGACGGGGGATACATAAAGAATCGCAAAATAATGAAAGAATCGCTAATTGGATTTTAACAATCTATAGTCATATTTGAGATGTTTGAAGGTGTAATATTTTGGAACTTTTCTTTATGTTTTCTTATTTGATTGTCGTTACGAAGCAGAGAAAGGCAAAGTGTAGCCTTTGGTGTGACAGTCACCAGTGGGCTGCATTGGAAACAGTCCGCAGCCTGAATGTAAGATGTTCTGGAGTGAGATGGTGGTATTTTTAGAACTAATCTTCTCTAAACTTCATTGGAGCTGTCAGTTGCTGTGGCTGAAAGCAGCATCTTTTAATAACTCTTCCTGGTGTGGTATCTCTCAACTTCTAAATCTTCTGCAAGAGGGCCTCGACTGCTGTTCTACATCCTAAATGTATAGTGATACCTAATGAGGATACACGATGACCCTTCAGACTTCTCAGTGACTTATTGAATAATGGATGATTACATTCAGGTTAGTTAATTGAGCTGGGAGTGGAATTGATTTGTTTATGAAAGCCATAAAAGTGAAAGAGCTCTGTTATGACTGAGAGCTCATAGTACAAAGAGGACATCCATTCTGTTTAGACAGTGAATTGATACCCAACGCAGTTGAACAGAACATTCTTGCAAAGACGATTGTGAAACTGTGAAATCATTTGTATGGTGAACATCTGTTTGTCTTATTAAGGAACATGCCCATTTCAAAACATTTCCTCTCTTTAAATTCCTGCATCGACGACACTTACACAGTAATGATGAAAACACAATAATAAAAATGTGCGAAACTGACGGACTAAACATGCCCACACACCACAACACAACTGTGTGTGGCACAGACACACATTTCTCACTCAGTCTCCATGGAAACATGCCATCTCAAAGGCCAACCTGGGACACAAGAGACTGGCACAGTCTCATCCATCCATCTCATCCATCTCATCCGCCACCTGAGGGACGTCTTGCACCACCTACAGCTCGTTCAAGTAACCCCAACATAGATATAAATGATGTGTAATGATGTGCCTGGAGGAGCCTGATGGAGCTCTGGCTGTCTCTACTGTCCCCGGTGAGTCATGATATGAGTCCAGCACCTGCTGCCATCCAGAGAACCCCTCCTGGAGTTCCTCTCCACCCCAGCCCTCCCCGGAGGAACCCATCAACCCACGTTTCCAAAGGAGAGACCGCCCTCCCTCGAAGATCTCTCCTACTCCCATGCCCGCGCATAGGGAGTGTTGATGCTCACTGCTCTCCTCTCATCGACGATGATGAGGAGAGGGAAGGCGGGCTGACCATTTCAACGAGAGGGATATCATGAATTTACAATGACGTCTTTGTGCTAGGCTCTTGTCCGGGGTGGGTTCTGGTGAGTGTCTTGAAGGCAGGGGCGATCTCAGTCTGCCATTAGTGACCACTCCATAGGCTGTCATGGTAGCGGAGAGGGTTTGGTAACAGGGACCCGCGTTCTTATGAGACCTCGTCCAATTAGTCTGCTGCCTTTAGTCATTCATCTAATTTGCCCCGTCAGAGTCAAAGCGAAAGAGCTGGAATTCAGTAAACGTGAGCTGTGTTGCACATTCAGCTCCTGTCCAGCCCACCCAAACAAGTAAACACTTTTTAATCTTCTCAAGCTGTTTCCTCAGTATGCTTGTACTTTTGAGATTACGCTTTCTTCGTCTGCGCAGCCCTTGGCAAGTATAGACAGACGGCTATACTATATCTATACTACGTACTGTGTCTGCCAGCTATAGGATCTCTGCTTATTTTTGCTCGACAACAGAAGGACAAAGAGTAAATTGAAGATTCCCCCACCCCGTATTTTCATGTGTGATCCGGTCTGTCTGGGGACCATATGGTATAGAAATTAGGAGTCTGTATTTAATTTATTTTGACAGTGTCTTGAGTGCAATGTTAGGATGTTGGTGTCAGTATCAGTACCATAATGTATGACATGTGTTACATACAGCAGGAAAAGCCCAACAGCATACGCATATTTCCATATCGTTTGTGTGCAACTTCAGGTGGTCTCTGAAATAAGAACCCCAAAAAAAGCCTTGCTGCACTGAACTGCAGTGTGTTGGTAATCCGTAGGGGCTGAGCTCTTAAGTTAGAAGCCTTGCGTGCAGCTTCTCAGGAGACATGTGAGATGCAAGGATATCACGGGACCTCAAAGAACTCCCACACGACTACTGAGAGAGGAACATCTCTTACAAATGCAGGACGACCAAAACACTCTCCTAAAAAGTCCAGCATTCCCATTATTCATTTATCTGAAGGTCCTTTGTGTAACCAAACAGGACATTCAGACTCATTCAATTGTGGAATCTGTCTTCCTGCTTTTGTACAATTCACTTTTAACACTGGGTTTCTTTCCATTTCCTGTTTCCACTTGGCTGTGGTGGAGTCAGTCAAGAGCTATCTTGGATGATTCAGCTGGGGCCAGTTTAGAGCGAGTGGAACACAAGAACATGGAGGCTTGATGAGCACGTGGGCTGCATGGCTGTCCCAATGTGTTAGTCTGTATGTGTGAGAGAGAATGGGAAGGAAAAGAAGGCGAGAAGAGATTAAAGCAGACAGTAAAGAAAGCAATTAGTGGTTTGTTTGGGAAGAACTACACCAATGACTGGATTGAGTTTCTGTTTGTGGGAATTTGAGAGATAATTTACAGAACGGAGGGATTTTAATTAATCTTCAAACACTTCAATACAGTACATTCCCCTACCAGTCATTTTCATTGTGCTGTCAATGGCACACTTAACCTGTATTATAGGACTGTAAACTATGATTATAAGAAGGTATCATCTAGGCTGGTTACTTAGTCTACTGTCTGCCATTTTCATGCGTATCCAAGTGAAAGCTTGTTGTTAGGGCTAAATAATGTGTCCGTGTCTAACCCGTTTCCACTGGATACCCGTCCCAAAGATGGAGCCTGGCTTTGTGTCCCCTGGGCACAGACCCCACCCCTGCTCACCTTTGTCACCCTTCAGAGTGTGAGCCGGAGAGATTAGAGCCACCAAAGGAAATGACAAGTGCCATCCACTCACTGGCTGCAGGATACAGACAAGACAGGGCGGCCAATCGAAGTAGAAGGCTTCCCTTTTTCAGCAGGCCAGGACTTGATCCAACCCTCCGTGGTGCGAGGTGATCTTCCAGTGTAAAGAGGGCTTGGGAAGCCCTCTAAGGGTGTGAAGTCTGCCAAGAAGGAAGGCAACCGTAACAAGGGCTGAGACAGTAGCTGCTATAATGTCACTGTTCTGTATTATTGTGGCAGGGGAAGAATTTCTCTCACCCTTGCCCGTTTTCATTGTTCTGAGTTTTAGGAAGGTCAACAGATAAGTCCAAAAGGATTGTGCTACTTTGTTGTGAGTGTTTGAACCCGATACACGGGTTCATGTGTGATTCTAAGATGTCGTAATGGGGTCATTAATAACTTATTTACCAGAAGACACCACCTTCAGCGTGAGACAAAAACACATGTTCACACCACCTCCTAACCCAGGCTGGCTTGAATGCATAGTTGCTGTTGTAATATGACAAATAAGTGAAATCCTAATGCGATTTTCACACCGTTATTCCTGGGAAGATGAACCTTAGGTCTGGCTTGAGTATGATGTCTCCATGAACATAAGTCTCAGACCTTGTTAAAGTAGGCTTGTGTCCATTATCTGTCCAGATTGCTGCAACCCATGAGTCCAGCCTGTGTCCCTCTGTGTCCATAAGGACAAGGCTGTCTCAGGAACCGTCAGAGCTGATTGGGTAAACTGGAACACACTTTACAGCCTTCAGTCTCCAGCCTGTACTTGAAGTAATTTCCTTGCCTTGATATGATGGATTTTTTCGGCTGGGACTGATTTCATGTTTCATAGTCCCCCCCCCCCGGGGCGACAAACACACTGAGTCACAACCATCACAGACGTCACACTGGATAAAGTGCTTTGAAAGACTATGAAACATTAAATCAGTCCCAGCCGAAAAAATCCATCATATCAAGGCAAGGAAATTACTCTCACTTAGCTTTCAAAGGGTTGCAATGGTGGCCAAGTCCATAGGAGATTAATCAAAAGGTAATATTATCGTAGCTGTGACTGTATGGATATCAGTTACAATCACAGCCAGGCGTATGCAGTTTCAGCCCTGTGATATTGTCGGCATAGAGAGAGAGGTTGCGTTGTGCGTTCGTATCTTCAGCTGCTGTAAGTGGAAGCCATAAACATCTCTGTGGAATGTCGACGTTCTGGAAAAACCCCCTACAGGTTCATGGCCTTCAGCTTCGGGTTCCTTTGTGTGTACTACATTTACATTTAGTCATTTAGCAGACGCTCTTATCCAGAGCGACTTACAGTAAGTACAGGGACATTCTCCCCGAGGCAAGTGAGTGAAGTGCCTTGCCCAAGGACACAACGTCATTTGGCATGGCTGGGAATCCAACCAACAACCTTCTGATTAATAGCCCAACTCCCTAACCGCTCAGCCATCTGACCCCTCAGGATGTACTCTTATGTAGATGCATAAGAGTACACACTGAGGCCCAGAGGGTGCTGTGGTCTGGTGAGAGGTGAGTCGGTTACGTGTGCTATGGAACTGCAGAGGAACTCTTTGTTTCCTCACGTACAGGAAATGGGAACTGCAGAGGCCAGTAGAAAGACACTGTTTGAGGGTGCCTAGAAGATGACTGGGGTCAGGGCCGGCCCAAGGCATAAGCGAACTAAGCGGCTGCTTAGGGGCCCCTGTGGCTACCAGAGTGCCCCCAAGAACAAATTAAATTACAGTTTAATGTATTATGTAAAAATATGTATATTCTTTTTTTTTTTTTTTTTTTTTTTTTTGCAACAATAAGCGACGCCGAGGGGCCCTCAAATCAATTTTGCTTAAGGCCCCATAAATGCTTGGGCCGGACCTGACTGGGGTGATCTGTTTTTCTAACCCCATCCACTTTGTGGACGCACAGTGCTTTAGCTGTGCCCTTCATGGTCATGTGACCCAACCCTACCACCATCATCATGCATTAGTCTTTTTTTGGTATCCACATACTGCCTTAAATAATTTACAAGTCATATGAGTAAAAAGCAAGACTGGTCCCAGGCAGGAATCTCTCTCTCACTACATGGTGTCTGTTCTTCATGGGATGTCAGATGTGATAATGGACTGTCCAACTAGCAGGTCTGCACATGGAATGCCCCTTCACTTTATATGCTTCCAGCTGAGAGTGGCCACATGGTCAATAGGCCATTGTTTGGCCTGGCTGGCAGTCCCTCAGTCAGCAGGGAGGCACTGATTGTGGCGGCTATTGAAGCGTTCACAATGGACTTTGGTGACACTACAGACAGACTGAAAAAAGAGAGGAGGAGGGGGGGGTGGAGGTTCAGAGGCATGTGTGACAGTGACCCCTGGTGGTGTGGTACTTATCTTCAGGCAAACGGTTCCCTGCGGTCTCCTTTTGACTTCATTTGGTTTCTCCAAAAGCCGTGTTTGTCTTCCGAGATAGCAACGTGCTCCGTGCGAGTGTAAACTGAGAAGCAAGATGTCCGGCTGAATCCTGGAGAAAGACCTGCTCCTCTGAGGAACTGTGTGGAGGAAATTGTTGGTTCAATTGATCTGGTTCCCCTCCCCGCGCGTTTCATACTGAGCATCAAAGTGAACAACCGACCGTGCACATTCATATCAGACCCTGAGCGAGGTTTGTCATCAAAGGCGAAAAGCCTTCAAAGTTAAAAAGGTTTGAACACAGTTGTCTCAGATGACAGCGCTAGTTGTTGTCGGTTGCCTAACTGGTTCCCATGGCCGTGCGGCGCGAGCACGTTGGGCAGTGTGTGGATCTCCAGGCCTGCGTGGATGAATGGATGAATGCTGAGCTCCTCTCTCAGAGCAGGTTTTGTCATCTGTGGTGTAAGGGGGCCGTGCTCTGGGCATAGTCGGCCCATTCCTCAGGAGTTGCTAGGGCTCTCTAAAGAGTCTTTCTGCAGGGGCCTCAATGCTGCCTGTTCACAGGGATCTGCCCCGGCAGAGTAGACCCCGGGTTACACGACTAGCCCCTCCCTTCTTTTCTTCCTTCCCCCCTCCTCACTGCTTCCCCTCTCCTCCCTTTGTGTCCCCTCAGCGCCGGCATTGCTGTGGGTTTCTATGGGAACGGCGAGACGTGCGATGGAGTGAACCGGCTGACGTATTCTCTCCGCCACGCCAACCGCACCATGGCAGGCATAGGGAAACTGGTAAGACTCCCCCCACCCCCAGCCTTACAGGGCCAGAAATAACCCCGGACAGGACACCGAAGACCTCCAGCGTGATCCTTAGGAGATGGAAATCCCCGGTAAACCCATTAGAAGTGAGTCACACAGCCCCGGTTTGTCCTCTCGTTCTCCAGGTAACGGACAGCACGACCTCCCTGAACCAGACGGTGGACGACAGCCTGCTGCAGCTGGAGGGCCAGTACGCCTCACACACAGACTACCTGTCCATCGTTCAGAAGCTGCAGGGCCAGCTGGACGAGCTGGTCCGACAGATGGTGGAGATCCCCTTCTGGGGCAACGCTAAGGTCTCCCTCGAGGCGCTGGCTGTGCAGATCGAGCTGTATGACTGGTACAGGTGAGAGACTAGGCCTGAGGGGCTGGAATGGACACCCAAGCGCCAAACCATACTCCGGAGAAACAATGATGAGATGGAACTGAGAGAATGTCAAGATTTTTCTGTAGTTAAAAAAAATATATACAAGACTTTTGGAGATGGAAATGAGTTCTGATTTCTTTTCCTCCTGTGGTAGTTCTGTTTGATCCATTGGTCTTCTTCACTCAGGCTTGATCAGGCCTATTGCACAAGCTATTTTGGGGAGCCTTATTTGCATACTAATGGAGCTCAAAGGAGCCTCACAGTCACTTGAAATGTCAATCGTCTCCAACTTCATAATCCTCCGACAATAACAAGGAAATTGAAGACCCATGATTATAGTGCAGATGCCAATACCAGAATGCCTCCCATATTCACTGTACGGTGCTGTGGTATTGCATGGTGCTGTTTCTCACCCAGTGGTCGTTGTTGCCCTCAGGTGGCAGGGCTACTTGGGTCTGCTGCTCTTCGACGTCCTCATCTGCCTGCTGGTGCTGTTTGGCCTCATTCGCAACTCCAAGGCACTGCTGATTGGGTGAGTCTAGTCACATGACCAAGCGCACAACAACAAGGACGATTTGAGAGGAGATGATTCTGCTCAGTGAACATGATTACAGCACAGCGTTTTGTATGCTGTACATATAGCACCTCCCGGTTCATCAACATTGCTTCGTCGACTGTAATGTATACAGTCGCGTCGTGTAGGTGTGCGTGGCTTTACTGTGCAGTGTACATGCAGAGACCAGTTTGAGCGGTTTCATTTGCACTGGCGTCGGTTCCAGAGCGTTCCGCTTCCCAGGTCCCTCAGGTTCCCCCCAGGCCTGGTCCTTGTGCTCTCCCAGCAGCATGGCCCTGTCCTCTCATCTCAGCCGTCCTCCCCCTGTCCCAGCTGAGCCTGGGGGAGCCCTGGCCACTCTGGCTGACACCATTAACCTAAACTCTCCTTGAGAGAGGAAAGGAAGGAACATGAGCCAAAATTGACAGTTAGGCATTGAGGTTTCATTTTTTTCTTAATCCAACGTTAACTTCCCTGGTTTTAAGGGTATATCGCTGGTGTAATGGCTGTTTGAATGCTGTTTGAAGCAGCTACAGATTCCCTTTCAACCCTTCCTGTCTTCTTTCCCCCAGGGTGTGTTTGCTGGGCGTGCTGGCTCTTGTCATCAGCTGGGGAACCCTAGGCCTGGAGCTGGCTGTTTCTGCGGTGAGTGTCTCCATGGGAACGTGACATGAAGAGACGACTATGTTTCTGCACCGAGTCGGTCCACAGAGTCCATCTAGTATGCATGCATATCGTATTCATATTTCATGTGATCCCCTCTGCTCCAATGCCATCTCCTCCCCTTAAGATAGTCGTAAATGACTTCCATTAGTTTTCCCGGCTCTACCGATGTTTTTGTTATTCCTTGAAAGTAAACCGCTGCATGATGGTTTTGTGAGCTGTTGTGCAACTTGTGTTGTTTCCTCTTCTTCCAGACGGCCAGTGACTTCTGTGTGGCTCCTGACATGTTTGTCACTGAAGTGACAGAGAAATATGGACTGATCAATAAAGGTACAGACGACTTGCAACAGGCTATCACTGTCTACTGTATGGGATGGAATTCCGAATTTGTGCCTGTCCGTTTATCCTGAGATCAATGATACAAAGAGCTCTGGATATTTCGCTGAATGGGTGATCTATACTCTGCTGTGTTTTGCATCAAGGCAGTTTACCTGGATGATCTATCCAATCAATGATTTTCCATGCACCATCATTAGAGAGTCGTTAAGCCATGCTGTTGGTACTCTCTGGTCTCTCTGCAGACTTTGGAGTGGAGTTTCACAACCTTAGTCCTGGAAGCTTTCGTTTCCTGTTTGCTTTGGGTGAGAGCATCTGCAGCCACTCTATCGCTCTCTTCAGCGTGACAGAAAAATACGACAGTTGTAAAAAGCGCCCAAAGACACAAGGCCGGAAGGATGACGGCCAAATGATGCAAGGACAAAAAGTGTTTACTAACTGCAGCCAAGCCCAGTCTTCATACCACCCTGGGGAGAATTTGAAAACTGCTGCTCCTGTTGCGGGGCGGTCCTTGGATGACAGTGCTTTATGGAGCCGTGCTGGTCCTCATCTCAATAATAGAACTCAATAAATGACCTCCTACCACATCTGTTGTCTGGCTGACAAGTGGCAACATGCTGCATTTTAAGTGGGGGTCCGTTGGCTGAGCGGTTAGGGAGTCGGGCTATTAATCAGAAGGTTGTTAGTTTGATTCCCGGCCGTGCCAAATGAAGTTGTGTCCTTGTGCAAGGCACTTCACCCTACTTGCCTCGGGGAGAATGTCCCTGTACTTACTGTAAGTCGCTCTGGATAAGAGCGTCTGCTAAATGACTAAATATAAGTGTCGCAGGAGCTGTGGCCCGTGGAGTGATTGGCCAATCTGGTCCCCATGATGAGAAGCGTGTGTGTGTGGATAGGACAGATCGAGCCTGGGGAGAGTGTGTGAAGCTGAGTGTGTGAAGGAGATAAAGCCAGCGCAGCAGGAGGGCCAAGCCACACAACATGGGATTGTTCACACTGCACTGGAAAAAACAGTCGCCCGGCGAATACTTCCCCAGCTCTGGTTTGTCCACGTGGAAATAACTGTCCCTTTTGTCTCTAGATGAGGATCATGTTGGAACCGTGAAGTATAGTAAGCCTAATCCAGGGTAGAGCAGGGTGGAGGGATGGGATCTGGGGTAGACCCTTTGAGCATCGTGGCCGTGCTGCCCGTGATTCCCCTCCCCCTCTGCCCCCAAGGCTGGCAGCATGCAGTCAGGATTGTCCTGTCTGTTCCACTTTCTCCTCAGTCCTCAGCATGCCTGTGTGGATTATGGTCTGGATGGAACACCGGTCCTTAAGAATCTTGGCCAGTCTCGACGGAGACGAGTTTGCCAGTTTAGGCTGCGGCAGGGTACGCTAGAAAGATTAGGACGCCACTGTCAACTTAGCACATTCTTGTGACTCCCGAGGAATGACCCTGCCTTCCAGCCTTAGGGTTGTATCTTATCTTCAAATGACAGCCTCAGAAAGGGCACTGCCTTCCTTTCTGTTATCTCACTTTAATTTCATCCAATTTTATACCTGCCGCTCAAAACTGGAGCAGAACTGCAGTGGGACAAGTCTTTTATTTCGGTATGCAATTTATGACTGGTTTTATTACTGCACTGAATGTAGTTTATTTTTCATGATGGGCCAATATTTGACTATATATGCCACTCTGAGGCAGTGTGCTCACCTCAAGCCCTTCAAAAGGCTGTTTTTTATGTTTGTCTCTCGTTTTAACTGCCCAGAAGCCTGCATCTTTACTACCCTGTCATACGAAAGGGCAGTATTTTTCCCAGCATTGCTTTATGGTCCAGCTATGGTTGCTCTATTAAATTCAGAAATTTTCAAGGAAAAAAAACCTGAACCCACTTGTCGCTGTGGCAAGCTAAGTTACGAGCTTGTCATGTCAGACAGTGGTGCCGTAAGCACGGTTACAAGTCATTCATGAGGGGTCTTCAGCTACTGTATACAGCAGCCTGAGAATATAATTGAATGAGCAGTTAATTGCCCTTGTCAGGGCCATAATTACACTGTTTATGAATCTCACTGGGCCCCTCTGGTGCTACAGCAATGATCTGGCCCATCCGTAACCAGGTCAGACTGGAAATGGGGTGTGTGGGCGCGCGTGTGTGTGTGTGTGGTTTAGTAGGATGAATCGGCGATGTCAGAGTGGATATAACCTAATTGTGGGCGTCCTTCCCAGGCCGCTGAATCCTTTGTACCCATCATGTTCGCACATGGACATGGCTGCAGTTCCCCTCGTCGCGTGGGCATCGCTGCACGTCAGCGCAGTGGCGCATCACCGTGCCATGTGTTGTGTCGGTGCTGGAACGCTCCCAGCTGGAGTTTAGGGACCAGAAGGACCCGGAACCTTGCCATTCGGATTCAACACTGTGCCAGAAACTGTTGCGGAGTCTGTTTGAGTCACGCACTCAAAATAGCCTTAGTTATTACCCTGCGTGTGTACGTGGGTGGGGATTCTCATCCCTGCTTCTCCCACTGGCCTAGGTCCCGTTGGGATAGGACTGCACAGATAACTGCACACCATTGGACTGCCCTGACCCATTACATTTACATTTATTCATTTAGCAGACGCTTTTATCCAAAGTGACTTCCAAGAGAGAGCTTTACAAAGTGCATAGGTCACTGATAATAACAACAAATAAAAACATTGCGGGTAGCCAAAACATGAAGCACATATTGTGAACAACCAAAATAAGTGCCAAAGGGAAGAACCATAAGAGCATGTAGTTAAACAAGTTACAATTAAACAACATGAATCACTATAAGTGCAAAACCATTAGTACTGGTCTCTGATCTGAACCCAGCAATGCAATCATCCAATCCCACCTTTCATCACACACACCGGTCATCACATCGGCAGGTCCTCCTTAACAAGATCATCAGCCAGCATTGATGACACGGCAGTACCCCCTCAAACATTCGTTCTTCCTACACTCGGGAGGAGCCATCCCATAATTGACCCTGCGTCTCCGGGGCGATGTCTTAGCACCTCTGACCAGCACCGCTGTGGTCAGTAGGACGTGGGGGGGGGGGGGGGGGGGGGGGGGGGGAGACCTGACATCCGCTCGTAGGCTGGCCTCAGCCTGGGGCTGTCGTGCTGTCAGCACCATGCCACACGACACGCTAAAGTCAGGGGGCTGTCAGCACCATGCCACACGACACGCTAAAGTCAGGGGGCTGTCAGCACCATGCCACACGACACGCTAAAGTCAGGGGGCTGTCAGCACCATGCCACACGACACGCTAAAGTCAGGGGGCTGTCAGCACCATGCCACACGACACGCTAAAGTCAGGGGGCTGTCAGCACCATGCCACACGACACGCTAAAGTCAGGGGGCTGTCAGCACCATGCCACACAACACGCTAAAGTCAGGGGGCTGTCAGCACCATGCCACACGACACGCTAAAGTCAGGGGGCTGTCAGCACCATGCCACACGACACGCTAAAGTCAGGGGGCTGTCAGCACCATGCCACACGACACGCTAAAGTCAGGGGGCTGTCAGCACCATGCCACACGACACGCTAAAGTCAGGGGGCTGTCAGCACCATGCCACACGACACGCTAAAGTCAGGGGGCTGTCAGCACCATGCCACACGACAAGCTAAAGTCAGGGGGGTTCAATATTATCCAGCACTGTGGGTCATCCCAATGGCAAGTGCTCGTGTACAGCACAGGGCCCCAAAGGCTTTGTTTGTTTTCGTAGCTGGAATGGTAGGGGGGGGAGGGATGTCAGCAGATAAGCGTGAGACCGCTCCCATAACCTGGTCCTCTGGTTTTCTTCTCCCTCCAGATATCCTGCAGTACTATCTGAGATGCAGCGTGGGTCAGATCAACCCCTTCCAGCAGGTATCTCATGCACACATTCAGGGTTTCAAATGGCACATACTGTCTTCACTTTGGGCAGCAGGATTAGCTTTAATTAGGCTTGTTTTGTACATGTTTGGTTCTTTCTCACAGTATTTGATGCATCTCCCCTTGATGCATCTCCCCTTGAGATGAATTGGTTAATCCCACATGACTAGATTAGAGTAAAAAAATTAATAATTCAGTATGTGTAATGAGTTAGAGAGGAATGCAATGTTGCCAATGTGTAATGTATTTCTTTTTTAATGCAAATATTCTCATTCATAACCTCATAATTGGTCACAGGAGTGCCTGCCAGACTAAACATGCTAATTAAATGCACCCTTTGGTCTGGAGGCATGTTGGTGATTAGCAGCCCATGTAAATGTGCATCTGCAGGCTGCTATCTCAGACTACCAATAGAAACCGACACAAGGCTCTGCAAAGTCCCATGTCTGACATGTTGTTCATCGGTAATAGTTCAACTGGCCTACAAACATCTGCCTGTCTTAATGTGTTGGATACTGACTTTATGACAATGCTCTGTTTAGACTCGTTAAAGAGTCATAAAGATAACGCTGATTAGTGTCGTTTAGGGGTCACAGAATAAGAATGGCCCCTTTTATCCAGCACGAGAGAGAGGAGATTCCATGATAGGCAAGAGAGAGACCGGCAAGAACAAGTTGTACATTTCCAGCCAGATGGATCATTAGCTTTTTTAGGGAGATTTAAAAATAGGACTGCGCAATCGTTACCTAGTCCATTTTAACTCTCCGTCTCAAATATTCATGTGATCTGAAGACCCAAAGACTCAACACGTGGCCTGCCTTTTAATGGCCTGTATATTTATTCTCTCGGCTTATGAATTTCTCAAACGGTTTGAGTGGTGCCCGAGCACAGACCAGCTATTGTTGCTCCGTCGGCGAGGAGAAGAGAATGACAGATCCATAATGCGAGCCAGCTACTGAACGTCACAGCCACAGGATACGCGTGTCCTTCCAGTCGATGAAGTGTTCAGGGGAGAGCCATCACCCTCCTTGGGAGGTAGGACAAGCGTTTGTCATCTCGGATCGATCGTTTGGACTGACCCCCCGTCTCTTGTCTTCCTTTGTTTGCAGAAGCTCTCGGGGAGCCACAAGGCCTTGGTGGAGATGCAAGATGATGTGTCTGAACTCCTCCGCTCGGCCACCAGAGAATACCCTCAAACCAAGGTGTGTCCTGAGACCGTCCGCTGAATAAAGACAGCTCACAGGGCTGATGTGGCAGCATGGGGCTCCCTTAGCGACACCACAAAAACCCTCCCCATCTCCATAGCGACACCCTCCCCATCTCCATAGCGACACCCTCCCCATCTCCATACGCCACTGTACCTCCTACCAACACGCTCCACCCGGTCCCTACAGGACACTGTACTGTTCTTTCTTTGGGCTTTCTCTATAGAGCCCCGCGTTATTGTCCAGGGCTGGCTATTCCACTGTGTGCACACAGGCACAAACGAGGGCTGACGTTTGGGAATGGCTGGAAAATAGAGAGGCACACTTCAGTAGTCCGGGCCTCTGTAGAGAGAAAGAGAAATGTGCTGAGTTCATGGAAACATTGACGTTGTAGGACGACCAGACACGTCTGACCTCTGCCAGCACACACAGCCTTCATACAGTATTCATTCATCTGAGGCACGCCACGGCCATCTTTGTTTGCTGCCATTGCAGTCCTTGGGATAAGAGTGCTTGAAAACAGTGTAACTGGAGACGTCTCCAAGCTTCACCTGCGCTTATTTGTACTTTTAGCCAAAGCACAAGCTCGGTTTATACTTTTAAGTAGGACACTAAGTACTTATTCCCATAACTCTCCCTGTCGTGCATTCTCTCGCACTGAGACACAGGCATGGTCTAATTTGGGGTGTTAAATGAAGGCCCGACCCTGTTTTTGAGCCTGTGTGTGCATCTGTGTTGCAGGGGAATCTGGAGCAGATCCAGGGGGTGCTGAACAGCACGGAGATCGGCCTGCACCAGCTCACCGCCTTGGTGGACTGTCGCAGCCTGCACATGGTGAGCCCGACCACACCGAGAGCCACGCCTAGCGAAGGGGGATGCTTGCGTGTGAACGCGCGTGTTGACTCCTGTCTGTAGCGTGGACTATTGGTGTTTACTATAGGGCCCCAGAGTGCATGGACTCCACATGTCAGCTGGGATATGACGACTCTGCGTGAGAGGTGGAGACGCTGGCCCGTGGAGCCGTTTGTGTGCTCCTCAATGGAGTCGCTCGCTCTGCCTGTGTGGAGAGGACTATCACGTTCCTGCACACGTGCATCTGGAGCCCGCTCAGATGGGCTTGGCTGCTCAGCCCTCCACCCTGGGCTGAACCCTCCATCCTGGGCTGAGCCTTCCACCCTGGGCTGAGCCCTCCACCCTGGGCTGAGCCCTCCACCCTGGGCTGAGCCTTCCACCCTGGGCTGAGCCCTCCACCCTGGGCTGAACCCTCCACCCTGGGCTGAGCCCTCCACCCTGGGCTGAACCTTCCATCCTGGGCTGAGCCTTCCACCCTGGGCTGAACCCTCCATCCTGCGCTCCTCAGCAGCTTTCTTATCCACTGTGGCAGTCTGAGTCATCAGCCTGTCAACCACCCAGCAGCCCCAGCTCTCGGCCTCCCCTCTCCTGGACTCCTGGCCACGTCTGCCGTCTGCCTCAGTGGGACCAGAGCCACCGTCCTAGCCGTCAGTCTGACTCACCCACCCCCCCACCCCCCCTCTCAGTGCTCAATGACACACAGAAACTGATCTTCCGGTGGTCTGACAGGAAGTTTTTTCTAGTCCGGATCGAGATCATAATACAGAGATGCTGTGTTCTCCCGTCATCCATGCTACAGTACAGCAGACAGTCTGTCCCCCCCCCCCCCCCAAACAAGACAGGGATTGGGAGAGCTGTATCATTAAATAGTCATGTCTCTGCCAGCTTGTGGAGCAAAGGTATCGCTGCACTGCCCGGCCCTGTGGAACATTCGAGCCTCGGGAAGCAGCTGTTTGCTTTCCCACGTTCGTACACAACTTCCTCTGGCCGTGGTTGGCTTCGGGCTGAATAAGGATGTTTGTGTCCGCTGACATATTTAGGATTTGTCAGACATACCGTCTTTCTCGGTTTCCCATGATTGCATAAAGATGCTCTGTACAACAGGACCTTATACCCATTCAACAGATGCATTCGTCCAAAGCGACGTACAAAACGGGGCTAATGGACAGTACAGCAGAAAATCAAGGATCCGATAGTTTGCATCGTTAGGGATTGTAAAGTCCCAACAGTATTTTGGTGGTTGGAGTCAAGGAATGCTCTAGTGGAACTACATTGTTTGGACCTTTAGCAGGTTCATTGTGCTGGGGGCTGATGATGTACTGATGTGTATTCTCTCTCTCTCTCTCTCTCTCTCTCTCTCTCTCTCTCTCTCTCTCTCTCTCTCTCTCTCTCTCTCTCTCTCTCTGTCTCTGTCTCTGTCTCTGTCTCTGTCTCTGTCTCTGTCTCTGTCTCTGTCTCTGTCTCTGTCTCTCTCTCTCTCTCTCTCTCTCTCTGTCTCTCTGTCTCTCTGTCTCTCTGTCTCTGTGTGTGTGTATGTTGCAGGACTTGGTCCAGGCCATGACAGGCCTGTGTTACGACGGGCTGGAGGGCCTCATCTACCTGGTGCTGTTCTCCTTCATCACAGCCCTCATGTTCAGCTCCATCATCTGCAGTGTGCCCCACACATGGCACGGCAAGAGGTGAGCCTCGCCCCCCACCCCTCCGTCCCTCACCCCTCCGTCCCCCCGCCCAGACAGCACCAGGCCCGGAGGGGCTCCACGCCAGCCGACAGCCGAGCGAAAGACGTCAACAGAAAAGCAGGAGCGGTTATTTGAAACATCGGGGGTGACATCGGGGGGGGGGGTAGAGAGAGTGCCGATTTCACCGTCGCTTCCGCTCGGGCTCTTCACACGTTGGAGGATGACTCAGAGGCGCTTGTGTAATAGCCTGTAGGCGCTCTGCCTCAGTGGTGTTTCTATGAAGCTGTTGTTAATCTGCTGATGAGTGTGTTGAGCAGAGCCAGTTTGGGTCCTATTGTAGCTGTCAGAAGGCTGGCGGTGCTCCTCTCTGGGCCACAGCCAGGGGGCTCCAGCTGTTTCCCCCCCAATCATTTCCTGTTATCCCTCTCCTTAATCGTGCCACGCTCGGTCGAGCGAGGCCCCTGTGGCGCGAGCTGGAGGGCTTCTGGGGTGGTGGTGTTTGGGATCGGTCTCATTTCTCGCTTTCCCCCGTGCTGTCAGAAAGGGTTAGGATGCCGTGGGAGAGAGCAGGAGAGAGACCTCTCCGTGCTGGGGCCCAGGCTCCTCTGGGTGTGTGACCAGCACTGCTCTGAGACGGACCTGGGTTGCACTCAGCTAGACTCCCAGCTAGCACAGCCCCAACCCGCTCTGTAACGCACCAAGCCAGAGGAGGTTGATATTCCAGCGTCAGATGAATATTTGAGTGTTGGTGTGAAGGTACCTCCTGAGAAGTGTTAGACGTGCAAGTTTAAGACGCATCGGAGAGTCGCGTTTCACTCGTGTTGTTGGTCCGTCGCGTTTGTGTCGTCGGTTTGTTACCGATCCATGGTCGCTTCGCTCTGTCATCTGATGTGTGCTTCGCTGCACAGGATGGAAATCAATGATGTCATCGTTTTGCACAGGGATGTCCTCTAGATGACCACTAGGGGGAGACAGGCTCCACTGAGTTTTTCTGTTCGTCCTCCATGTGCCACTTTTGACTGTCTTTGTTTTATACCGAATTTCTCAAGCCTAGTGGTTTGGGTGCAATAACTCACTGAGCTTATAATGTGAAATATTTCATTTAGACCTTATTAAGCACTAAAAACTGCTGTTACATGAAAGTCAGTGAGCCGGTGCCTCTGGTGCCAAAATCTATTATTTTCATTCTCTTGTGGAAACAGAATCAATTACCATTTGATCAGAACCCTGTTTTATTCCTTCTACCTTAGCAGACACAGAAGCTCACACATCAAAAAGGAGATCGTTCCATCCGTCTTTCACCCACAGAATTTCCAAAACCCACTTTCAGGCACAGAAGAAATAGAATCGAAACGTGACCGTGAATGAATAGAAAAACGTGACCGTGGTTTGGCTTGCTCTCTGCCACTTCCTCAACAGCGGCACGGAACAGGGCTCCCCCTGGTGGAGAAGTCTCACGGTGCGCCTCACTTGTGTTTTTCTCAGGACCGAGGAGGACAGCGAGGAGGAGTCCATGGCCCACGGAGGCCGTCAGAACCACGACAACCTGTACCGGGTGCACATGCCCAGCCTGTATAGCTGTGGCAGCAGCTACGGCAGCGAGACCAGCATCCCCGCCGCCACGCACACCGTCAGCAACGCCCCCGTCACCGAGTACATGTACGTCAACACAAACATGTCACTTCCTCCCGGGGAGAGGTGCCAGGCGGAGGTGCGGGGCGCTCTGTTAGTGGGCCACCCCCCCCAGTCCCTGAGATGGTGTTGACTGAGCGAGGCCAGGGCTGCGGAGAGAGGAATGCGAGAGAACACGTGACCAAGGCGCCGCGCTCCGCCCGGTGGGGGGGGGGGGGGGACCCCTGAGACGAGCCGTGCTCTCCCAGAGAGGGTCGGGTTCTGCCGGACAACTGCAGCTGTTCCCGTCCAGCTGTGGCTCCTTTGAAACCCAAGGACCTCAGCCTTATGAATGGACCTCTCGGGATTAGGGGAGGGGGTTGGGGAGGGCAACTCAGATTTGGGGGGGGAGGGGGGGGCAGCAATGAATGGTGGGATCAGTGTTTTTGCACGAGCCCTCAAGGGTTTTAGACACTCTCAGAACAGAAGTGGATGTCAGGGTTTTGATGCGCTCATGCGGTGAACAGTTCTGATCTCTGTCTCTCGGTGAAGGGTGTATTTGGAACGAGGACCACCTCCATCACCTGACCTCACTTTCCCCTGTTTGTTTTGACAGGACCCAGAATGCCAACTTCCAGAACCCCCGCTGTGAGAACACTCCCCTGATTGGGCGGGAGTCCCCCCCTCCCTCGGTAGGTTTCAACTCGACAGAGCACAGACTCAGTACACACTCTGATCCACCGATCTCCTCCCCTGAGGAGTCATTTGTCAGCGTCTCGTGAGGAAAGGGTCACGACTGACGCCGTGAGTCGAGCTTGGCTGTGCTAAACGCTCCTACTATGTGTCGTTTGGAATCCGCTCCTGTATGTTTCATGCGGTGTTATCTGTCAACAAAGCCAGGCGTAAACCTTGAATGTCTGCCAATGCGTCTTTCACTGACTACTCTTCTTTGCCTTTTTATCGTTGAGGAAGAGCACTGTCATTGTTTTACCTCAGAGTACAGACACTGTCCATTTTCTTTTCTTTCATTGTTTTGTTGAGTTTCACCTCACTATGGGTTGATAAGGAGCCGTTCTTCCTCTTGAAGACCTGCGTTCTATAACTGCTTGTTGTTCTCAAGTAAACAGTCGGCCATCTTAAACCAGACTTGTGTCTTTATTGTAGTGTTAGATATGTTAGCCGGGTTCTTAGTATTCCTCGACGCAAAGAAATTGATTTGGGGAAAAGGATGTTTGACGAAATTCTATGTCAGCGCGCGTAGAATTGGAATGCTGTTTCTTTAGTTAGCGGACCGTTTGCAAGTCAAGTGTGGTTGCGTAGAAGCGCTAGGTAGCTGTAGAAGCGCTAGGTAGCTGTAGAAGCGCTAGGTAGCTGTAGTAGTAAGCAGGCAGGCTGCATGTTGTGAGTGGACCTCAGTTCCTCCATGACCCAGTTCCTCTGGGCGTGGATCCTGTTCCCTCCTCAAGCCCGGCTTAGAGCCCCCATTCCTCCCGCCCCCCGTCCCCACCCCCCACCCCTTCCCGCCCTCCCCTGGTGTCCGTGTGTCTGCCTGGACCTAGACGCTGCTCTGTGTATCTTCTCTATACTCTCTCTTGTCGTTGTGTTCTTCTCTGCCAAACCCACACAGTTGTATTTGACTGCCACGGACAGTCACGGCCATCACAGCTGGCAGTTAAAGCCCTCGGAGAGTTCAAGATCGTTTTGGTAACCTCGTCCGCTATGCTAAAAGGTACAGAACATGCCCCACACCTCCACCTACTGGCTTGTGTAAACCCCTAAACCGACTCTGCTCCCTCCCTCCCTGCCTCCCACCCACCCACAGCAAACCAACGCTTCCCCCCAATTCCCCTTCTCTCTCACGTGTCACACCTCCTTCCTCTTGTTTGTCCCTGAAGCCCAGGCCAGCATGCTCTCCTCTCCCCCCCCCCCCCCAAGCACTGCAGATGTTTCAGCTGGAAGATGTAGTCCTGCCTTCTGCTCCATGATTACTGACTCTGTAAAGCCTTCAACCTCGCCACAGTTTTGGTGGTATCCATTTGAAATGAACATGCTCTCTAAAAGAGTGTAATATGCCCAAAAATAATACTCCAAAGGTTCTGGCGTGGATGGACATGGTAGCAGGTGACCTCTTTTAGGTGGTCAGAGATTAGTTCTCGAGCCAGTTTGTACAGAGCATTGTCTAGTTTGAGTGTTTTCCAGGGCTAGCTCTGTCATGGGCCGATCGTTTTCCTCATCTCTTGGCTTTGAGAGTGTACTGTAGTCAGTCAGACGGTACTGTAGACTAGGTGAAGCGTGTCCACAACCCCTTAGTACGAGGCCTGTCATCAGTAATATGGAATCGGCAGCCTAAACCTTTACCGATCTGGATTATGATCTCTGGCAAGGAGTTAGCACATATCTGTGTCCGTTTGGACTACAGCACATATTGGCTAGACGTGTTTTAGTGCTTTAGTGTTAGCGTTGTAGTCGTTTTGCTCACATTTCCTCTCACAGAACATGGACTGTAAATGCACGTGGGTTTGTGTGTGTGTTCCTCCCTTTGCAACAACTATATGGTGCTGTACACAGATGTGACTGGACAGCCAGGCCCAGTAGGTCTTTGTCTGAAGACCAGTTCGTTCTTAGACTACTGGGACTGGATTGTATGTATTCCTAGCAAAATCCCAAACCAGGCCTGCATAGCACAGCACTAGGCTTAACCATCATCAGTAATCATGTAATCATTACTGGTAAGTATTAAATATTTTGTTTAATCAAAAAATTTTAAGCCACAAAGATTTTTTATTTTGTACAATCCGACATTAGCCATCATTTGTTATTCTTACATTGTTAATCCAAAATTATGTTGGCTTGAGCATCATATTATTTGTCAAGTTGCATTTAAAAGCCAACCTGAGGTGAGTAATGTTTTCTAAAGATATTCAGAGAACAAGTTGATCCTTACTGTCCACAACAGACTGGCCAAATGACTGAGGGTGATTTGATCGCAACACAGTGATGCAAGTGCCATGATCAAACTGGAACTGGATCCATCCTATGTACATTAGAAACATGCTAGCATACAGTATGTTGCAACTCGGCATGAATGACTGCCACCCTGAATGCACACTGCACTGCACTGCACTGCAAAGTTCAAGATTCAAAAGTCCTGTTGGAGCTTTTGAAACTAGCACTGCTTCTTTTGCCACTGTCCTAAAGGGGCCTCGGGTGTGTTCCGTCTGTGGCTGCAGTCTAGCTGTGAGCAGTTTCTCCAGTCCTCACAGCTACACTCATGCTTTTGCCTGTGTTTTTCTACGATGTAGTTTTTCACTTAAACCTACGTGCATTAGGAACGTTATAGTATGTCGATATGGAACTGATATGACTCAACCTGATTCCATTGTGGGTCGTTAAAGCTCCTTTCTTGTATTGTCTCAACAGTACACTTCCAGCATGAGGGCCAAGTACCTGGCCAACAGCCGCCCTGACCCCAGCCGCCCTGACCCCAGCAACCCCTCCACACACTGAGACCCTGGGGAACTTCAGCCACCCACAGACCAGCAACATGGAACCACTCTGCCCCTGGATCCCCCCCCCCCCCCCCCCCCCCCTTTAAAACCCGCCTTTGTGACATCACAGCATCCCTCCTCCAATCCACTGCCTAGATCTGCTTTTCTCTTTACCACTGGTCGTCCCCCCCCCCCCCACACCAGCTTCAACCAGACAACCAAATCTGTCTTTGATGTTTGTGCGTGATAGCAGAGTTGAAACAGAACATTTTCATGTACTGTAAATAGCGCTGTCGTCATAAACGTTTTCAGATGACTGGCCTAAGACCGGAGCAGCTCGTCACTGCGGAAGGCTGTCCCCTGACGTGAGGTTGGGAGACTGGCTGGCTACCATCACCGCCTGGCCTCCTAGCAAAGACACCCACTCTGTGGCGCTGGGAACAGTGAAGAAGCCTGATGGAATCTAGGTCTTCTTCCTCAGTACACAAACACTCATTTTGAACATTGTAACGTTGCATGTGTCACTATTCTTTATAACAACATCACTTTTTTATTTTTTATTATCGTCTGCCAACTATGGGGTCCTGTTCAGTTTGACATGGTTTGATCTTGTCAATGTTTACGCCTGCAAACCACTGTTTTGGATGCAGTGAGAGTAGTGAAGGAGACAACTCACTGGGTTTATTGTACGTACCCTGGACTCAAATTCCAATTAATGACCTGTTTTCTTTCCAAGTTGATTAATTCCGAGTCTTATTCAACAGCCGGTGAACAGTCATTTAAACTGCCATGGTTGAGATGAGGACTATGGAAGTCCCCCTTAGATCAACTACACTAGCACTGATTAGTATAGGTTGGGGTCGATGAAATATGTTGCAAAGTACTGTACTCTTCTATTACTGTGGGGATGGTGTAAGAAAATGCCTTACACAAAGCTAGGGAAAGGCAGAGGAACCTACTGTTCCCTATCACTTTAAAACCAACTGGAATAGTAAGGTATGCTCCAAGCACTGTTCCTCAAGGGATGGTTGTACCACAACAAAACTATCAGATGTGGTCTATCAGACCACGTCCAGTGTTTACGAAGCGTTCCGTGGGTTGACTGCTGCCGCTGCAGCATCGCGGTTCCTCATGTCCTCCTGCTCTCTGGAAGATCTGGGACACAGCCGGTAGAGTACCTGCTCGGTGACAACACGGCTATGAGTAGCCTTCTCCACTCTCTTGTTATGCATCGTGTCTGAATTGAATCATATCACTTGGATACACTTTCTACATTGCACACCGGTCTGTCATCTACCCTGACAGATGTTTGCTTGTCATCATGTTTTTGTCTTCAGTCAGTCTGACTGTATGTGGGACCAGTAATCTTTTAGCATAGCAAAGCCTTACAGGGTTGTGACTTGTAGTGGCTGGGACCTCTAAACCCATGTACTAGTTAGATCTCTCCCTGTGACTGTCTCTCCTCCGGGAGACATTATACTATTGCAGTTGTTACGCCATCATTCCACATGATTTACTGCATGGATTTTTAACTGGAGCGATTGCGGTGAAACTGGAGCTGGTTTGCAATTCAAGTGTCTGCTTTTGGATGATGTGAAGTGAAGAGAGAGAAGGTGGCCTCCATGGTGACTCCCTGGCCCCCTGCTGAATACCACAAGCCGCTCAGGACTGGGAACTTCCCTTCCAGGATGAATTTTAGACACGGGGCTTATATGATGGACCAATTCCTCTCATTTCGAGACTTGTTTGTTTTTTGGGGGGGGACAGACAAAGGACACTTTCTTTCTTTTTTTTACCGATGGAAGCACAAACCTTTCTGTATACGAGCGAGGTATGGTTCCTGATTACTTAGACGCTGAACCACAGACGAACAGAAGAAGAAGCTCGGTGTTTCTGTGGTGAGCCAACCTCTTACCCTGTTGGAGATCAGTTGCTGTTCTGATCTTTATTTGCCAGGTGTGCCAGCTTTTGGTGCGTTTGCCCACCCAGACAATGTTCGTCTGGGAAATTCTCCTCTTTAGAAAACGACGCGTGTCAGCGCTGTCCACAGGAGGCCAATGGAGAGTGGTTCTAGCAGGCTTGAAACAGAGGACGGTGATGCCAGACAGATTTTGACCACTTTTCTCTCCCGCGAGAGCGTCCTGCTCTCAGGGGGCGTTGCGTCTCCCTCCTCCTAAAGCATGACGACCCCTTCATACGTGGAGTGATCTCTTGTTGTCTGTACTACTGCCGCTTCTCTTGGCTTCTCTTAGTCCTGTTTCGTGATCCGTATGAGAGGTGTGTTTTCAGACTGTGCCAATAACCAAACACAACACCATAGCTTTTACTAGATCTACTTTTTCAATGTCTTCACTTAGGCCTGTTTGTACAGTTCACAGCACTGGGTTGCCTGAGCAATCAAATGAGGAAATGAGCCCAACATTTTTTTTTATGATACTTGTTTTAAGCTCTGTGTAAAAGACCATTTATTATAGTGATGCAATTTACTGTTTTTTAGTAGTCATATTTTCTCTGTTAATACTGTTATGCAAGACCAATGTAAACTAAAACAAAAGGCGTTTTTTGACTTTTCCTTTTTGCAATCACATTGCAATTTTAATTTTGCTTACGTTTTAAAT
Organism: Hypomesus transpacificus; assembly: GCF_021917145.1. NCBI lineage: Eukaryota > Metazoa > Chordata > Actinopteri > Osmeriformes > Osmeridae > Hypomesus > Hypomesus transpacificus. The sequence goes on along the minus strand of NC_061076.1, from coordinate 3,594,480 downwards.
AATTTCCATTGATTTGTCTTGAAGTTTCATTGCATCTTTTATTGCTTATAGACTTTCTAGCAAGCACAATGTTGTTTACTTTATGTGAATACAAGTAAATAGTTTTGGTCTTTCATTGCTTTGTTTTGATAAAATCTAATTATAGGTTTGCTCATTGTTTTTATATATATTATTTTTGGCAATAACTAAAATATTGTACATGTTAAACCTGTGGTTTTATTGAGCTTGAACTCAGTGTTTTGAAATAAACCAATCTTAACTGTTGAAAACGTCCTTACATTTTCATTTAAGTAGTTAATTCAAAGATGACTGTTTAGAGGTATGTACAGTGGACAGGGTATTTGTAGGGGTATTTCAACAAGCAGGCTGCGCAGTTTGCTGACGTGCTGCTGAGGAACACTAGGTAGCAGCACAGCTACACCGCTCTGCTTTGCTCTGCTCCGCTTTGCTCTGCTTCGCTCTGCACGCTGCTCGTATCTATGCAGTCATCATGGTTGTGTAACTATAGATGACTGACAGTATTTTTTAAGATGAGTTTTTGAGATTGCACATTTGACCATATACTTTTACCAAAAAATCCTTTTGCTTTAAGTCTGCTTGGACCTTTAGGCTAGGATGTGTTCTGGAGGAGAAGGCTTGCCTTGTGTTTGACCTCACTGGGTTCACTGCAGGAGAGAGGTCAGTGTCACCATCAGGCCAGAAGTTTCATATTGTCTCGTTCCTGTGGACCGCCGGCCAGCTGCTGCCGTCAAGACTGGCCGTCTGCTCAAGGGAATTGGAAGGATGGGTTGGAGCATGACCCTGTCTTCCTCTGCACAACATAGCTGTGTATTCATACAATATGGTATGCCATTCCATTATAACCACATAACATCTAAACCAATGACTATACCCTTTTAGATCCACCCAGTTGATCTGGTCTCCTCTGGTATAGTTGAACTACTAAACAATTAAAACGTTTTAACTGTGGATAAACAGAGTCCTGTTTCACCCAATGAGGCAGACAGAGTTTTATAAATGGACCGGACATGTATTTCGCAAAACAGGGTGCTAATACAATTTCACAGTCTTACTCCTGAGGAAATGAATTTACTCCCCATTCTTGGTCTGAAGGAATGCATTGCTAATTCTTTGAGGTGGAAGGCTGAATAGCCGGGTGAGACGGTGCCAGGGCCCTCTGACCCCCAGCAGACACTTCCTGAGTCTGGCCGGGCACGCTGCCAGGCCCTGGTGCCACGGCCGGGCCCTGGAGGACGCTAATAGAACCCTGGGTTCTCTCTTGAATTCTAAGCAGCTGCATGACAGGAGAACAGAAGCCCCGGCGATGGAGGTTTCTCCCTTGATGCATGAAAAGTGAGGGGAAGTGATGCATGAAAAGTGAGGGGAAGTGATGCGTGAAAAGTGAGGGGAAGTGATGCGTGAAAAGTGAGGGGAAGTGATGCGTGAAAAGTGAGGGGAAGTGATGCATGAAAAGTGAGGGGAAGTGATGCGTGAAAAGTGAGGGGAAGTTGCAAATCAATGTCGGCGTTCGTTGACACCGTGGCTCCTCTTATCTTTCGTTCGGTCCGTCAACGCGTGGTGACTGATTTCTTAAAGTGAGCAGTAAACGCAGGCCTGCGGCCGTCATTGTTTTCCAGGTCTTTGGAGACTCCTGCCAGGCACATTGTGCTGCAAGCCTTTTGTGGTGGGGGGGGGAAGGGTGGGAGGGGTAGGGGGTGTCAAGGAGACAGGACATGTAGCTTGTCTCCTTTGTGGTAGGGCTCAAAGGAGAGGCAGCTGTATCCTGGGTGTGTGTCCCCCTGTTATTCACACCCCAGCAACTCCTTTCCTCACACCAGTCAGGGGGAGCCCACACCCATTGAGGACTGGTGAGGCTGGCCTGTTGCCCCCTCCCTCACCTATTTTCTTCTCTTTTTTTTTTTTACTTCATGGTTGTGTCGAAAACCAGTCATTTTAGAACAAGCATCCACATTGATGTGTGGCTGTTAACTTTTCCAGAGCCCCCCCCCCCCCTTCTCCCACAGTTCCTGTCTGCACTATTCAGACTTTTCACAATGATAGAAAGCATATCCCTTTTCTTTGCTCCAGTTAGGGGGTTGTTACATCCTTGGCAACCCAATGTCATGATCCACTGGTTGCTCACCACCTCCATGGTAACAGCGTGAAAGGTAGAACTCAGAGGCATTTCAAAACACAATAATGTTTCCACATTGCACATGTACAGTAACAACGACCACTTAAATGGTAACTGGTATAAATCAATGTACTAGGTTAAACTGAATTGCGCAATGTGTTTATATTTTGATGCACATATGATGACGTGTCATTGCCAAGAGATTTGCATGGGTTTGAACTGACTGTCAATCAAATACAGCACCTGTTTTGTGGATCAACATCAATGGACTGGCAAAAGTGAGGCCAAAAAAGCCATAATTTGCATATGTTTTGCATCCCATGAACTGATGTCTCACTTGCAATTTTTTTTTTTTACGGAAACCAGTTTATCTAGAGGCAGTTTTGTGCACGTTAGCACCATAGGCCATCCAGGACAGCTGTCGAAAGGTTTCCTCTCCCATAAATCCTTGGCATATGAACCCTACAGCAATGATAGCATCCAGATACCGATCTCTACTGTAACTGGGCCTATTAATGAGGGGCCATGCAACACCAGCAGCATCTGGTGGAAGAAGACACTGAGAGGATGAACAAGACCACATGCTAAATACACAAACTAACTGAAGGTGTTAGCAGAGTTTTCTTTTCACCATGACATTTACATTTAGTCATTTAGCAGACGCTCTTATCCAGAGCGACTTACAGTAAGTACAGGGACATTCCCCCGAGGCAAGTAGGGCAAAGTGCCTTGTCCAAGGACACAGCGTCATTTTTCACGGGGAAATCAAACCGGCAACCTTCAGATTACTAGCCCGATTCCCTAACCGCTCAGCCACCTGACTTCTATTACGAGTGCTTACTATGATACAGGGCTGAAAAATCAAAGAAGTTGAAGAGACATGTTCAGTTTAGATGAAGTGGGCTGGTGCTCTCTCAAACTCACAGTGGCACTTCTCCAAGACGAGAGACGTAAAAGCCAGTACAAAGCCTGAGCAAATATGGTAACACTGAAGTTCAACTCTTTATTGTTCCGATATGTGATACCTGGATTATGGTAAACTCTCTCTTCTCAACCCCTTTAGAGCACATGTTGAGGATTAGGAGTTTCAGACAGTTGCTGTGAAAGCTCCCACTGGGGCTGCAGGATTGTCTCGCCGCTGCTAATCCCACAGACAACATGGCCTGTTAATTGGAGACTGGCTGATATGGCAAGGAAAGCCATAGTGACAGCGTGCAAGTCACCGCCATCTCTGTAATCCCCCCGCGCTCTGTGGAATGTTCGTCTCTGGCAATCGGTCCTCGTTGGGAGCCGGCCATACCTTACCAGATTGTGCCGGGATTCATCATCACTGAAAGTCTCTTAATCCCCACCACCTCCCTTCCTGCTCCATGCATTCCTTCAGCAGAGCATTATCATGTTACAGATACATAGTCAGACACAGAGCTCCATTCAGGATTTTCAGTGCCTAAGATTGGTCAGGAAGCACCTATTCTAGTTCCAGTGTGGAATTTGACACGTTTGAGCTAGCAGTGTGAAGTGAGGTGGACGAAGAAACACCTCAATGTTGGTTTTTCTTATCAGCAGGACACAGACCTGGTACATCACCAATCAGAAGAGTTTCCTTTGTCTGTGACAGCATGGAAACCCTTTCTATGGCCTGGAAGTTTCATCAGCAAATGGAAACAATGGAGATAACCAGATAAAAACAACTGGAGGTTCTCGTTGCAATTTGTGCCATAAAATTGCCTTTGGAAGAAATGTGTATATATTTCATATGATTTAGATTTAGTTGATTCATGAACTCTTTTAGCAAGACTTAATGTTATGTTTTGGTGGCCCATCATACACATCCTCAAGTAGGATCTTACCGCGTGTATAAAGACAGGAAGGACTGTCTGGGAAACTGCTAAACATGCACTCTCTTGTCCCTCTGAAGTGGAGGAGAACCAGTCAAAACATATAAAAGCTCCAGCTATGTGTGTGTTTAAAGTACTCATGAATTGATGTCAACTTCATGGGAGTTTGTACTGCTGACTGTCATTAAAAGGGTGGCAAGCAAGATACTTCATTATATATTACCACAAGTCTGGTAAGAATGGTCATTCCGTAGACAGCTGGAATCAAAGACAGGCAACGGTGTGAAAAAAAAGGATGGTGGCTCCTTATGAAGTCTTTCTAGTTGGTCATTCAACACACAGCAGCCCCCTGCAGTTTAGACTACAACATGTCCTGCTGCTGTCTGGAGATAGTGACACAGGGCGGTTTACGTGGCGTGGCATCCTGTTGTTGCTCACTGATAACCATCTCACCAGTTAGATGTTTGACTGTTATTTGTCACCTGCTGAACATTTTCACACTTCTGTCCTGTTACTCTTTCCTCTCGTAATTTAAAGTTCATTTTGATAAGATTTGTGTGGGAGGCTGATTATCTGTGCTGGGGGACTGTCACTGAAGCTTCTTAGCAGCTGAAACAAATTAGTAGAAAAAACATCGAAACCACAAACCATAATCATAGTTTTTGACTGGTAAGATGTTGTGGGAAAACTTACAGTCAGCAATGTGCCAGAAGTTTAGTCTGAAACACACACATCAGTTATCACAACCTTTTTATGTCCTGTTATGTTGTGGCATGTGTAATGGCAACTTGCGTCCAAAATCTTTCTGCAGACTTGAAATGGACGGGAAATGTTACGCAGACCTGTTCAAACAATCCAAATGGAAACCTAATCCATGTCACCAATGACTGATGGTTTAGCGGTCTCCGTTTTTACTCAACCTGCAAACCAGAGGAAGAACAGTATTCCTCTTTGGCACTGCACCCATGGGAAAACGAATACAAGGTTTTAAGTATATAAACCCTTGAACAATCATGTGGTAAGACACGGATGTACCCACATCATACCATTGATACATTAGGATCAAGACCACTTTGATATCTTCTCATGGAAAACAAAGGTTTTACATGCATAATAAACCATGAGTGTGTTGGGTAATGAGATGTAATCTGGCTTGGACTTGTCTGTGACTCACTCCAGACGAGTCTAGGATTTAACTGTCAGAGAGACAGATGTTCTGGATGACTGGGCCTAGTATCTCAGATAGGACCAAACTCAAGTGCAGTTTCATGGTCTATAGCACATACAGTACAGCCTATATCATCTTCCACAAGTCCTGTGTTTGTTACTGTGTGTAAGAGTGTGGGTGTGGAGGGGTGAGCATTTCCGTCAGACTAATGACATGTCACATAGAGATAACAACTTCAATTGAATGAGGATTGTTACACAAGCTATTTCTGTTGCATGCCATGGTTCCTGACTATTTATTTTCTCTAACGATTTGCTATTGCAACAATGTCCTTTCCCATACCCAATGTTGTAGAATAATAAATACAGTCTGAATGAGCTGACGGTTTTAAGTGTGCGCTATTAGCGTTACAATTTAGCTCCTGGACCCAGGCCAATATCTCAGCCTGCCTCATGTGGAGACTGTGTATGCCAAAATGCACTGTTGAAAGCAGGAGGAGAGTAGTGGACACAAGTGTTTGGGCATTAGCATTTCTATTTAACCCCTTCTCTTCACACTGATGTTGAATGTGATGCATAGTGTTCTGAGGGATACCAATCTACTGTAAAATGACCATAATGTCCGTGTTTATGTAAATAGGATTATGTTCACTTATCCCATTTAAACCATGATGTTGTGGTCGATGAACTGCAATCTAAGATTACCATACCAAATGAATGATATTACAAAACAATACAAAAAGGAAGTTTCTCAGTGGTTATGCAACTTTATTCAAAAGCTGAAGTTGGGGCACCACAGTGTTTCCTGTGATGATAATATCAGGAATAGAACATAATTCCTGAGAAGCAAATATTTGAATAGACTATTAAAACCATCCAGATACTGGAGGATAAATTACAGCAATTAGAACAGTTAAAACAAGTACAAAATCATGTCCAGGTCATTAAAAGCATGTTTAAACCACAAGGGGACGTGCATCTTTTTTACATTCTAAAAATTGTTATACCAAGACAGCATTTTAACAACAGCGCAGTACAGAAATACTGCTTTATAATAGGGATATACAGTTGTACCCAATATGGGACAGAAACAGAGAGGTGACACCTCTCTGTGAAAACACTGCTCTTGCTCTGGTAAAGTTCTCAACAAAGCAACCATTTACACTGTAGCGTCTACTGCAAGGAGATGAGTCAATTGACACTTGGGATTCTAAATAAGTAAAAGTAAGTAATAAGTAAAATACAGACTCTATTGGTTCTGTTGGTTATCATTCAAGGTGGAGGAAGTCCAAGTGGTTGCAGATCATTGAACTACTTTACCAGAGCAAGCGACAGCTTATTTGAAACCCAGCTGTGCAAAGAAAAAACGAACAATTGTATCTACATGCAAATCAGCATTTGATTGTAACATTAATTCAATATCTCCGCTATATATTAGTTTCCCTGATTGTATCAAATGCAAGGAATGTTTTTAAATAAAATTAAATCTAGAGATATTGACTGATACATTTTTTGGGGGGGTTATACTGTTACATCAGTTGGCATGGACACAGCTGTGAAACATATCAGTGGTCATAAAATCTGTCATATCACTCATTTCAACTATCAAAAAGGGAAAAGTGCTTAATCCCGATATACTTCAGGTTAGATAACCTGACCTGAGGGTACATTCGGTAAACCAACTGCCAGCTCAAATCATAGTAGTAATAACACTGACATACCCATAACGAAAAGCACATTATATCTTCATATTGGTAATTTTGTCCGGAGTCTTTTAAGGAAAATAATCAAAAGGAATACAACAAAAAAGTCACAATGAAAATATTACTCCCCAATCTCTACAATCCTGAACGTATGTGTTTACTCATACAGTCTAGAAAATCCTGCATAGCTTTCAAGACTCTAAAAAATAAATTGAACAAAAAGAACCAACAATTAATCATACAATTCTAGTCATTTGTGTAAAGCTGGCACAAGGCTTGATATATAAGTGTACATTCTATGAGAATTGCAAATACATTTACAAGCAACATTTACAACACAAAGCACAACTGATTGCCTGCAAAGCTCAATGCTGAAAGCTCCTTCCCTCTGATTGGCTGGCTCCTCAGTCCGTATAACGGGACAGGAAGCTCAGGCACCAGACAGGAAGGAAGTGTCCCAAAGCGGGCCGCACAGCAGCCCAGTAAAACTAGAAAAGGCCATGTGCCACTGCAGCAACAACACAGTGGCGCGACGGTCTAATACCAAACAATGGTCCCCATGAGCCTTTCAGATACCGAGGCATAATGGGGACGAGGATACGAAAGGAGCCGGTCGCCCTAGTAGGCAACCTGGGTCGGGCACCAGGGAGTGTCAGGGTACAGCAAACAGTGCACTGACTTAAACCTAAAAGAAAACAGAGAAGAAGAAGAAGAAGAAGAAGAAAGGTCAGATTTGCTGTTGGAAAGGTTGGCATGAGTTTTTGCTATCCTGCTATACACTGTTCCATACTCTGGAGTGCCATTGTGATCCTGTAAAATGATGTAATCTCTCACCTTGATGGGTCCTCCTCGACAGGAAACGCCCCTTTCATATTAATGATGTTCCTTTTGTTCTCAAACATTCCATAACTCAATGTAATCTGAAAGGGAGAGCAGAAAAAGCAATTCAGCACCATCGGTAAAAAAAAAAAAACGACGAGGCTTCTGAAAGTAAGGTCAAGGAGACACACACACACATCTACGAACACACACACACACCTGTTTGTGAAGTTCCGTTTTGGACACCTGTTGGAGGTTCTCGAGGTGCGAGTGGAACAGGCTGCTGCGGGTGAGAGGAACCCCAAGCACCGACTCGATGATGTAGCCGATGGTGCAGTCGTCTGGCAGACGGATCTTCTCTGCAGTGTTCATGAAGTGACCGCCACTGAGGATATGAGAGCGCATGGTCGATGTCTAACACACGAGGGCTTTTTTATGATTATTGTAGCAGATTTACAAGTTTTTTATCTTACCTCGCCCAAGGGCTCATCTTCAAAGCCAGGCCCCGACTCACACAGAAGCCAGCTCCTCCAGTGGCAAACCAGAAGTTGACGGGTCTCTGAAAGAAAGGGAAAAAATGAAGGGCATGTTAGGATATTGTCATTGACTCAGTGGACACATTTTAAAGGACATCTGTGACAAGTTTAGAGAAGACTACGAGCAAGGAGTTTTATCTACACACCATCTTGTTTTCCCCCAGCCTTTCCGTGGCCTCAATGGGCCTGTCCAGGCTGGGCTTGCCGATGTACATATCCTGGGTGTGTGGGTACTGTGACAGCAGCTTCACCAGTGTCCGAACGTTCACATAGTTGTCATCATCCACATGACAGAACCACCTAAAAACACAATCATTTTGTTATAGCTTAATATCAAAAGTAGCAACATACATTCATATCACGAATGTAGAAAAAAGCAAAGGACCGTGTAAAGCAATGGGAAACTGCCATATAACTGTCACACTTCAGTGAAACGAAAATGAAAATGAATGTATATGTGTATTATTTCTGCGTAAAATGCAAAACACTTACTTTTTCCCAGACTCTATGAACTTGTCATACTCCACAGCCATCTTACAAGACAGAGCCTGGCGACTGTGAGCTGCAGAACAGTTGGTGTTGATGGCATGGCTCCCTGTGGCAACGATGAAAGGAGATGATAAGTTCCAAAGGACTACCTTTACTAGCTAGTGTTGGATGAAAATAATCTCTTCAACACAACATGAAAACCATCTGCCGCTAGAACTACAAACCCCAAGGAGCTCAGAGTGGAGAATTCCATGGGGATTATAAGCTTTAGCTCCATTTCAAATCTAGACCTTTTACAATAAACACATCTTTCGAATATTAAACTCACCAATTTTCTTCTTTAGCTCTTCATCCTCTCCATCGGTGAAGATGTAAGTCTGTCCAAAAAAGAAGGAAAACAGCATGAGTTCCCTTTGCTGTAAAATCCATGAAGTGGATGAAGTGGTCACAATATAAACTAAAACTCTCTTTGTAATATTCTCTACTGTGTCTGAGGTCCTTGTTCCCCTCAACATCCAATTCATGGTTATTAGCATCCATCAGCACTCTTTTATGCAGTGGAAAACACAGTGGGTTAAACAAGCGCTGCTCTGAAAAAGGCCTCTTGTCCCTGTTTTCAACCTCTCCATGGCAACTGTGTGGCCCTCCAAAGCATCCTAGACATAGAACAAAGAAGGAGACTGACTATAACCCCCCCCCCCCTCCTTCCACCAGGCACCCCCCCCCCCCCACCAACCTGCCCCCCCCCCCCCCCCTTGCTTAAGCACAGTTCTAGATAACTGTTAATGTTATAGGCATGTGGACCATCAACAACAGTTTCTGAGCCCTCTTTCATTTCTTTTTCCGAACAGCATCAACAAGCGTTTCAGCTGTTAAGCTCAACTGAAACCCTGCAGGCTCTTGTTTTGTGTAACAACAAAAGGTGTCCCCAGTGGCACACTTTAAAGAGCAGGCTTGGATTAGAAGCTCCTGTCTGGCAGGTGGGGCTGAGCAGGTGCTAGGCGGGGAGTCCCAGACAGAGGTATGCTGATGAAAAGAGCCCCTGGTCCCAGCGTTGGTTCTGCCGTTACACTGTTTGCTCTCTACTTCAGGTGAGCCAGCACCTGCCGCGCACCACGCCGCCTTATCTACGCCACGTGTCTGAACAGGCCAGGTCACGCTGCCTCTGCCCACTCCTCCCTCACAACCCCCAACAAGCTTGCTCGGGAAAACTTTATGACGGCAAACCCACCCTCCCAGTCATTGATTGTCCCAATGTTGTCGCAACGGCTTGTTTTGATCTGTATCTGAACGGCCGCCCCGTGTTCATGCCGGGAGGGGAAAGACGTTTGTTTTCTTCACGCTGCCCTGCTCGCTCTCCCCTCCGTTGCTCGCCAAGGCCAGTCTGATAGGTTAGCGGAACAAACTCTGAGCAGATGACAATGTACAGGGCCCTGGGTTTGTGTTTGTTTAAGAAAGAGTAGTGGTTTCACTGTGGAGGAGATCAGAGTCTGGCGCTGTTTGCTTTAAACCTCGCTGAATGGACAGCCTAATCACTACGGCAGCTGCCAGGGCCTCCAGCCCGGGCACTGACAGAAAAGAGGGCAGGAGAGGGGGGGGGGGGGGGGGGGGGGGGGGGGGGGGGTGCGTGGGGGGGGGGGGGGGTTCTCACTGCTGATTGGTAAATCAAAATCTGTGTGTGGTCATTCACCCCCACTTCACCCCCTACCCCTTCACTCTCTCTCCTCCCCCCTCCTACTCCGCCTGGCCCCTCTCCTGCTGAACAATGCTGTGTGTTTTCATGCTGGGTAAAGTCTTCACTGGGTAAATTCTAAATATGTTTGCCGTCATTTGCATACAGCTGCAGCGGTTAACTAAAGGAAAGTCTCTGAGGGCAAATCTTTTGTTCTTTGTCTCTCCCACTTAACTGAAACATTAAAGAATGCAGTTACTCACATGGAATCCTAATTCAATCTCTGTGTCACAAAGAACTAGTCTGCTGTCGAATAGAAGAGATGATTTTTCAATGCCGTCTGTCTGAGGCACAGTTTGGAAAGGGCAGTGGTGGTGTGAGGGATGTGAGGGGGGTGTGAGGAGGAAGAGGGGGGGAGAGGGGGAGAGAGTGCTCTCCTCACCACAGGAAGGCCTGGCACAGCCCTCTCTCAGAGTAGAGCACAGCAGAGCGTGGTGCCTGGCTGGCTGTCTCCAGCTCCCCGGGAAGGAAGGGCACAGTGCTCCCCTCCCTCAGTCAACAACCGCCCACCGCCTAGCCTGCTCCCACCCAAGCACACACACACGCACGCACACACACCATCTCACTCTCTCCCTCCTCACTGAGCTCAGCTCAGTGCCACTGGGGGTTAGAATATAGGACACCAGACCACCGACTGACCAGTACTGTCCCTCTCTCTGACCAGAAGCCACAGACTCCATGAACTCTAAAGTGGAGCCAAGTCTTTCTCCAACTGCCAGTCTTGCAGATGCTCTCGTTGTGGGTCCAGTGGATAATGAATGTAATCTCCATTAAGGATGGAATGGACACCAAACAACAAAGCTGTTATCAGCAGCTGTCTGGATACGACTCAAGTCAGTTCAAGTGCTGATGAACAGGGTTATGTGCAGTTTACCAGGATTTAAATCTGTATAAAGCAACTTGTAATTCCATGCAGGTTTCAGAGTGCCATACCGCAGGGGCGTGATTTAGTCCACTCATTGTTTGGAAGCCTACCCACTAGGGAAGCTACATTGTTTCAGGGGGGAAATATGGTGAAACAGCGGAAACTAGGACATAGTATATGAACAATACTTCTATAGTAACACGATGTAGACAAGAGCACACAATAGAAAAGTACTAAATCAAACACCAAAACCTCATAAACAGTTCATACACTTCCTGTCATTTTTCCAAGTTTTAGCAGATTCTTAGATTATAAAATAATTGTGTTTATTCTTGTGATGTACATAATTATCAGATTGATTCTATGGTGCCTCATTTACCAGAAAAGGGTACTACATTTGGTTCAACACAGTAATTACAGATTAGGTCTTCTATCAGTGTGTAAACAGCAACTACTCTGTGAAAACAGTATTCAGTCACATCTGAGCTGGACAACAATAAACAAGATAGTCTGTTTTAACCGGGTCCTGAAACCAATTCTTAGGACCTGGACTACATGCACAGCAGTCACCAGTCTCATTTGACCTTCATAGGACGAAGATTTTAAATCGTGCTTTTGGTCCAATGGTTACCATCACCCCGAGATACAAGCATAATCTACGATACACAGGTGTTCGTCAGCTAAATCAGTAAATCCAACCATAGAACAGAGCAAGTCCACATGTACATGGTAGGAATGTAGAGCTTCGTATGACTGGCATTAGGGACATCCTTTGTTCCCAAACTCCTGACCACCTGGCAGCCTTTCCCTAGGAACTCCCTCTTGTATTGTGGGCTCAGCCTATCCATTATGCCTGCCCGGCCTCCCACCAGCTGCCTGCCTAAACCCTGCTGTTAACTCTCAGGGCTGGGCTAACTTATTTCATCCACTACAGTAGGCACCACCAATGACCATGTACACTGCTACTCAAAAGATGAACATCCGAGCCTGTTTGGAGTATTAATTTAGAGTGATGTTGTGTGTTGTGTGTGTGGAGGAGGCAGGGGAGGGGGAGGGGGGTTGTGGCTCATATCTTATCATGTGAGACAAACTATTGCTGACCATTGTCATATGCTTGGAGCAGTATTCGAGCACCAACTAAACTCACCCCACCTCCTCCTTATACAGAGAAAGGATAGCCTGTTGCTCTTGACGACACACAGCCAATACCAAACCAAGAGAGCAGTGGTGTCCCAGCAGTGGATAGAATCCAAAACCTCAAAGAAATGCGGCTAAAGAAAGTGTGATTATGCCCGAGGCAAATTTAACTGACTTTTGGAAAACTATGCGTGACAACTCTGGATGCTGGATTAAAATCACTTTGACTAGCGTCTGTTTCCTCTTGACTATGCCCCTGAGTGCTTTTGTGCGCAGGGTAAAAGAGCTTGGTTCTCAAGGCTGCATTTTCATACTCAGCGTGCTACTCCCGGCACAAACTTCCCTATAGATGCACCCCTTTGTCCCAGACATCCCCTTAACGAAGCCCCCGTTTTTCCCATCCTTGGCTGGCTTGACCCAGACTCGGCTCCCACGTTCCCATGGAGAGAGGGAGACAAGGGGCTGAGAAAGCCTTTCTTCGCCCTTCAGAAAGACGCTTTGTTAGCCCTGGAAGGGGGACAGCACTGGAGCCGCTGCTGGGAGGCATCCATTGCACCCAGGCATTCACAGGGACACCCAAAAGAGGGGGATAATGGAGACAGGGGTAAGGGGCGGAGGGGGGGGGGGGCAGAGCCCAAGGACTGCTCCTTGGGTTCTCAGGAGCATCACTCAAGGCCAAATAAAAAGTGACAGTGTCTAAGAAACATCATTGAGACAGACTGTGACTCGGGGAACTATGTGTCACATAGCAACCAGGTATCATCAGCATGTGGACTGGGCAACCTGGGTCAACTACAACTGACTAGCAACACCTGGGGCCTTAGACTTGTTAGACTTGTCCTTGTTGGAGTGATCGTATTCATCTAATTACTTCTTTTTCATATTTATTTTGAGTTATCGCGTTACATGTATGAATGCATTATAGTAAAGTGGTCATTATTGTCCCATAATGTTACCATGACCCCTAAGTCAGTTGTGTGTCATGTAAATTGCACTTTGTCAAAAACGTCTTTTTGCTCACCTGCTGCACGTTTCTGGAGACCCAAGTATCCAGGAGAAGGTTCAGTCGAGACTGGTGAAACTTCTTTGTAGTCTTGACAGCAATGAAGATGTCTTCTGCGCTGATGTCCTCAGCGGGAGTTGCGTCTGTCGCTGAACCAGCTGACGATGTAGGATTCTCCGCTTCTCTCCGTCCTCGAGATAACTTGGAAAAGTACGCAGAGAATCCTTTCTTTGCCTGTGAACCAGTCTTGTCGTGATTCTCATCCTCTTGGACTACGTCTGAATCCGTAGCAAAACTGTCAAAACTTTGGAGTGAGCGCGTCCCAATCTCTTTTAAATCTGGCTCATCATGCACCTGAACTCTGTGGTGCTGCGCGGCAACCAGGACCAACAGCAGGCACATGAAACCTGCACTTGCTAAAGAGATAGCCGTTTTCTTCCCATAACTTTTCAACATGATTAAAATATAATAATTACCATATATATTGGTATGAATATAATTTAAAAAAATCAAAAGTCCATATGGTATTTGAAAACTGAACTAATAGTTATATAGTGTTCACGTTGGTCTGCATTTCTGAATAGTACGGCAACAATTGATGAGAGACTTATTTATAACCTCTCCCAACCCAGGCCACGCCTCAGGGGAGGGCTTTAGCTTCACAGACTCACAGTTTATGTCGAACATGGGCGGGATTTAATCGGAGGAACGCCCTTGATTGTGTGAGGTTCTGTGCGTGCGCTTAAACTGTGTGTGTGTGCGCGCGTGTGTGCGTGTGTACGTGTGTGTGTTAAAATATTTGAGATTAAGGATAGGCCTTGAATGTCTTATCAGCAAGCAGTCAGTGCTGCCATAGATAAAAAAGACTAAACATATTTACTTATAAAACGGCGAAGCTGGTAAGTATAGTCGCTGTGCACCTGGCTAAATGTTTGCAGTCAAACTAACGTGGCAGCGTGTTTGTGGAGATTTGCAGAGGTATAATCCACAGCAGGACACAATAGTTAATGGAAGTATTATTCTTTATTTTACCAGAAAAGTAAACATGTGCAAGTTACTGAATAATTTCAGTTTGGTTGTAAACTGTATAAAAGAAAAGAATAATACCATATGAGTAAAGTTATTTTACTTTGTCCAAGTGTGGACAGCTTGTTCAGCAGCAAGGCTCTCTATTCTTATACTCTATTCTTCTACATTGACCTTGAGAAGTGCTTTAAACAGTTGGCCATTCCTCAGCACTTGTTATTCAAATTCAGTTTCTTACAGCTATGGTCCTTCTGGTGACGAGTTCCTGACCCAGGCATGACGTGAGTTCCAGCAGGTCACCATGCAGCTGGCTGAGACAGCAGGTCTGAATACCAAGTCCACTCCCAAATACCCCACTGCTGGAGGGTCTACTGGTTGCAGCCCATAGCCTGTGTTTTGATTCAAAATTCATAATCAAAACACACATCATGTATTTTGATGTTTATTGTGCCATTGCCGGAGATGAACATCAGTACGTACAACAATAGCGCCACTTGAGGGATGTAATTTTATCACAGTGAGTATAAACCCTTATAAAATGTAACTCTTGGAGCAAAAGAAAAACTCAGAAACTGACTTCTGGTCATAAAACACAGGCATGCAACAGAGAAGTTGTCTGTTAACTTAGTATTGTTCTATAGACAAGGCCTATTGTGCATCTTTTGAAACTACCCAGAAAAAGGCAGCCAAAACCAGTATAAGAAACCAGGCCGAGGGGGTTGGCTCCTTGGCCCCTTCTCTCCTGGGATCAACAGGCTCTTTTTCCTGCCCTTTGCAAGGGGATTCGTCTCACCTCTGAAAGGTTTTTGGTTCAGACCACTCCTTGGACTATTGGAACAATGTCAGTTGTTAAGACGGGTGAAATATACAAACTAAATGTATTTCTTCTAAAGCCTCTTTCACTCCTGTCTTCCCTCCACTGACGGCAACAAAAGAAAGAGAACTAACCTCCTTTCCCACTTAAAACGACCCTGCACCGCCTCCTCGTCTGAGGCCGCCCTAACGATGTTACCGCTGAATTCCTGTGAAATGAAATCCCCTTTCTTCTGAGGCTCCCACTTCCTCAGTGGAAGACCCACAGACCATCCAATGCGCAGCAGAGCTTGATTTCACCGTGAGCTTGTCAACATCTCTGAGGATCTGAGCAGGCCTGGGGCCCTCAGAGAGCTGGCTATGATTAAAGGGATGCTATTTATAGGTCTCACTGTTTGACTGATGCACAATAACGAGGTAAAGTACTCCTGTCTGTTCCAGGACTCGTATGGGTAATCACATCCATACAGGATGGCAAGTCTGCTGCTGTTTTTTTTTTGTTTTTTGAAAAAGATATTGTTGCTGTTCTGTCCAGAATATCGGTTCATAGTACATCATAAACACACCACAGAGATATACAAACCTTTTTGTAAACTGTGCTGAAAGCTTAAGCACTCACAGCTGAAACTGGAATCAATGTGTTCAAATACGCGTAAACATCAGTTATGGGTTGCAGACACAGGAAGCATCTGTACCTGATAAAAACTCTTGAGTCTCCTGAAACTTGGTGATGCATCGGTTTTTGGATATGTGTTACAAATAGGCAGGGAACATGGGCTAATATATTGCAGTCTCTGCATCTAAGATTTTCAAATGTAATCCGTTACTTGTCTCTCTCTTTTTTCTCTCAATCTCTCACTCTATCTCTGTCACTCTCAATCCCCCCCCCCCACCTTCACCACCCACACAGTGTTGCTAATTTATGGCTTACTTCAGCTTATTTTTGTCCTAGTTGAGAAGTTTCATTCAAACATGTGGAAACCTTATCTACGGATGGGAGGGTCAATATAGAAAAACATACTCTGTTTATTTGTATCTCCATTCTGCAGACAAAATCCTGTAGAGAGCATCCTCTAATGTTCCACAGAGAGCAGGGAAACTGAGACCCACTTCTAAGGAGCCGCCAGTCCCCTGGCTCTCACTTCTGGTGTGACCTGTAATCCTATCAGAGCTTGTGTGTCCATGCAGGGAGGATAAACAGAGCCAATAGCTTCTCCCTCTGCCCCTCTGTAATCCACTGTTTCTCAGGCCCACACAGAGCAGCCCACACTGAGAAACAGACACTTTTGTGAGCCGACATAATACTCACAACATATCACGTATAGCAATGTAAACTTCTGCAGTCAAACACTTATGAATTAATACAGGCTTGTCTGATTACTTTTGATTTTTTTTCTTCTTTTTTTCATCTTTCTCTCTTTTCCATTGCAACACTTGCATGGCAGACAGGATGTAACAGTTATGTTCACGCAATAAAACTGCGTTCCTATCAAACGTTTATTCAAATGCAAATTTAAAAAAATTACAGATACTAATTTGGTTGTTGTATTTATCATCAGTGGTTGCCATTTGTAGATGCTAGCTACAGTGCATGGCGTCATGTTCCACACTGGCTTGCCTGGACATGTTGAGCCCACTACACCCTTCCATTAGGCCTGGATAAAATACTGTTGTACACACTGTCTGTTTGTGGCCCTCAACACCAAGTGTGGCTCATTGTAATTAAGAGAGGGCTGGAGTTTCCCGAGAATTACATTTTCCGTTGTTTTGCTGTTTTCGGAGATTCTCTTGCTCTGTAAGTAACAACTGTCAAAATGTGAGAAATCTGAGGCAGAGCCAAAGTACCATGACTGGAAATACATTAGCCTCCAGTTAGATGACTCATAGCAGACCTGTTGGAAGTCATTTGGAAGTGTGATGAACACAATGGAGAGAGGCTAACCTTATCCAGTTATGTTTGTATTCATATTGTTTATGTTGATGTATTCTGTTTATCCGTTAACATGAGCACTTGTGATAACTGTTGACCGTCTTGATTCCTAGTTATTCACTGTGGAGAGTCAGTAATGTGAGATTTAACTGGTTGAGTGCTGCAAATAGCAGGGTCTGGAGACAAGAGCTCTCTGTTAGAATGAATGGCCATTCTTCAACCTGTCTTTTGTTCCCATACCACCTTATTGAGAAACACAACAGGGGATTCCTTGAATGATGAAACGTGTCTTTGTGACGACTGGATTCCATTCAGTTCTTAGACATTACTGTCTTCGATCATCAGGTCTATTCTCTTTCAGACAGCCCGATGCATGCCTTGGGGGAATTAAAGTCAGCAGTTACTGGACAAAGGGGATGTTTGGAGTTTTCGTTTCTTTGGTTTTGAGCGGTGGTTTGTTTTCCCTCATTGGGGTCGGGTCTTCTCTCTCTCTGATGTTTTACAGCCAGCAGGCACTGTGTGTGGTGAGTTTGTGGTGCCTTGCAGCAGTGGAATTTAGTTGGCATGTATGAGCCCAGTTTAACCACACTGCAATATCTTTAATGTCATAAACATAAAGCACAAGTGGCTTAATGAAACTGTAGCCATAGGGACTTCTTGCTTTTCATCTCTTCAGAAAAAAACATTAATTTGGATAATTATTCCATGTCATCATGAGTTTCAAAGTCCTTGCCACTTCTGAACCACAGATCTCTATTGAAAACAGGAAACTGGAGATGACATCATGGGTGGGGGTAATGTCCTGTTTAAAGTGGTCACTGTTTTCATTCACAGTGATAATTAGTGTCTCTCTCTCTCTTCTCCTCTCCCACAACTGTGGAGTCTGCTTCTCCATTTGCATAACAGATTCCATTATTCTGCCCCTGCCCTACTTCCACTCTTTGAGCCTAACGCTTCCCATAACTTCTCCTTTGTCTAACTCCATGTCTTCCTGGGAACTTCCGATGATTGACATGCTCCTTTGGGAGGAGTGAGGTCTACCCGTCTCAAACTGATGTGGTTGACAGACAAGATGGACGCGGTCAATGTAACTGCCTTCAGATGAATTGCACTTTGCATTGAATAATGGATGTTTAGGATGTGGTGTAAGCTTTTGCAATTGATGTTTTTTTTCTCCATGCTCTCACTAGTGTTACAGGGTGTTCATTGTGCTTGTAATGTTGAGTCTAGAGAGTTGCTGGGACCTGACCTGCCGGTGTATTATGGTGCAAGAATGGAGCCCTGGGAACTGATACAGTGCAAATGACAGGGCATGCCAATGTGTGAGAATCTCACGGGACTACTCAGAATGCTGAGCTGGGAGAGAGTCCGATGGGAAACTGCTGATGTCAGAGTCAGGGTGTGTTATGTGGGTGTTGTGTGCATTGTGTGAATCACTTCAATCTTTTGGGGAAATGGTAGCAATTACAGAAATATTGGTTTAGTATTAACAGCTCATGTTATGACAATGATGTGGTTTTGCTCAGACTGCCCAGTTAGGCTTCCATCTCCACTGTCTCTTTCTCTCTCGGGTTGGGGAGTGAAACTTATCTTCCGAGTAGTTTCCATTCAACCTCAGGTAAAAAAAAAAGAAAAAAAAAGAGAAACTTCTACCTAGAGCCTTACACTTCAGAGTGCCTGATACCTGATATGTTTTGAAATGACCAACTCTATGTGACCCCCTCACTTCCCTGCCCTCAGGCATGGAGGAGCCTGGGGAGGAGGCCTGTGGCAAACATTCCCTGGTCAACAGAGGCCCCTGGCCTGGCCTAATGTGTCTGATACTGGGGGCCTCCTTCATGACAAAGCTTCATCATAACATTACATCATCATGTCCCTCGTACACCACAGAGAACAATACCAGATGGACCTGGATTTCAGGGTCAGTTACTATCACACTCGCTAAAATCAAGCCTGTAATACGTTAACATGACAAAAAGAAGAAAAAAAAAACTCAAAAGAATTCTCATAAATCTCTCAGAAAAGGGTTAACTGTCTCCAAACAATTTTGTATTGTGGATGCATTGTTCTGCTGCCGCTGTTGTTGTTGCTGATGGATGTTGTTTATGTTGTTGTGAAATGTTTTCCTTGTTCATTCTCCATGATTTTATTGTCTTTGTCAGAGATACAAGCTGCCTCTAAATGGTAACCTCATGTTATCAGTCATCAGATCTCTGCAGAGTAGCATCCCTCTGTCGTTTCCCAAGGTTTAAAAGACAGGGAGGCTGGAGAGGGAGCAGGACGTCATGTAAAGCACCATGGGAGGCCAGTGGAATTACACCCCTACAATGTAAAGCAGATGTGATTATGAGCTTGTTCAATTACTTTACTGCCATGTGAAAACCAGGGCCAAACAGCACAAAGAGGACGAGCTAATTACCAAAGACAAGACGATAATGGCACAGACATGGGACGCAAAGGCTGCAGTTTCCTGTTGACTGGCGATGACAAAAATTAAATCTACCCTCATCTGTCTCACCGCCATACAAGGAAACCAGTTCTATTCAAACTTTTTGTTGCCCAGTGACTTGAATTGATCATAAAATTACCCCACAAAAATGTTTGTATGAAGGCATGTATACAGTATAAATTGTATGCAGACATTATTAATTTTAATGTAGATCTCCATGAACACATGAAGATATTGTGTGGTGTAAGCAAAGCAGCAGACAGGGCCTGTGTGACTGGTTGCCACATGGTCGGCTACACACCCAGCAAGCCACCTGCCAGGAAAATACTTCTGACTATCAGCAGCAGTGAATTATAATGAGGCCTGCACAGACGCAGGCACACACACACGCACACACATATAGACACACACACATATGCACATATGTACACACACACACACAGCCTTCTGCTCCCCAGACAAGCCAACCTGGTCAGCTGAGGGAAGCCTTCTGCTCTATTTGGTGCTGAGCACTTCATGCTTGGCCTGGGCCCAGATCTCCAGTGAGGGAACACAAGAGCAAGCCCCGTGTCTCCATCCCACAGAGCTGCTGTTTAAACCTGGAGCTGGGTCGAACTGAGCACATCCTCTCATTTTAAGTGGATTAGAAGAGGCCTTGTTTAACTGTCAGACTGTGCCGTGTAGAGTGGGGGATTTAAGCTGGAATGTCTCTCCATAGATGCAAGTAGGAACTTATTATTAGTGTGATTAATAAAGAGGGTTTGTATGGATACAAAACGACTAAACTGAGCCATTGGGGTTCCACATCCTGCCCTAGCCAACCCCTGTAAGGTTCAGCCTTGTTTGACTCTTGTACCCTCCGTGGGAAACTGTAGCATTACTGCAGGTTACAAGCCTTCTGATTTCCCACGGGGAGCATCAGTGAGAAGCAGGTTAGGTTTAGAACCCTGCTGCAAATTATATATGGTCCATTATACGATGGGATAGAAGGTATCAAGTTTCCTGTTTATGTAGATCACATGACAGGTTCGCGTTCAGTCTGGCCCTCCGAGAGAGCACTCTTTTCTCACGGTAACTGTGCAGTTTTAGTAACCATAGCGCCCTATAAAAGACAACTGCTTTTATAACACTCCAGCATTGCATGCATGTCTACAAGCATTCCTCCTGGTGATCTGATTTCAGATACTGCCTTGGGTTGGGCTGGAGTGCCAGACTGAAGTCATTGCGTGGGGACAACAGTGGAGACAGATCAGATGGAGGGATGTCGGGTCCTTTTATGAGGCGCTGTGCTCTGCTAGTCTGTGGAGTGGAGTGGCAGGTGCTCCTCCCTGCCGCGCTCTTCTATTAATCTCCTTCAGAAGGCAGCGACCTCTTACCCCTCAGAGTCCTCCATGCGGGCGCCACACTAATCACACTGTTTAAACAAGAGGCCGTCTTTGGCCCGGCCGTCTGACTGCCACAGACGGGAATGAGATCGGCCTGGGCACAAACACCCCAGCCCAGGCCTTAGGTCCCAGCTTCAGTACCCAGCCCCCTGGTCCCAGCCCCAGCCCCAGCCCCTGCCCCTGCCCCAGCACCAGCCCCTGGGTCCCAGCCTCACCTTCCAGTATCCAACCTTCAGCTTGGACCTCAATCCCACCCACAATCTATTGTGTGTATATACGCATGTGTTTTATTATCTAAGCATGTTGTAGTTCTTGTTGTGGTTTGTAGATTGAATGCGGTCAGCTGCACACGAAAAAGACAGGGAGAGAGAGTTCCACCTGTCTCTGTCTTTTGCTCTTTTCATCGAACATCTGTGCGCCTGTGACGTAATGACGTGGGGAGGGAATGACTGCTGAATCTCTATTCCTGAGGCAAGACAAACACATTCACACACACAGACGCGCGCGCGCGCACACACACACTAACACACCATGACTTTTGTTTCGTCCCCTCAAGTTGTGACTGGGGCTGTCATGTGATCTCACGACAGTGCTTCAGTTGAAGGCACCCTGGTATCATGAACCTCCACAGAGCCATTCAGCAGAACAGGCTGCACTCGCTTACTGGCCCTTTCCCACAACCCCCGGGCACCTTGGAGGAAGTCATCCATGGCTAACTGGGCTCCTTAATCAAAGGCTGAATGTAGAAGTTGTCCCGGAGGTTGGCCGATGCAAGTGCGGCATTAGCAAAGCACATGCTCTCCTTTCATAGAGAAACAATGCTGCTCATTGTGTGGGTTCAGAGCTGTCCATTCAGATTTAAGGGAGGTCTCTCCGGCAAATGGACAATGCAGAGGGGATATCTTTGCCCCCGCAATATAACAGTGCACTTTCAGGAGCCCTCAGCATCACTTAGGAATTTTCTATGTAATTCTCTTTTTAATTAACACTTTTTATATCATCAGCATTTTTTTTAGGGCTCTTGTTTTACATGAGATACAGTCAAGATGAGATAAAAAATCTAGCTGTAAACGGGAACAGAATACTACTGCAGGTGACATTTGAAATTAAGACAATTTGCTAATAAATCCAAAAAACAATGTTCTTAAATCTTTGATTTGAAAAGGATGTCCTCTACTGTATTGTTATGACAAGATGAATTCTGCTTGATTCCAGCCGACAAAACAAGTTTAGGGGTGCCTGTTTTCCAGATGTCACAACAGCAGCTTCCCTGACTAATGGATGAGAAACAGGACCCTGAGATTCATCTGAGAAAACAGGACCCTGAGATTCATCTGAGAAACACTGTAACTCTAGAACAGTCAGAACCTCATATGCTGCCAGACAATTCAGGGTGTCCAACTGTGATAAAAAAAATACAAATGACGTAAAAAAAAAGTACTTGTGTCAGTTGTTTGTGATTCCAATACCATGTTGCCGTTGATTCATGGCAAGGCTCCAGTCAGTTTATAAATAGCTAAACCCATGTCTTACTGTAAAAAGTCTTTGTTTTGTCTATTGTGTTCCTATCCTGGTACTGTCCTGTGTATTAAAGCTCCCATCTCTGACACTAGCTAGTAAACATCCTGCAGACTCAGTGACCCACTAATCCCACACACAGAGGCGCTTCTTTCTCCTTGGTAGGTCAGGGAAGGTCATTTCACTATAGCTAACAGTGTATTCTTTGTCATATTTTTTCCACTAATTTGTTTATGAATGTTACAGATAGAGCCGTGTCCCAATGATTATGAAATGGTAATAAAACATATTTTATACAATATTATACTGTAGCCATGGGAAACAGTGTTCCATGGGATTTTTATGTGTTTGGGGAAAAGGTCTGTTTTCAGAGCTGGTTTGTTTAACTTTTTGTTTTACTTGGTCTCCATTCTATTGGAATGAAATACATTTCTGATTACAACTGCCATTTATGAATAATGAAGGCCGGAACTGAAATGACTTTCTTTTGGGTAACATTTCTAAGCAATCAGCTATTTTAGATTGTTCAAAAGTAATTCACTGCATTTTGTTTACATCTATGTTTGACATGTTGACTCTTTGAAAATGGCAACAGTTTATTGTATAGTTTAAATAATAATTTCCTGTTCGTCATAACAATTTTCTTTGAAGTTGTTGACGCCTCAATGCAAAAAAAGGGCTTTAAAGGGAGAACATAAAACTTGGTCAGACATGGTTTCTTTTCTCTACATGATTAGGCTCAGTATCAGACTGTTTAAGAGGAGCCTTTTAAAAGGGAGGTTTAGGGGCTGTGAGCAGGGGGTGTTCTGGAGTGGTGGCTCATCATTCTTTCCATTCTCTGGGTCGGCATTTTCATTGAAATGAAGGCTATCTATCAAGGGTCCCCATAGGTCTTTTCACAGCATCATAAAGGGTTCTGTAGACAGACCTGTCCATGGCTTGCGCAGACATAGGGCCCAACAGATGTGTTAAAAATAGTCAACCCTGTGACAAAAAAAAAGTTTAGAAGGGGGTTGTGCATTCTTTAAGAGGGGCAGCTTTATGCTAATTGCTGAATGGAGTTTGTCAAAGCTGTTTGCTCCCCTCGTCTTCCGTGAACACGTCCACCCACCCACATCACAAAGCACGGGGTAACCCTCTCTTCCCTCCATTTTCAGACTGTGAGGAATGCTGAAGAATGAGAGGTTTGAAGGTTTGCCCTGTGTCAAGCAGTTGTGATGGCTAAAACAAAATCCTGTTTAAACCGGACTCTATAACATATGATCACAGTGTTTTGTTACATGAAGATAAAAATACCTGTTATATATTAGTCAGCTGTGGCACTCTACTATCTCCACCAGTAGCTTGGTATGGTGGGAGGTGGCCTGACAACAGACTCAGAGGCTGTTTCAGAGTGAGAGGTCTGGAACCACACGCCTGCTGTTGGGGCTCCATGCAGGCTGCCCCCTTTACCCCTGGGGAATACAGGAGCTAAGCCTCATCCATATGGACTACCTTTTGTCTCACTGCTAATGCAGCTCCAGCTGAAACATGCTGACTTCATAGGTTCTATCTGTCTTACGTCATGGACAAAAACATCCCTTAAAACTAAGTTGTGTCCCAAAACTGTTCAAATGGTGAGGATTTCAGTCTGCGTCGTTTGGTCTCCCTGTTATCTGAACGTCCCTTTTTTGATGCCGAAGGAGGAGGAGCAGAGAGGTCCCCGCTTCAAACCCGGGGGTAAACAATGGAAGCTTGGCGTGGACAGCCCGAGGCAAGCCATCTGCCATTCAGAGAGCTGAGCCCCATTGTCAGCCATAGTGGAATGTGCAGCCAGATTGATGAGGGTCTGGGTGATTCCTTCAGGGTCTTCTGAGGCAGCAGGCAGTGCACTCCACAGGGAACGCCGTCCACTCTCCCCCTAACTCACATCCAGCCATCACATGGTTCAACACAGGGCTTAGGGTTGTTTTTTGGTGCAAATCCGTAGAAGAAATGTGCTCCAAACGTCAATGTAATTCACATTAACCCCAGCTCATTAGTCTACTTTATAATATTTTTTTCATGGAACATTGTAGACATACCACAAGAGATTAAATTAAAATGTTCCAGTGTGTTTCTGGTGTTACTAACACCAGTGTGTTCATTTCTGAAACAAGATGAAAGAACAGGAAATTAATCCTCTTAAGTTTATTAGCTGAACCCATCATACTCATCAAAGTGAATGAAGTCTTCAAAAAAAAGTTTTTCCCCATTTCCAAAAATTGCCGTTGTAACATATACCATTTATTTGAATAGCATGTTGTTTGAATTGATAGTAATTGTTCAGAGTTTGCGTGTAGACAGTGAGCCATGCTCAGACTGTGTGGAGAAAGTAGGGTTTTCTCCCTCTCCCATGTGTGACAGCGCTGGGCGGTAGGAGGCTGGGGTCCTGCAGGGCTATGGCAATGTGTTCATGCTCGGGTGGTGACCTCTAACCCTCTCAGCAGGTGTGTGTGGCCGGCCTTTATTAGGGGAGGCGCCCTCTCTGGATCTTTGAGTGGGCCGATCAGGGGGTGGGGGTAGGGGCAGGGGTGGGGGTGGAGGTGGGGGTGGGGGTGGAGGTGGGGGCGGTGGAGGTTACATGGGACAGATGTTGCATGGAAAGCCCCTAGGGAAAGTGTGCCGCCACTAAAGGGGGGAGGGCTGGACAATGGGCCGGATCTCTGACACAGCCTCGCGCAACACCGGTTTCCATGGCAACTTGCTGCGCTGGCAGCATTACCGATGCCGTCTGTTCATTGTGACTTGAAATATAACTTCCAGGATCTCCGACTACAAAACCCGCTTTTATTCTAATGTTGCTGCCGATCGTAGGCTTAACAGTACAGTCACAGAAAATGTCTTAGCATCTCAGTCAATTCCTTTCAGTGGGTGACTACCATACGCTTAGAGAGTTAGAACTGGATGCTGAACCAAATAGCTAAGCATCTGTGTTTGCAGTGTTTCCCTAATCATGCTGACCATCTGTCTTTGTTTGAGTCATTACAAATCGTGAAAGCAAACCTAATTTGCATCTAAATATTGTCGAAATGTGCCACACCTATTTACTAATTCAGCATATTTTGATGTGTACGATCATGCTGAACGTTCTGTCCATCCCGGTGTGGGAGAGTGTCATCTGGTTGGTTTGAAAGGAGTCCAAAATCTGTTTAGGGCCCTGCGGTATCTATCGCCTTAGATGTGGGTGGACCAGACACAGTGTTTAATTCTGGCTAGTGTTCAGGGACAGGGTGGCTGAGGAATGCACTATCTGGGGACAGTTCCAGCATTTAGTTGCAGAGCTTCAAAGCCGCGGGGAGCAGCCGACACAAGACAGAGATTAAAGCACAGCTTGTTGTCCTGGCTGTTTACTGCAGCAGTGGAGGCATTTCCTTTGAGGAGACGGTTGCAGAGGAATGCCGGTTTCTGTCAGTGTCTTTGATCAAACCTTGGCTTGATCAGAGTGTCACACTATGCAATAAAAGAGTCATTAAACAGTCACTTCAATAGCTTGCAAGATTGGTCACTCTTTCCAGTTCAGTCATAATGTGTCAGCAAGTTCTGTTTCACATCTTTGTTGTAAGCGGGCAGTCCGAGTGCCTCAGAGTGGTTTTATATTCAGCATAAGTGACACTTTTGATCTAGTTTCCTGGAAAGTATTCACTTTTAGTCTGAGGGCCAGGAAAGAAGACAGATATAAGAATAGGCAATCTTAAGAATAAATAGCTTTGAGGCAGGAACTGAGGGGGCAACGGAAATGCTTCTAAAAGGAGGCTCCAAAATGGAGGCCAAGGGGAGAAAACATAGCCTTACTGTGCTGGGGGGTTTTCTGCGTGACCCTGTCTAGAAACCCCCATTGTTTGTTTGACCAGGGGTCTCTGCTCTGCCTCAAAGAAACTGCAGATAATGTTCACTCTGGCGTCTTGTATGGGAGCTGTCAGTCCTATGATGCATGACATTTGTATAACATTACTGGGTTCACAGCCCAGGGTCAGAGTGACCAAGGAAGAAGAAAAAGAGAGGGCCACGCCTCAGGACAAATCTTGAACTTCAGCTGACAGGAAGAAAGCTCAGGTCAAACAACCCTTAGATACGCATCTTGGCGCTAGTTTGGTCATCACATCTCTCTGAAAAGAACTCAAAATGATTGCTTTCTTGACCCAAAAAGGACACAGCCATCCACTATAGAGCAGGCTGCTGATGCCAGATGACAACAAAGATGGTAAAGGAATCTTTCCACCAACTACTTCTTAAACTGTACTGGTGTTGGTGGATGGTATTTCAAGCTTACATTAACGTTTCTGAAAATGTTGAAAAACATATCTTCGTCTTAAAGCAAGTCATATATCAGAATGGAGGTTAAGATCTGCTATTACAGATGGTTTATGCATTGTGTGCCCTCTTGAATAGCTCTGAATCCTAGCTAGCCAAATCCCAAGCTTGTTTATTTTGAGAAATTCGCAAATGACACGGCACTGATTTACCATGTAATCTGCTTAACAGTCAAACTCACAAAGAGCCTGCATGTTGGCTGTACTGCCATCTAGTACTCTCAATCCTATCCACATTAGATTTTTTACCACATTATTGTTGTGAACAGGTATGGCAGGCACAAACCAAAACCACCATGATGTTGTTCTTGTCCGCCACATTCTGTTTCATACATATGTAAGGGCTCTTCATGTCTTTATGGTTCCACGACTTGATTTTCAAAGGTCACACTGGGAGTCCAGTACTAGGACTTCAGTAAAAATGATTTTCAGTGTTCCCGAATGACCAGAAACCAGGATTTAAATCTAATTGAATAGGAATGGAATCATTCATTGAGTGAGCTCATGAGCCAGTACACTCAGTGAAAATCCAGGAGCCTCTGACAAACCCCCGTGTATCCTTGTTTTTCACCATGCGCCAAAGCAAATATGGAAACCTCATCACCGAATGAGCAGAGGTTAAGGGGAGCAGCCCTTCCTCTCAGCCCTCCCCCCTCCCCCCCTCCCCCCCGTCCCACCCTCCCACCCTTCCCCCCCCCCCCCGATTAGTGGGAAAGGGTCATCCTCTCCTGACATCCCTTTGTGTTCCTATCAATGGAAAGATGCTTCTTCTCCCTGGAGAGATGGCTGATTACCAACAGGGACGCTGGTTTGACGCCAATGTGTGTTTGATGTGGACCTGGTCCACCTTCACGGCTCCCGCTCCGGAGACGCGGTGGACACGGTCACATCTGCAGGAAGACTCCGTGATTGTGATTGCACCTCTGTGGTTGGATCCGCTCCCTCTTCCATTTCCTCCTCTCGGTGGATCTGGACAGGCTACACGTGCAGCTCTGGCTTCATGCAGCTTCCATCGTCTGTGAAAGATTTGATCTGGATAGCATTAAGACCGAGAGTGTTGACTTGACTGTGTCCTCCTCCTTTTAAGTTATCAGTTGTGTTTACGAGAGGATTTCAATCTGTTATTTCCCACCATTGTCGACTGGAAAGGCGTGTTTTCATGAAAGTGTTTGTTTACTATATTCTTTGACTCTTGGCTTTTCCAAAAAAAGGCGCTGCTAAAGATAACTGCCAATGAAAAGACACCCCATCCCTTGGACATATTGACCAGCTGAGGGCTATCCTTGGCTGTTTGTAGGAATGGCAAAATGGCAACAAACAGACCAGCTTACTGTTCAAACCACCTGCATCTGCAATGTAGGCCTACATGGTACAGAAAACATGATCTGGCCGCCATTTTCCTTGCTGTAATGTAACAAAAAGATGGACATCATCAGGAGAAAATGAGGCTAAGCAAAGATTCAGCATTTTTCTGATGTCTGTCTGTTGGCGAGAAGTGGAATAACAGGATAAATGACTAGGATGTGAGCACCCAACTTTGACCTCCCTCTCTATGGCTTCCTCTCCAGACAGCCTGGGTGGGACTCCCCCCCGGGCTGCAACAGGCCACATATCTACTGTTCTCATTACAATTGTCTTCAATTATGCAAGCCAAGCATTCACCCTGGCTAATGTTTCTCTAGTTAGTAGTGTTGGGGACTTTGAGATAACATTTACTGCCTGGCTGGAGTACCAGGAAAAACTGTTTGTTTCAGTTGGGTCAGTGCCATGGGAGATATTCATCTTCTATCTAGAGCAGGAAATGAAAAATTATCTTTAAAACACATCAAATGAGTGAAAAGGGTTAGCAAATCCACTGCTACCACAACAATACCTTGTGATATGCTTGGGATTTCTGCTAGTGCATTGGAATCATGGCATGTTTTGATCACGTTTAAAAATGTTAAAAGATGACACGGTATAGTTTGGAAATAAAGTGTTTACTCCTGTGATTATCCCATAGTACAATTAGTTTTTTTCACCTTATTTGAAATTGACATTCTGAAGTCTATTATCTCCAGAAAGTGATTGTAATAAAATGGTTTACATCCATGGTTAGTCCTTTCTCTCCTTCTTGTAGGTTGTTCAATGTAATAGGTTTGTTGTAGATATGCAGAAATATTACATTTACATTTATGCATTTAGCAGACGCTTTTATCCAAAGCGACTTCCAAGGGTCGGGGCTTGATGGCCTCAACAAAACTGCTGTATATTTGAATTTCCCTGTGGTAGGGCCCCCCCAAAAACACATTTGGCAACACTTTCAAGGTTAACTTAACTGCCATGTAACCACACAGCAATATCTGTCTATACAACATTGTAGTTGCCACTAAGTGTTGCCACAGATTAGAATGCTTGACAGCAGCTTACTACTCCCCCAGGAAGAGTGCGCACCAGTGCAGGGAGGGGAAGTTTACACTCTGCTGCTGAACAGATCAGTGTTTATGTTGGGGCCACCTCAGACGGACGCAGCAGCTCTGGGGGTAGCCTCCCAGCCACCCCCAGTCATCGAATGAGTCACGTTTTCCATTTGATAAGTGCAAAGCAAACAGATGAAATGTCCTGTTATTGATGGAGCAGGGGTAGTGCATCCGTGGGACATCAGAGAGATGCCATTGATGCTTTTGATGTGTTGAAGTTTGACAAAGACAGATTTCTATAAGCATGATTTGGTTTTTTTTTCTCTTTGGTGCCGTGCCTGTTGGCCAGGGTTGGTTTGTTGTGAAGTGTGTGTAGAAAAGAGATGATAGCTTTGTGGTTCACAGGGGAAAGGTGAGCATGCTGGATGTTTATTTAAAGGCATGAGGCCGAAGTGCTGATAACTGGACGTTTGAGTTGAAGCACGTTTCCTTGCCAAAAGAACCCACTCAGCACTTCTATTGCTGCAGTGTAAGTCAGCATGTGACATTTTCCTCTCCCTTTCAAATGGTATTTGTAACGGGAATTCTGTGTTAAGAAATACCACGCTTGCCTCAAGATGTCATTTTTGAAGAGAATTACATATTATTGTGTTTGATAGCAAAAAACAAGACAGTAATTGTCAATTTCGATGTCCAGAGTATTTACATACTGGACTGTTTCTGTTGTTTTAAGTATATTGTTAAAGTAAGAATGGTCCCAGAAACTTTACAATGACAATAATTAGATTTTCTTTGGTCTCCAAATTACCTCAGTCTCATGTTATCTGTTTTTAGAAAACGTTCTCACAGTTTTTGTGACAAAGAAAAATTGGGCATTTGCTCATCTGCTCCGAGATGTACATGGTAAGAATAAAGAGGTGTCAACCAATAACAATGCACTTGGTTATCTCCTATCTCTGTTTGCCCCAGCTCTTTCTCTGAACACATAAACACTCATGGGAACTTAAGTAAGACAGTGTCTCTAAAACTGGTTTCTGACCCCTACCTTAGAAGGCAAGGATACAGTGTTGCCACAAAGTCCAGACTAGAACAGTTAGATACAAAAAAATAATTTCCTTTCTCTCAGTCACATGGTTCTATTGTAGCTATAATGGGATTGCAATCTGAAGGTTCTCAAAGAGCACTGGGTGTGCCTTCACCATCTGATCTGTATTGTTCTCTGTGTCCTACAACAATTTATCTGAAGAAACGAGATACCTTAGTTTAGTTTTTGTTGTTGTGTTTTTTTTTTTCACATTTCAGTACACATGGAAACTTGTGTGGAAACCTCATTTATGGATCCTAAATCCAGATACGTGGCATATCTACAACATCAGAAAAAAACCTCTCGACTGAATCAGGAATAATTTCACAAAAGCAGAATCCTTTCTGTCTTCCTATCCAGACCACCACCAGTTGCAGCAGCAGAAGCTGTCATTGCACGACGAAACGAAATGTGATCCACCGTCGGAGGAGAGATGGAAAGATTGGGTCCGTTCTGATTACTGCAAAGTTCCCAGGCTCCTGCCTCTCTCTGGGGAGAGACCTGCTGTGTAAGAGGCAGCGTGGGTCTCTTAACTGTCATTACTGTCGATGAGCCGTACAATAGGTCAGGCGGATGAGATAACATTGTCTGCGGCAGAACAGCAGGTGAGAAGCTCAACAGGACCATTATTAGGTATCCGGGTCCCAGGGTGTAGCATTGCCACTGGCCTCAGGGGCTCAGCCCCACCATCTGCCAGGGAGAATAACTCCTGCTCTTAGGACAACTAAGTGCCCACTGTACTGTTGCTATATGCATTTGGCCAAGCTCTTCAGGAGTATGAGCAGCAAATGAATACATCAGAATGTACTTGTCTGGATGAATGAATGCAATTGAATGTAATTCATATAGGAATTCATATAGGGACGTCGCAAGAAAGACCCACGTCAAAAACGACAAGACTGACGCAGTGTACTGAACATTTGAGTGGATATCGTTCATCTGCAGTCACCAGAACTGACCACCCCCCCCCGTGTAAAATGGTCTCACAATCAGATATGTGTGGCGAATTTCTCCAGTTCAAAGATTTACTAGCATGGCATCATCAGTCAGTGAGAAGACACACAGGGGACTCTCTGATGACAGCCATGCTGAAGGGTTCACACATGTCCCTGATGAGCTGCTTCTGGGTCCACCTTGTACCTGACCCCTGACCCCCGCGCCCGTTTGATCTGACATTGTGGTGTAAAATCGGAGGATTCGCCCATGCCAGCCATCCATCTTGGCTGACAGACAGACATGGGTGAACCTGAGAATATTGAATTAAGGCCCGCTGCTTCCACGGCAAGCTCCTGTAACAGATGAGACTGCGGCCACGTGAGTCGTGTCGGACTTGGCTTTATTGACAGGCCAGATTAGCTGTGCCTATTGACTGACTTATGTTTTGCTGAATAGGACATTTCAAAGAATATTATAATTTCCACAAAATCATCATTTGGCCTTTAAGAAATTGAAAATGTCTTCCTTTTTTTGTCCCTCTATTCTTTGTTAGCAATTTTAAGTGTGAACATTTTAAGAGATTGGAGATGAGATGGCACCATCTGCTAAATCAATTGAAATCAGTTAAAGAGAAGACCTTGTGCAATTTTCAGTGATGTAGTTGCTGCTACCAGATACATACCGCCATGCACAGCACCTCTGACCTGGGACTAATACACACTGTCACGCTGATTATCACTCCTATCAACTTCCTTCCCCGCCACTAAACCACAAAAAACTACCTGGACATGATTTCTCTATGAATCCTTCATGGACCCATGCATTTACCCATGTTAATTAGATTGTTTGTCTGAATTGATATGACATTAGCTATCGATTTGATCCAGGAATATTGGATGTCCTTGTGTGAGCTAGGCTAATGCGTTGTCCAGATGTGGAGCATGACCCAACGTTGACCCACAGTGGAGCCTCCATGCCCTGGAGGACGCGCCAAGCTGGAAGATTTACTCTCCGTTGAGAAACAGAAGAGCATGCTGTCATTGGCAAACTCGATAGTTACACATGTTTTGTAGCACTCATGAGAATAAGACACCCAGTGATAAGGTCAGTAACGTCAACAAACACATAAGTCGGGTAACGCCATACAATTTCGGAATAATAGCTGGAATTTGTTCTGTATGTGACAGCTCTGAGTCAGTCCCAGGTTCGGAGCTGAGGGCCCTGGCTTCGTGCTGACAGAGAGCAGGGGTCCAGGGGATTCATCGGAGAGGGCTGCCCAGGATCCACTGCACAACACTGCTCCCATCTGTTCGACTCATCAGTCCTGTTCTGCAATGCTGAGGCTGCTGGAAAACAGTTTGTGTTCAGCTGACATGTCCAACCAATCCTGGAAGGAGGTCCCCGGGCAGGAGTCCTCCTGGCCACTCCCCTGCTGGGCCACCATAAGGCCTGTGTTTAGATTTCAGCCATAGCCCTCAAGGAGATGACCCTCTGTACTAACATCCCTGCCATTGGATACACAAGTAAACAAACCTATGAGCATGCTCTGTGACACAATGTAAACACGTTGGTCAGGCAGTGGACTGTTAAGTGACAGACAGTAAATAATCAGGAAAAAGAAAACAAAGCAAGGCCAGCTTGGGCAGGGAGCTGCTTGCTGCGTGCCTGGGCCACTGTAGTGCTGTCAGGCTGAAGGCAGCCAGATCACGTGTCTGTCATTCATGTCCCATTCACCACAAACACATCTCTTTACTGGCTCTCAGCTTCACCTCTTGGTATGGCTCCAGTTGAAGACGGTGAGCGACTTAGCAGATAAATGGGATAGACAGAGGTTGACTGTCTCTGTACTGTCTGCTGTGTGCTCACCTAAAGAGCATGCATACAGTAAATTGTTATTCAGGATGTCGGGAAATGGTGGCCACTAGAAGGATGTACAGGATCAATGGAGCATGCTCAGGTTTGTTTGCTTGAGTCTTGCAGCCACATTGCTTACCGGTCAAGTATGACACTGCCCAGTTGATTGTTGTAGATAGGAAACATCCACATCTTGCATCATACTTTGAACAGTTAGAGCAGTGTGTTCTTTCACCCCCCCCCCCCCAACACACACACACACATACTCTGCTCCTGATGTTTTATGAACAGCGGCACAGCCATCAGTACGTTGATCAACAAGGGTCAACTCCGATATGTTACAGAACACGCACCTTCACAACCATGCAATAAAAACCGTCAATATGAGTTTCAACAGGTCGACTACCTCCCGGGAATGTTTTATTGCCTGATAGCTTTGTTCGACAGACCCACCCACAAAGTAAACCTTTATGATTCATAATAAAACAACAGTCAGGTTTGACAGTAGGCAGATAGCATTTGCTCCTGTTTGTCGAACAACTGCTTGAAGTCACGCTAAAATACATCCTATTTACTAGTTACTGTCAAGAAAGTTTAACTTCACAGCGATGAGGCACAGTTCAGTTTTCCATTTGAAAGAGAACAAAGATAAATGGACGGAGAGCACCAGAAAGCGAACAGGCGCATTCTATCAATGTTGTCATCTCTCTTCAACTTTCCTCAGTGCGGCCTTTCAGGGGTCAGATCCCTTTTCTCCCAAACAAACAGGAGTCTGGGTTGGAGGCTTGCTTGAGGTATGGGCTGCCCCCCTCTCATTCTTCCTCTCTCTGCCTCCCTGCGGCGTCTGTGCATGAGAGGAAGGTTGTCCACGGAACACCCTTGGGGCCTAACCTCCCCATAGTTACACATAGTTCACAGAATCTGTAACTGCAAGCAAAGCACTAGAACTCTGACAAATCAGGACAAAATCTGCTCAAAAACACTTTGCCCTAAAAATCTAACATAACATGTCATTGTCAATCTGAATTATTATTATATATAATAAGTACTTGGATAATCATTGACTTATGAGAGATAGGGTGCATACCTTTCTACAAACATACCCAATGAGAGCTAGGCAGCATGGTTTAATTGGTTTCACCTCACTGTTTTGGAGGTGTGTGGGAGCGTCATGACCTCAGACATCCACAAGGGGTCAGTGGCACACATCTTCACCACCATATGGTCCACATTCACATGCACTGGGAAGAGATCCCATCAGAGCATCATTATGTAAATACAGACGCCAGGACCAGGCCAGGGTAGCAGACAAGGACCCAGGCTGAGGGAGGGGCTCCTTCATTCCCACACAACAAAGTGTGATCCTGCCCCTCAGAAACAAGGACACATGCTAATGAATCAGCTGATCCACACAGGCCCTTTAAAAACAAGGTTTTCTCGTGAGTAGAGCTTATGTTCGCCTAGGCTTTTTGTCTGGACCTCAGACATCATGACGCATAGGCAGACCTGTCTGTGTGCTGTTACTCGCCTTGAAACAATGAGAAGGGATTATAAACAAGCTGATGCTACAATGAGTTTGGATGCTTGTATAATTATACGCTAGTGTTCCCATGTGCGTGCAATTGTGGGAGGAGAGTCATATCAAACCTATTTTGTCTACCACTATATCTGTCAGGTCTTATTAGAACAAGAAACAGAGCCTGAGTGAGTTTAGTAATTGAGATGTTTCTTACAATGAAGATGTAATATATATGGATCACTTTTGTTTCCCCATCTCCATTCCTGAATTGGGTTGTACTCAAATGTATTTCTCTTCAGTAGCATAATGTGCCAATGCTTCACTGTCTTACACCATCTTATTTTCATTCTGAAGTTGGTACCACAGTACCACAAACAATTCGAGTGTCAACAGAGTCTGGTATAAAAGGGTAACTACATCCAAAATTATTCAGGTTTTACTAAAAGCCAGCAGAGGGCAGCATGTTTCCCCAGAGGACTGTCTTTCCATTTACAGCAGCACACCAATGACCTCACAGAACGCCTTCTACAGATGGAGGATGTAGACTGAAAAGCTGACATCTGATTAAATTCCAGAGTAAGGTCTCAACAACTTATACATCACTGACAGTTCAGCTGCACATTGATATAACTGATTGTGAGGAAACTTGTGACTATTCAAATGAGCTGTGTGACATCTGATTCAGAAATGATCACATTTCTCGAATGTATATGGCAGGGTAATTAGTGCTTACACTAAACAGTGGCCATTCCTTTAAAGTACATCATAACACAGGCTAATACAACTAAAAATACAACTAAAAATAACTTCCAAGTATTCCATTTTCTCACTCATAGGCAGGCTTGTCAACCTGTATTCATGGGTGTTCTATCCTGGTCCTCGGGGTTCCCCATATTGTATGTTATAGATTTTGCCCTGCTCCAGCACACCCAATTCAAATGAACTGGCCTTCTGCAAAAGCCTGATAACGACCAATCATTTAAATCAGGTGTGCGAGAGCAGGGACTTTTCTAAAACATATAGGATAACGGACCAGGATTATACTTCCCTGCTGTATTCCATGATTTTTTAACTCATGTTCCTGCTTCTGTAAACTGAAGTGAGCCAAAGAGCATGACTGAGAAAGCAAGATGGAGAACATTTGTTTATTTTTTTAACAGCACAGGCCAGTCAAGAATGCCTTCATGTCAGTCATCCAACATCTAAAACTTCTGGAACTGCTTCTTGGCCCCAGCAGCCTTTGTGACCTTTAGAACATTGAACCTCACGGTCTTGCTGAGGGGTCGGCATTCTCCAACGATTACATTGTCTCCAACCTGGACATCTCTGCAGAGGAAAAAAGAAACCAATCAGAACATGGATATCTGGAGGGGCCCTGTCCCAGCAGAACTACGGAAGCCATTTGAAGCCCCACATCTAAAAAGGTTGTGCTTCAATCATGTGATGGGTTAGAAGATAAGCTGCATCAGTGTTGCCATAAGGCAGTATCATCAGAGCCCGAGGGCTAAGAAGACCATCGTGAGAAAAACATCATTTGCAGAAAAGTACTTAAAAAAAACAAATTGGCCGTAACTTAAGTGCATGTGGTGTTGCTGAACATGAAAGGATCATACCTGAATGCAGGTGACAGATGGACAGACATGTTCTTATGCCTCTTCTCAAAACGGTTGTATTTGCGAATGTAATGCAGGTAGTCCCGTCTGATCACAATGGTCCTCTGCATCTTCATTTTGGTCACCACACCTGTTGCACAAGAACACAATTAGTTTTTGTAAAGTTTCAATTAAGACTCCCCTACAACGTTCTAAAGGATAGATTCCTGGGCCACATCAGCTATGCCATAAGGCATTATCGTCAGAGCCCGAGGGCTTGGAAGACCATCGTGAGAAAAACATCATTTGTAGCCTAGCTTGGAGGGATTCAAATTCTCCACGTATCTATAATCAAATCAAACTACAAATCACTTGCAGAAAGCTAAGTGAAGTTAGGAGTAGACTTCAGGACTGACCAGAGAGGATACGTCCACGGATGGAGACGTCTCCGGTGAAGGGGCATTTCTTGTCAATGTAAGTGCCGTCAATAGCCTGGTCACAAAAACAATTGTTAGGTTCAAGCAGTATAAAGTCCTAGACTAGTGCAGATGCAGAAATGTCCCATAATTTGCATCAGTTTTGCCAAAAGGCAGTATCGTCAGTGCCTTACAGGCTAGGAAGACCATCGTGAGAAAAACATCATTTGCAGACAGCAAGGAATACCCGCCGGGAAATAGTAATGACCACTTGTGACCTATAGGACCAAATCTTTATCACTGAGGCACAATTTACCTCTCTTGGGGTTTTGAAGCCAAGTCCAACACTCTTGTGGTAGCGTGGGATCTTCTCCTTAGCCTCCTTGCCACCTTCAGCTACAAGAACACGCTTCTTGTTCTGGAAGATGGTGGGCTGCTTCTGATAAGCCCTCTCGGTCTGAAAACAACCACAATGAGAGAGAAATTAGTTTAGAAAAACAATCTACTTGATGGTTGTCAAATCTATACTGCATCAATACTGCCAAAGGGATATGTCGTCAAAGCTATTGTGATAGAACACATCACGTGCAGAACAATTGAATGAAATCAAAAACGGAAAGCTAGATGGCTTAGTTCAAGTAGAACGGTACCTTCTGGGTAGCGTTAACTCGGATGGAGCAATACTATACACTAGTGAAGCCTGGATGTTAGCACTTTAAAAATCGACAATAAATTGTGTATCACTAAATATATAAATATGACTTTGATAAACTTCAGCCAAGTATAGGCACAAACATTAAGGCCTGGCCTGGTATTTAGTTAGCTAGCGTTAGCTCATTCTAAGGCTAGCATGCTACAGCCATAGCCGTAGCTTCCGACAATGCGTTCCACATTGCACAAGTCCGTGAAATATGATTTTAAGTCCGATTTTACGACTAAACTAGATATAAATATTTCACTAGCATGCTAATTGCCTAAAGTATGTTGTGTGATGCATTAAAATGTCCAAAAACGTATAGTTAAACGATAAAAAGTGTATATTTTAATCACCACGCCATTTAGAAGAACATACTTGTGCGTCCGCCATCTTAGCCAGCCGAGTCGTAAAGAGGCCAATACATGCGCGCGGCTGACGGAAGACAGAACGGACCGGAGATGACGATTAAATAGAAAAAGGCCAACGAGGTGTGCGCTAAAGTTGCTTCCAGTGTTCAACAGTCGGTGTGAACTACAAAACGGAGTCACACAGTTGGATTTAAACTGCCAGCGACTTGATCAATTACAAATGAAAAATACTTTTCTATGTCCTGGTGTTTAAATGAAACCAGAGACACATTTAGATTGCCCCCACAACACGTGTGAGACAAGTGTCAACATAGTGCCCTTATCTAGGATAAAATGGTAAATACATCCTAAATTATGCCGGTTTTACTAAAAGCCAGCCGAGTGCTACATGTTTCCCCAGAGGACTGTCTTGCCATTTACAGCAGCACACCAATAACCTCACAGAACGCCTTCTACAGATTTAGATGTAGACTGCAAAGCTGACGTCTGATTAAATTCTAGAGTAAGGTCTCAACAACTTAAACATCACTGACAGTTCAGCTGTACGTTGATTATGAGGAAACTTGTGACTTTACAGATGAGCTGTATGACAACGGATTCAGAAATGATCATCTTTCTAGAATGTATGGCAGGGTCATTGGTGCTTACACAATTAGGCAGTAGCCATTCCTTTAAAGTAAATCACAAAATAGGCTAATAGTTAATATCACTAGGTAATCACTTGCTTCTCACTTATAAACCTACTTGTCATCCTGTATTTTTGGGGTGTTCTATCCTGGTCCTCAGGATTCCCCATCTTGTATGTTTTAGATTTTGCCCTGCTCCAGCGCACCCAATTCAAATGAACTGGTCTTCTGCAAAAGCCTGATAATGACCAATCATTTTAATCAGGTGTGCTGGAGCAGGGACATTTGAAATGTATAGGATCGTTAACCCAGAGGACCAGGAACGCCACTGCTGTATTACATGATTTATTAACTGGTGTCCCTGCTTCTGTAATTAAATTAAAGTGAGCCAAACAGCATGACTGAGAACATTTGTTTATTTTGAACAGCACACGCCAGTCAAGAATGCCTTCATGTCAGTCATCCAACTTCTGGAACTGCTTC
Organism: Hypomesus transpacificus; assembly: GCF_021917145.1. NCBI lineage: Eukaryota > Metazoa > Chordata > Actinopteri > Osmeriformes > Osmeridae > Hypomesus > Hypomesus transpacificus. Next base: position 3,555,631 of record NC_061076.1, on the reverse strand, counting down.
TTGGACCCAGCAGCCTGTGTAACTTCACGGTCTTGTTGAGGGGTCGGCATTCTCCAACGATTACATTGTCTCCAACCTGGACATCTCTACAGAGGAAAAAAGAAACCAATCAGAACATGGATATCTGGAGGGGCCCTGTCCCAGCAAAACTACGGAAGCCATTTGAAGCCCCTCATCTAAAAAGGTTGTGCTTCAATCATGTGATGGGTTAGAGGATAAGCTGCATCAGTGTTGCCATAAGGCAGTATCATCAGAGCCCGAGGGCTAAGAAGACCATCGTGAGAAAAACATCATTTGCAGAAAAGTACTTAAAATCAAATTGACCGCAACTTAAGTGCATGTGGTGTTACTGAACATGAAAGGATCATACCCGAAGGCAGGTGACAGATGGACAGACATGTTCTTATTCCTCTTCTCAAAACGGTTGTATTTGCGAATGTAATGCAGGTAGTCCCATCTGATCACAATGGTCCTCTTCATCTTCATTTTGGTCACTACACCTGTTGCACAAGAAAACAGTTATTGTAAAGTTTCAATTAAGATCCACCTACAACGTTCTAAAGACTAGATTCCTGGGCCACATCAGCTATGCCATAAGGCATTATCGTCAGAGCCCGAAGGCTTGGAAGACCATCGTGAGAAAAACATCATTTGTAGCCTAGCTTGGAGGGATTCAAATTCTCCACGTATCCATAATCAAATCAAACTACAAATCACTTGCAGAAAGCTAAGTGAAGTTAGGGGTGGACTTCAGGACTGACCAGAGAGGATAGGTCCACGGATGGAGACGTCTCCGGTGACGGGGCATTTCTTGTCAATGTAAGTGCCGTCAATAGCCTGGTCACAAAAACAGTTGTTAGGTTCAAGCAGTATAAAGTCCTAGACTAGTGCAGATGCAGAAATGTCCCATAATTTGCATCAGTTTTGCCAAAAGACAGTATCGTCAGTGCCTTACAGGCTAGGAAGACCATCGTGAGAAAAACATCATTTGCAGACTGCAAGGAAAACCCGCCGGGAAATATCCATAACTATTTGTGAGCTATAGGACCAAATCTTTATCACTGAGGCACAATTTACCTCTCTTGGGGTTTTGAAGCCAAGCCCAACACTTGTGCTATCCTAGAAGCTTTTCCTTAGCCTCTTTCAGCTACAAGAACACGCTTCTTGTTCTGGAAGATGGTGGGCTGCTTCTGATAAGCCCTCTCGGTCTGAAAACAACCAGGGGAGAGGAAGAAGTTTATTAAAACAAGTTACTTGATGGTTGTCAAATCTATACTGCATCATTACTGCCAAATGGATATGTCGTCAAACCCCAAACGCATCACGTGCAGAACCATTGAATCAAATTCAATGGTAAGCTAGCTGGTTTAGTTCAAGTAGAACGGAACCTTCTGGGTAGCTTTAACTCGGATCAAGACAATACTACATACTAGTGAAGCCTGGATGTTACCATCCAGAAACGTATATTTTAACAATAAAAAGTGTATATTGTAATCACCACGCCATTTAGAAGAACGTACTTGTGCGTCCGCCATCTTCGCCTGCCGAGTTGTAAAGAGGCCAATGCATGTGCGCGGCTGAATGAAGACAGAATGGACCGGAGATGACGATTAAATAGGCAAAGGCCAACGAGGTGTGCGCTAAAGTTTCTTCCTGTGTTCAACAGTCAATGGGAACGTCAATCACATTTGGGAAACAAATTTGAGTCACACAGTGGGATTTAAACCGACAGGGACTTGATCAATTATATATAAAATATACTTTCTATATCCTGGTGTTTAAGTGAAACCGGATAGACACACATTTAGATTATTGCCACCACAAATTTGTGTGCGGTCTCTCCAATAGTCAGGTGCTATGAGTTTACTTATTTTGCGTACCATGTTGATAAACTAGTGGAAGACGTTTAAAGATAATTTCATTATAGAAAGTATTTCAGATTTCAACTTTGATTCTAAAAAGCTATCAACTTCACAGGAATTCAACTAGCTACAAACATAGCCACGCCCCTCGTTTGTAGGAAAACACACTTGTCACGTGACCAAAGACGGAAGCAATCTAGAACAAGAAGTTATACAAGAAGATGGCATCGTCGGGAGGAGGCGATTCTGGTAATACTTTTATCAAGACAAATAGATGTGGCATATGACATTGCTGATAAGAACATTGCGAGATCATCCAGGTTATAGTTATGATATTAACTTCGGAATCGGGGATACCTGTTAGTGTTTTTGTTTTGGGTGCCTGACACATGTAGCCTATTTTGCTTGACAGCTAACGCTAGCTAGCCAGACGGGACGGGTTCAACACATCAGCTCGAGCTAGCTTGAAATCACGAACGCATTGTGTCTGTGTGTCCCAAACTGGTCACTTTACCACTAAGTTTGTGATGTAAAATCAACTGTTCACTGTAGTTAAAAGTAATATTTCATGTGCTGTGCTGTAAATGGTAATTTCCTAAGATTGCCAAGGAAACAAAGTGCCCCGGTTTCAATGACAATAATGATTTGCTCAGCGTCCGCACCTAGTAACGATAAGCATGTTCGTCGAATTTGTCACTTTCTGAAATCAGGAAAGTTCGATTCTACACAGTACCTGTTGGCCCATCGAGTATTGTTTACCAGCAAAATATTATGTCTAATTGAAAATATGTTGCTCTTCCGACTCCTAGGTAATGGCAATGATCAAATACTAGATGTTGGAGCCGCTTTACTGAAAGAGTGAGTATTGTTTACTATATTATTGTTTCCTCTATCATCATGAACCCAACAAACCTCTTATTCTTTTCATGCAGTTTCATTTATGAACGAGTTCACCGACATGGTGACAGCAACAACATGGTGACGCGATCTCAGTTAGGTGGAAGTGAGCTTTGTGACCCCAACCATAAGAAGCTGGCCCAGTGCCTTCAGCAGATTGGAGATGAGCTGGATGGAAACGTACAGCTCCAAAGGTATTACAAATATATAATTATCTGGACCTGTGGTAAATCTGTAAAGTATATAGAAGGTGGCAAACGTTATTGTTCTGTTGTCATTTCAGCATGATAAACAATTCTTCACTCATGCCTACCAAGGATGTGTTTATGAAAGTGGCCTATGAGATTTTTTCTGATGGCAAATTCAACTGGGGAAGAGTAGTAGCCCTCTTTTACTTTGCCTGTCGGTTGGTTATCAAGGTAAGTGGAACGTGCTTATGGCTCCCTACTTTCAACCCTCCATGGGTAAAAAGGAAAAGTGGAATGTGCTGTAATTTAAAGAGTATATTTTAAATAAATTGTTTTGTGCAATATGATTGATGTGATGGCACAAGGAGCTGATCCAGATCAACACTCCCAACCTTCATTCTGTCACTGGATCTTTCAGGCTCTGGTGATTCATGTTCCTGACATTATTAGAACCATTATTGGTTGGACCATAGATTACCTACGTGATCATGTGATCAACTGGATTAGAGAGCAGGGTGGCTGGGTAAGAGGAAGAAAAAAAAAAAATCTAAATGAAATTAAATGTCCTATGGAAGAAAGGTTTTAACAACTGTCTCGATGTGCTTGGTTTTTAGGAGGGAATCCGGTCTTACTTTGGCACTCCTACCTGGCAGACAGTGGGGGTGTTTTTAGCTGGCGTTCTCACCACTGTTCTGGTCATACGGAAGATGTAAACGGAAGGGGAGGTGAAAGAAGATAACAGGAAAATAAATTGGGATTGGAGGGAGAAAAGCTATGTTGGTAAATGACGAGGGCTTCAGGAACTGAAGTTAATGTTAAAAACATGAGAGAGAATAAGAGTGAGTTTAAAGCACTCAGTGTTTGGACCTGATAAACAACCAATTGTTTCCACCCGCCGTATATGGATAAGGATTGGGCGTGTGAGTCATGTCTCTGTCCTCTACACAACTGAAAGTGTGAGTGTCATGTGACTGCCTTGAAGGGAGATAAGGATGGAGAGACTCTGCCAGGGCACATTTTTATTTTATTTATTTTTCCCTACAAACAGTCACTGCATTAATTTATGAATTCCTGTATGGGTGAATCTCAAAACGAAATGAACAGACTATATAAATATTGTTCTCATGAGCTTTAAGTTGAAACTCAACTTATTTCTTGCAGCGTTTTCATCCTTGCACTTTTTTCCTTCTTTGAGTCTCCCTTTCCCAATCTGATTCTCTCCAGCTTATCACGGTGTTACTATGCTTAAGTATGCTTTTTTAAATGTGTCTGTGGGTGTTCTTTTGCAAGTGTGATGTTATGATCAGCTTACTCTGAAGCAGTGCGTTTGTGTGCGTATGTTTGAGTCCTTCCTGTATGACAGACACAAACAGCACTGTGCTTCACTCACAGATGTTTACCTCTCACAGCATAGTCTTCAAAGTACTGTATTTTTAAGTGGGCAATTTAAACTCAATACCACAATCATACTTTCATTTATATACCCTTTTTGATACATGTATCCTATTGGTTTTGTTTAATTTGTCAGTGCCTTGGTCTTTATTTAATAAATCACTTTGATATGGATCTCAATTTTTTTACTTTTTCTATCTCGTGAAGCTGATCAGTTTGTTTAGATATCCCCCCCCCCCCCCCTCAAAAACAAATGTTAAGCAGTGACATTGTTTTGTACGATGCAATTCAAAATAAAGTTTTTTAAGGATTTTAGTCTTGTGTACTGTCATAAGTGGCAAATAATAAAGATGTAATTATTCTGTATTAATGGTGTTGGGAATTTAATAACACACAAGTGTAAAACAAACTTTATTTTAGCATGATATTTCATCTAATACAGATGGACAATTACATTTAAAAAACATCATGGTGGTTGCATTTGTACATGAATTTTAGTCAGGTGATAATAGAGAAGCCATTATCAATCACATTCAAAACCAGACATTAAATGGTAACTTTTGCATATACCTCCAAATTTTTCAAAACTATCACGCACGTTGAAACACACAATGGCATAAACTGTTCTTGAAGGGGTGGACGGGACACCTGACGACTCGATGGCAGTAATAACAGGTTGCGCATACAGGCTCAGTCTTGTGTCTCCAGGACCCCATCTCTGATTCTCCACGTCCAGGAAGTGCTATGATCAGGGGCAGGAATACAGCGCAGACTGATACCAGCACTCTGCACCAGCTCGTTACAGACCACTGGCTGGCCCTCCTGTGTCTCCATAGTGAACACCCGTTCAGAGATCTAAGGATGAGTGAAATGCATTACTGATGACGCTAACAGGGTTGTTAGACAGCATATAAAAATAAAAAAAAACACAAGGTCAACTTTCAACTGATGTGTAAAACCACCGAGCCCTCACCTGTTCGCTTATCCCCGTGGCAACGTGTCCAACTGTCACACCTAGTTTCTCTCTGATCTGGATATGCTGCCCGTTAAAATCTCGGATGCACACGCCCACTCCTGAACCAGTCAGAGGAATCATATTAGATCAAACGTTTTATAGAAATGGAACATTCCATAAAATTTGATACAATTGTTAGAGGAGATAAATGAGGCTTCGCTTACCTTCTAAACGACGGGGTGACGGCAGGTTAGAATGGCCCCGCCAATCCATACTAAAACCGGTCTCTGATTGGCTGTTGTATGAAAACGCTCCGGAGCTGAGGTCTTCTCCCGGGCTGATGGACCAACGGCCAGAGTCCTGTGATCAGAGTGCCAGACAGACAGAGCAGGAAGACAGGAAGGTTGTAAATGCATATAATAATAATAATGTATTCTTTTAGAAAAAATGTGCCCAGATGTTGACGTACAGAGGGGGATTTAAACCTGCAAACCTCCCCCAATCTAGTGATGTTGCAAAGGGACCCTTTAAAGCACATTACTCCCTTGACAGTGAAACGTACATTTGGATTGGTTACCTTTTTGTCACCTTGTTCCCAGTTGGAGTGGCTCTCACTGTTCAGGCATGAGAGCAGCTGCTCCACACTCTCAGGTGAGTACAGCTGAGACAGACTGATCAGGTAGAAATCTGGACGGACACAGACAGGCAGGCAGACACAACAGAAATCCAACCATGAGAAAAGTAAGTAAAAACAGCAATGACAGAGAGACTCATGGTCCTACTATTTATATGACTCACAACACTTTCTCTCTCACTCACATACTACAGTAATGGCACTCACCCTTTTCCAATTTGCGCAACTCAACCTCTGACAGCGTGGAAGACACATTTGCTGTCTTGTTTTTGGGGTGGACATGTGGTGGGGTAAGGAGGGGGAGGGTCGATTCTGCCCTTTTTTCCCCTTGGTCAGAGGCCTCCTCCTCCTCCTCATTTTCCCTCCAACCTGGATCCTTGGAAAGCTTGCAGGGGTCGTAACACTCCACAGAGATGGCAGGGCTGGAGCTGGGTGCAGGGGAGTACAAGGGGTGGTCGACGTTCTGTAGAGGTTCCTTGTAAGGTCCTCTGATGGGGCTAGTGAGTCCCCCCACTGCAGCATCACAAACACATACAAAATATTGTTACTACATCACTAAACGTAGTAGTGATGTTTAGTGATGTAGTAACAACAATGTGGTGAACATTGTTATTACACAGCATTTCCAGCAGTCGATAGATAAATTAATTAATTTAATTGAGTTATTTTAGCTAGATGATTGTGTTATTTGACATGGGTCTAGCTCTTTTAGTAAGTCAGCATTTTCTGTGAATTCAGCATACACTTGGAATGCTCTGCCATCTCACATACGCACAAAAGACACGTCCTTCACACATAGTCTTGAGGAATGGCTTGTTGCCAATCAGGTTTGCAAGCATTGATGTACTGTCTGCCTATATGTGCGTTTGTCTTGTTAAGTGTTGATGTATGTAATGTGCCTCCTCAGTGTTATGTATGTGCTTGTACTTCAGGTACTTTTCTTTTGCTTCTATGTGAACTGGTTGTGTCTGTACGTTACTGTCTGTTTATTGACTCATTTTAACCTCAGTATGTTATTTGACATTTTGTAATTTTATGCTGCCTTTAAACATCTGGCCGGGGACAGCAGATGATAATTAGCCTCTCTGGCTAACTCTGGCTCACTTACGAGAATAAAAAACAAAACCAACAGATGATTGAACAGGCACAGTGTAGCTGTGGTCACCTTCTCTAAGGGCTCTGACTGCCTCTTTCTTGAGATCAGACGCTGAAGCTCTCACGATTGGGTCTTTCTGCAGCCCCGCCTTTAGGATCTCAGCAGTGAGCGAACTGCAGTCAGGGGGGATCTCTCTGAGAGGCGGTGGCTTATTGGCTATCTGTGACCACGGAAACACAAAGGATCAGCGTTGTTGAATGAACAGTTGTTCCGGAATGTGTGAAAGTTGGGAGACTCGCACGTGGGTGGATGAATCCTACCTGGAGGTACAGAAGACAGGAGTAGTTTCGAATCCAGGGCTGGCACCCGTTGAGCATGTGCAGTAGCATACAGCAGCTGCTCCACACGTCTGCCTTGGCTCCGCGGGGTTCCCCTTTCACCACCTCAGGGGCCATGTGAGTCTCCGTGCCCTTCATATCTGCCCCCACACAGACACGGAAGGCGTGAACATTGAGGCGTCCACCAAGGTCACATACAGGTCACGCACTCTGGCCGAAGGACTGAGCGTCTGAGGTCTTGTTAGTGTTTACCTCGAGAGGAACTGAGGCTCTGCCCGTTGAGGTCCAGTCTCTCGGACTGTCCAAAGTCACACAGAAAGATGTCTTTCCCATCCTCGGAGAGCAACACATTTTCCGCTGAAAGACACACACGTACAGGGAAGGAAATTTACTTCATGTAGCTGTGCTGTGATGGATTATCTGACGGTTGTTCTGTAATCCTTAGATAAGAAAGACGCATTTAGCAGCAGTGTAGCTATGCAGACTATGGTCTGATGGCCATTGGAGTAGAACAGTAGAATGTGAGTCATGTCGGCTACTGTTGGCCAAGACAATCATATCTAGAATGCATTTAGGGGCTGTTTACAGACAGGCAGCAGGTGATCAGAGTTGGCAAAGCCACCTTGTTTCCTATGCAGAACTGCATATCAGACACCAGGGGGAGTCTAGGTTCTGTCAACCCCTCTCCATCCCATTCTGCCCCTCCCCCACTTCTCCTTTCTGCCTTTTTTTTTACTCTCTGTGATAAGTATTCTCTGTGGTGCTCCCTTCCCCTCACGCTCACACTCTCTCGCTCTGTATTTTCTCAGTTCCCCTCCTTCGATCGGACTTGCACGCTTTTTCTCCCGTGCGCACATGCGCCGTCGCTAAAGTGAAGCGGTGAGTCACGCTGTGGGAAATTCCCGGCTTGGCAAGTTGTCTGTGTGATAGTCTGGTTTCACAACACAGGTGCGAGAGATCAAGACTCAATCTTTGACATTTGTGTTCCACATAACAACTACAAAAACAAACGGAAAAAATACGAAAAAAAAAAGAAAAGAAATCTCAGTATGATTTCTATGACGACTCCTGTCTTCTCACCTTTTCCTGAACTTCTGAATGGTAGATGTTAAGAATGATGTGAACACTCAAATACAATCTAACACCCAGCCCATCTTTCACAGTGGTATAGTTACAGCGTTCAGACCCATAGATATATATAAAGACTAGATGTCTTAAGGCGGAGTCTAGAACGTCCGCACATCTTGCTAAAGTCAACTCACTCACCCATAACATTGTGTTGGTACGTTGATAACAAACAAACCGCTTCAAAATCGGTTGAAAATTTAGCAAGTTATGGTCATTTAAAAAGTACATGTAGCACCAACACAATGTTATGGGTGAGCGAGTTGACTGTAGCAAGATGGTCACCATGTGCGGACGTTCAACTGCGTTGGCCGGCAACGCGGACGAGACATCTAGCCTTTATATATATATATATATATATATATATAGATATTTATATTTATATATATATATATATATATATATATGTTCAGACCCCCTTTGTTTATGTGTGCAGTTGTTTATGTTGACTGTAGAAGTATTGAAAGTCAGATGTGTCCCGTACCTTTTATGTCTAGGTGTGCGACTTGTCTCTTCTGCAGGTACTCTAGTGTAGCTGTGACTTGAGAGTAGTAGTGCAGGGCTATGTCCTCTGGAAGTCGACCCCTGGTTGTGAGAAGCTGCCCCACAGAGCCTGGAGGGAACAGAGGGGGGGGTCAGAAGGTCACCAAAACCATCAGAGTCACGCGAAGCGCAGTCGACTTTAGGAGAGCCCAGGCTGGAGGCAGAACACACCGAGGCAGGAAGGACTTACCAGATTTGTACTCCATTAACAGGTGAATGTAAGGCCCCTCCCTCACCACTCCGAAGAGCTCCACCACGCGAGGAGACTTGAGGGCACTCCACGTGCTTACCTCCCCACTGTTGAAATTCTTCAGAGGAATCTGGGAGCAAATAAAAGGGGATAAACGAAAGGGCACATCTCTGATGATGCACATCCACACGGACAACGTAGTGAAGTACAGACACTCTTGTCTCTTACTGCACCTTTTTGGAAGCAAATCGGTAGTTCGTTTTTCTGTCTCGGACACTGTACACCTCTCCGTAGGCTCCCCTCCTGATGAACTCAGAAGTGAACTCCTTCCCCTCTCTGTACTCATAGTCCACAGGCTGAATGTTCTAATGAGGAACCGGAAAGCAGCAGGTGTGATTCCAGAGGACTCCGACGACCAATGGAACAAGCATCTTATTCAACATCATCGTGATCATATATATTAGTAACAGAGATCCCCCCCCGGAGTTGAGAGTCAGGCCTACCTCATTGAAAACGATGCCCTCGTTTACGTCAGGCTCCGACGCAGAGAGCTCGTTCTCCTCGGCCTTCCTCACGTCCGTCTCCACGTCTTTGGAAAAGGGACCTGCGAAACACCGGTCCCCCTGACTCACACTCCCCCGGAGGCCCGCCAGAGGCAGAGTGCAGTCTCCCACACTCAACAGTCCACACTCGCTGAGAGGCGAGTCTGAGTCACCGTCCAGCCCAAAGGCAGGCAGGTCGGAGAGCGGGCTGCAATTTTGGGGGCCCCAGATGTGGCCTGGGTTGTAGGAATAAGATGACAGTCCCCTCCCTTGCTCCTCTGAACCTTGGAGATGGCTGTTGATGGTTCTTTCTCTCGGGGAGTCTGACACCTTACCCTAAGGGGGTACAAGCCATGAACAGGACGATTACGGATAGTGGGTCTTCCAGATAAAAAAGAAGAAAAACAAAAGAGACACCTGCAGGCACACTGTGCTGCCAGTTTATCGTGGGTTTTGGGCTTCACACATGAGGAAACATTGTCAAAACTCTCTGAATTATGTGTGCCCAAGGATGACTGTGGGTGCAACCTTAAACGTAATATGAGCTACAGACAATTTATTTCCTGTCATTCATCAGAGTTTGAGACCAGAGTAAGAGCCATGTGGGACTTACCTGAAAGACCAGACGAATAGCGCCACTCTCCTGCTCCGGAACTCCAGAAGGAACTCTGCGCCTCGGTCTCGGCTTTCTGCTCTTCGCCTTCTCCTCTTTCTTCTTCTCCTTTCGTTTTTGTCTTTTCCGTTGCTTCTTCCTGGGGACGTGCTGGGACCGGCAAGTGTCCAGAGGGTGCAGTGAGGTGGGGTCCACCACATGGTTGTGTTCCGAGAAGTGACTGTGGAAGACAAAACGAACCGTGTGATTTAATTCCCTACTAACTGGCATGAATATATCCAATGTCACAAAAGATGACGGCTATAGGATATGTTAAGACAATAACTTTTAAACAGAACTACAAACTGCGTGAAAAGTGGCCCAAATGTGCAGGAGCGACACTGATGGACTGTGTTATTGAGAGAGGTCATACCCGCTGATGAGGCAGTTGGGGGGATTGTAGGAGCGTGATGAACAGGAAGGACTGAACTCCTGGGATTCTAGGGTTTCACCTGCAGAGTATAGACAGCAGGTGTTAGCTCACTGGACTACTCTTCCTCATGATAAGGACTGTGGAGTGTTTGTTTCCTCATTTATACTCACATTCAGCCTGGGCGATAAAGGGAGAGTCCTCCCAACAGTTTGGTGGTCCTTCCCCTACTTGTGCTGTGCCTTGTGTCAAGACTTTTGCAATTATGGGGTGGACATTTTCCATAATGTCTCCTTTGCTCTCCTTCCTCCTCTTGTCCTCTACCCTCTGGACATGCGTTTCGTAGGCCTGGTCAGCTTTATTCCGGTCAGTTCCAAGTGAACAAGAGAATGGAGTGGTCGAGTTTCTGAGAAGCCGGCCACTGACTGCCATTTCATCTGCTGTGGAAGAAACACAATGTTGGAAACTACAATCAAATTGGTAGTTAAAAGCAGCCTTGGATATTGGATCCACTGGTCAAACTCTTGCATCAGCATAACAACCCTTTAAAAATACACGAATTTAAGTTGTTACACCGCCAGTGGTAAATGTCAACAAACCGCAACCCGTGGTTGCATTGGTTTCAACTCTAATCAATCTATAAACTTCATCTATAATCCTGACGAGATCTCATGTGAACTGGACTTTCCACCTGTTAGCAACGGAACAAAGCAAGGCTTGTTGTCGTGGTGATTATGTCGTTATCTCTTCCTTGTTCTTTCATCCACTGTTCTATCAGACTCTCAACAAAGACGGTTTAGTCTGTGATGCACAGAAACTTGATCAGCGGCACACCTTGCTCACTATTACTTCAAATTGGCGGAAGGACGCATAAGGCAGGAAACTCAATAACAGGCTTGTTTTGACAGTTACAACTGTGAAGTTAGTCAAGTATGAAGTACAGTAGAGTGATTTGGTTAGGTTCCATCGTGTAGTTAATGTAGACTGTGGACTTGGAATAGAGAACAGTAGATAGATCATCAGATAAGACACAGATTAAATGTGAATTAATATGTCATAATAACTGCAATTTGACAAAGGACTGTGATAAGATTTGATCACAGCATGTTTGAGTTGAGTGGTCAAATGGGTGGACTGGTCAGAGACTGGTATAAGCTCTGAAGAACTTCGAGCTGTAGTTGCTGCCTGTTGCATCATGTGCTGTGCTGCACTTGACCCTAATTTATTTCCCTGTCTCTCAGCATTTGAACCACAGACAAAAGCTCCTTTAGAAAAACAGCCTAAACAGCAATTATATATTTGATAATTAACTTAAAGAGAAATGGATTGTCTAGTCCATTAATGTTCACATGCTGGATCAACAACGCAATGTACCCTTTGAAATGTCTTTCAGTATGTTTTTATATTTTTATTAAATTTATATTGAAGTCACTATCAAAAGTCACTGAATGCTAAAGCTTGCATGCACATGCACCTCTCCTGCAAAAACCACACCACAAAACCACACTCCAACTGAACATGAAAAGGGCCGGAAGTAGAGACGACCCAACTGAGAAAAATATGTAAAGATTAGGGGACAGAAACACAGACATACCAGAGGCAGGTTTCTCTTCTGATTATCCACTGTTAATAATCTCTTTCTGTATCATCTCTCTTTAATACATGCCCTGTAACCGTGCTGTGTAGCCTCCGTCTGTTGCTTAGTGTTGGTTGATCCTGGCTTGCCCTGGGCCAACCAGAGAGCTGTAATTGGCTGATGGTGATTTACGGGAAATCATTTCCCACTTCTACACTCCCTCTTTAACTCTGCAACAACAGGACTGGCCTGATTGCATGGCCTCTCTCTAGGCATTGTCATTGTCAGAATGACAATCAAAAGATAGACAAAGATGATCCAATTTAAAAGGAAAACGTAATCTAAATCAACCATGTTTGCACTGCGAAGAAACTGTAAGCATTTTAGGCTATAGTGTGTTGCAGTGGTTGTTATTTTAGCTTGTCCAAAAGGGTCGTCGTCTAGGCTTCTTACTGATTTAAGGTCAATAGCAAACCTTCCTCAAATCTTATTTTACTGAGCCACTGTAAAAATACGGAACATATTTCCCATAGCATTGCTGTTTGTATGGGAACGAGGCGCTTCCTTCCTCCTTTGTGTAGCTTAAATATAAGATAAGCGCGTCCACTAACTAATACAACATTAGGCCTACCGAATAATACCTGATGAAGAGCTTTGCACACAAATTAGGATTTGTTCCCAAGCTTTAATGTGTAGCCAATTACGTGTCAGTTAAAAAAAGCTCGATAACTCTTATTCTTTATGAATTCCTCTTTTTCACAGACCAATAAGCATCTTCTGGTCTGTTAATAATAAATAAAACAACCGAAAGCTGAGAAACGCAAACCAATATGCATTGTTTTACCTTGAAAGGTCATGTGATGTGCAGTGTCAATGTGTCTTGAAATACAGATGTAATGTATACACAGTAGCCTGCTCCTTAAAGCAGACATTGGATCTGACCAAAACTTTCAATATTGTAAGAACACAAACGAGACTTCTAAGTATCGGCCATTCCAGAGAGCATAAACATAGGCTACTGGGCAGCCTACAAGAATGTACGCAATGATTTAGTTGCTTCCTTGTCTTTTCCTCTTTTCGCTCGCCGCCATTTCACGTTCAACTTTGTGCCATTAAAAGTCATAAATAGGTGTGAAACAAATGTTCTACTATGGAGGAATACTTGTTGGACTATGACAGTTAAATTTGAATGGACTCACCTGTTGTTTCTGTAAATAGGCTGAAAGGCGTTGGCTCACTTTGTCTTCGCTCAACGTTTAGATCGGTTCAGAACTAGATCTGAAATGATTACGTCATGATGGGTGTGAAAAAACGAAAGTCAGCTAACCCGAAGATTGGCCTAAAATGTTTTACATCAAATATTTTCCCTTAGTTATCGACTATGGAAGCAAATCGTGACCAAAATTCAAATGAAAATGCATTTCCAGAAATGCATTTTCATTTTAAGAATGTGGCTGCATTATTTGACTAATAAATCAAATTAGTATTCAATCATCCTATTTGCATTTTCATTTTCTTCTTTAAGACTGCTCATTCTTTCCCTTAATTAAAATGAAAACGAAAAAGACATTTGAAATTTAATTTTCAAAATATGCCCCAGCAAATAGATACCAAAATTCAATTTGAAATGTAAAATTTGAAAATGAAAATGCATTTCCAGAAATGCATTTTCATTTTAAGAACGTGGCTGCAAAATCGTGACCACAATTCAAATTCAAATGCATTTCCAGAATTGCATTTTCATTTTCAAGAACGTGGCTGCAAAATCGTGACCACAATTCAAATTCAAATGCATTTCCAGAAATGCATTTTCATTTTAAGAACGTGGCTGCAAAATCGTGACCACAATTCAAATTCAAATGTATTTCCAGAAATGCATTTTCATTTTAAGAATGTGGCTGCATTATTTGACTCATAAATCAAATTAGTACTGATTAGTACTGAGCGGACATTGCATTTTCATTTTCATGTTCTGCCCGCAAAGAACTGCCCATAATTCGAAAACGAAAATGCATTCTGAGCGGCGCAGTAGAGTGACGTCAGTAGCCGTTCTTCTTCAGCTCCCTGCTGACCGAGCTACCCATCTTGTTCGGTAGGGGGCGGTGTGCACATACGCATTGCATTACATGGCAAATGTGCCGGGAAATTGATTGAATTGCCGGGTCTTTAGAGGACGCATCACAGATCATGGCGCTCCCTCAAATTGTGCAGACACTGATGGAATTAGCTGAGCTGGTAGAAACTAATAATATATCTGAGTCTGATGCCCGTGACCGAGTAGAACAAGTCACAGAGAGCTTGGCTGCATACTCTGCCGTCACAGACGTACACATTAATGAGGTTGCCATAGTAAACCTCTCTTCAGTCCTGGAACGGCTGGATGCTGGGGTGGAGCCTCAAATGGGACGGGGACGACCAACCATCCACATCCCGTTCGAGTCCATCGAAAACTATTTATTAAATGGTCTACTTTTTCCTGTGAAAGCAAGCTGTTTCACCTTTGGCCTGGTTCAGACAAAATCTGAATTTCCGCAATCTGAATTTGAATTTCCGCAATCTGAATTTCAAGAATCTGAATTCCTGCAATCTGAATTTTAGAATGTTTTATTTTTGGATCAAAATAATTCAGTTGTATTAAATTTGGCATACAAATAATTCAGATATTATATATTCAACAGCAATATATTTCAGTTTTATGAAATTCGACACACAAATATTTCAGATCTTTCATATTCAAATTCAGATACTTTTGTCAGCTTTCTAGCTCCATAAATCCGTTGCTTTGGATCCTCCGACGGATGGTCTGGTGGCCGACAACAGCTCCGCTATGTCCTTTATTTTTAAACCATTTAATAAATAGTTTTCGATGGACTCGAACGGGATGTGGATGGTTGGTCGTCCCCGTCCCATTTGAGGCTCCACAGCATCCAGCCGTTCCAGGACTGAAGAGAGGTTTACTATGGCAACCTCATTAATGTGTACGTCTGTGACGGCAGAGTATGCAGCCAAGCTCTCTGTGACTTGTTCTACTCGGTCACGGGCATCAGACTCAGATATATTATTAGTTTCTACCAGCTCAGCTAATTCTATCAGTGTCTGCACAATTTGAGGGAGCGCCATGATCTGTGATGCGTCCTCTAAAGACCCGGCAATTCAATCAATTTCCCGGCACATTTGTCATGTAATGCAATGCGTATGTGCACACCGCCCCCTACCGAACAAGATGGGTAGCTCGGTCAGCAGGGAGCTGAAGAAGAACGGCTACTGACGTCACTCTACTGCGCCGCTCAGAATGCATTTTCGTTTTCGAATTATGGGCAGTTCTTTGCGGGCAGAACATGAAAATGAAAATGCAATGTCCGCTCAGTACTAATCAGTACTAATTTGATTTATGAGTCAAATAATGCAGCCACATTCTTAAAATGAAAATGCATTTCTGGAAATACATTTGAATTTGAATTGTGGTCACGATTTTGCAGCCACGTTCTTAAAATGAAAATGCATTTCTGGAAATGCATTTGAATTTGAATTGTGGTCACGATTTTGCAGCCACGTTCTTGAAAATGAAAATGCAATTCTGGAAATGCATTTGAATTTGAATTGTGGTCACGATTTTGCAGCCACGTTCTTAAAATGAAAATGCATTTCTGGAAATGCATTTTCATTTTCAAATTTTACATTTCAAATTGAATTTTGGTATCTATTTGCTGGGGCATATTTTGAAAATTAAATTTCAAATGTCTTTTTCGTTTTCATTTTAATTAAGGGAAAGAATGAGCAGTCTTAAAGAAGAAAATGAAAATGCAAATAGGATGATTGAATACTAATTTGATTTATGAGTCAAATAATGCAGCCACATTCTTAAAATGAAAATGCATTTCTGGAAATGCATTTTCATTTGAATTTTGGTCACGATTTGCTTCCATAATCGACAAACGTATAGCTTAACGTTTTGAACTTAACTAAAGAAACATGAAAGTACTAATGATCTTTTCGATGGTCTTGCCATGCCGTGAAGATCACCATTAAAATATTAGGCTACTAGAGAAAACACGAATTAGTCAAATTGTAAATAAATATGAGTCCTTGTTTGACATTGTATTTAATAATGGATTCAGTATAGGCCTAAGTGTATTCGCCTTCTTTCCAAGAGTTGTTCAATGTCTCTTTCTTATTAAAATTGCAAACAAAAATATTATCAAACTGTTTTCTATTTCTTTTATTACAAGAACAACCAATTGTGTGTTGTCAGTTATTGATGATTCAATACAAATCTAACTTTACAGTAGGGCAAGATTAAATAAAGATGCAGAACAAACTACTTGTTTGCAAGTTACATTTAATGCATTTAACACATGAAGTGTATGAAGATATTCTTAAGGGAGTACAAATCTGTTGCATCTATGTGCCGATTGATTTGCCAGAGGGACTTGCTGTTGATAATGACAAATGTGCAGCACGCAGCTTTACAAATGCACTGCATCAACTATCACTAAATTGTGTCGGTCAAACTGCAGAGTATAACAGTGCTTCTAAACTAGACCGCACCATTTCAATGATATCCAATATACGTCTAGACATGTTTACTGTAACTTTGCTTCTCTTATCTATCTGGGCTTTATTGCAATGGCATAATGCCTGGCTAGTGGCTAAACGTTCGAGTCCCGCCCACATCCCGCATAAAGATGAGGAAATACAGAAATAAATGACACATAAATAAATGCAGAAATAAATGTATCAATAAATATTGTTCATACATAGAAACAATTTTACAATTAATGTAATGTAGAGTCGTTTATTTTCTACGTAATGTATTTCTGTATTTATTTACGTGTACATTTATTTCTGTATTTCTTCATCCTTCTTGCCTGCTTACTAACTGGGTTTGGACCTGTTGGACCAATTGCATACCCAATAGAAATATTCAATATTCGCTATTTGTCCACTAGGTGGAACCAATGTCTTATTTTGTACTTTTGGGTGAGTTGTCACTTATGAACAATTTCTTCATGATATAAAACGTGGTGTTTATCTGGGAGTCGTTTGGCGTAAAGGAGCCTAAGCTGTTTGAGACAGTGAGTCATCCACCTGACAATCTCAGGCAACATCAACCAATGACTTGCAGTGACTTGCCTGTTGGTCAACTACCAATACGGACCTTTAGTCATGGCATGGGCCAAGCTAATGTAAATGTACATGTGTTAACTTGCTAGCAGCAAAATAATAATTTGCTTATCTACGACATGTATCAATCATTTGTGTTGCACATGTTGTGTGCACATTTTTACCATGATGACAGTGAGATCTTTAAATCTTCAAACAATGGTTTGTGGTAGTTATATCATCCCTTCACACTAATCTGGAACCATATTTTCGGATTTGGAGTCATCACAGAGCCAATAACAGAGAGGTCACCATTTCTGACAGCCGTCAGAATGTGTGACCCAAAAAAAAAAAAAAAAAAAAAAAGATCGAAATTACGTGTTACCCCACCATAAATGCTTCCCAAATGAGTTAAAACTTCAAACAATGGTTTGTGGTAGTTATATCATCCCTTCACACTAATCTGGAACCATATTGTCTGATTTGGAGCCATCACAGAGCCAATACCACAGAGGTCACCATTTCTGACAGCTGTCAGAATGTGTGACCCGGGAAAAAAGCCCTCCAAAAAATGTTTCACCCCACCGTAAATGCTTCCCAAATGAGTTAAAACTTCAAACACTGGTTTGTGGTAGTTATATCATCCCTTCACACTAATCTGGAACCATATTTTCTGATTTGGAGTCATCACAGAGCCAATACCACAGAGGTCACCATTTCTGACAGCCGTCAGAATGTGTGACCCAGGAAAAAAGCCCTCCAAAAAATGTGTGACCCCACCGTAACTGCTTACCAAATGAGTTAAAACTTCAAACACTGGTTTGTGGTAGTTATATCATCCCTTCACACTAATCTGGAGCCATATTTTCTGACTTGGAGCCATCGCAGAGCCAATACCACAGAGGTCACCATTTCTGACAGCTGTCAGAATGTGTGACCCGGGAAAAAAGCCCTCCAAAAAATGTTTCACCCCACCGTAACTGCTTCCCAAATGAGTTAAACACCACCACTACATGGCAGGATGGTCGTAGAAATCCATCCAGATTGACATTCTATGACGGTCAAGTCCTTCAGAATGTTTGTATGAATGTTTGTTGTATTGATAACATTTGATTAAATGTATGTGAAAGCTTCCACCACACTTAATGTTTCCAAAACATAAAAGCGTCCTATCGCATAACATCTAGCAACATAATTTCAAGTCACACATACAGCGTAGTGTCGGCATAACTGCGTTATCAGGGAGCCGCTGTCAATTGGCCAAAATTGACATCAATCATATATTTTGGCATTAGGTGTATTTGTTTTGATGTTAACTGAAACAACCCATGTGGCCAGGCTGAAATAAAGCAGAAATTCGATAGAATACGGATCACAATGCAACACTCTGGCATTGTATTTCATAATACAGTTTACAAGTTTCAAAGATAGTGGTGAAAAAACAGAGAGCATTTAGCTCTTCACCCCTTACCCGCTACTCAAATCGTATTGATTCAAATTGTATGCTTTATTGTATATTTATATTGATAGGCTGAGAGCGCCAGTCAAGATGCACCGTAGGGCGTTCGTGACTCCTTAACCGAATGTACAGCACTTTCAATTGGACAGTCGTTTGCTTGCAACATGTCAGTGGGCGTTTCCAGTTTGGGCTAAGCTGGTCCATTCAGAAGAGACGAAAGAAGCTGCTGCGTACAGAAAATGGCTGATAGATTTTCTAGGTTCAACGAGGAGCGTGATTTCCAGGTAATTTTACCGTAAAGGCAAGCAACTGAAAGTGAATTAGTCAAATGTATGTTACGAAAACATTTTATCTAGCTACTTACAATAATTTTAAGACTAAGCCATGTACTTATATTATCATTCCTAGCGCGCAATGACGGTGGAACCTGCTGTGTGTAGCTAAAAAGAGCTGCAAGCTAGCTAGCCTGCTCTAGTAACACTAGCCTGGTAGCTGTGATAGCCAGCCTAGCGTCAGGTGTGTGTTCGTCGTGTTGCATAGATCGATTTCAGTGCGAACAAAAAACAACACTTAGTGTGAGTTTAGTATGTAAATATTAGAAATGGTAATGCCAATGTTCCTGTAAACCTAGCTAGCTAGTGACCTTGGGAAATGGTGATTGAAAATTGATGCTAGCTAGCGCGAATGGAGCTAATGTTTACTGACTAGCTAGCTATATATCATAACAAGTTGTACAGCCTGTAGATGTTACTTTGTGTCGACACGTTTGGCTGTAGTTGTTAGTGTAAACTACTGGCGACACATTGGTAGTAGTGTTACCCATCTAACCATCTGTCGTAGCCTACTAGTTAAAAAACATGTTTACTCATTGTTAATGAGCTAACTGCTACTGTCAACTAAAAATGCCATATGGCATCTCTGTAGATTTACTTTTGTTCATTTACTCGTTTGATTTAGGCAACTGCTAGACCGATGCCAGACGTTTTTGTGTCGAATCCGTTCAATGCATTACCTGTGTTTTGTCATTTTTATGTCAACAACATGATCATCGACAGATTCCAGCAATTTAGATTGATTATTAAACCCCCAGTTTCTTCAAGTTCAGAAAAAAATATGTATATATTTGTGATTTGCCAAAGCTTACTATCTAGCCCATGTTAACTAAGACTGAGGGAAAAGCGCGACTGTGTGACAGCATCCACTAAAGTAGTTAATTTCCTCTTTTTCGTTTTCGGGAACCTTGTGTATCTGCAATGTTGTTTGTCAGAATGTGTAAGGGTTTTGATGCACTTTGTCTTGTGGACTCAGACCACATGAGATGACCAGCTGGTCTCTGCATTCCCTGCAAAAGCCCCAGGAGGCTGTGTCAATGGCTCCGTCTGTGAGGAGCAGAGGTGTGCAGCCTGCCATGCCACAGCTTGGAAAGACTGTCTGACTACTGTTTCAATTTGTTCATCCCTCGTTTAAAAAAAATTCATGTTGTCATTCCTGCTTGGCATGTTCTCATCTCCATTGTATTGTGTGCACAATGATCTGTTTACACGGGGTCACCAACCCACATTTTTTGTCAGTAGCATAAATTACATGTTTTAGAGTAGTCCAACATTTGTACCTGCTCGGTTTGTCGGTTAATCTTGTTGGGTTGCGACTGACCAGAAGGGGATGCTCTGGTTGTGATCCGGATGCTGTGGGATTTAGGGGGTTGAATGCTTCCTGTGAATGCCGACCCCCCCCACCCCCCCCCCAAGGGAAGTGCCCATCATCTGCTGTTTCTGCGGAGCTCATTTCCAACATTCTGCTAAGTTCAGCAATTCTGCTTTTCATTGCCGTTCCTATTAAAGGAAAGCGATGGCCAATGATATGGGAGTGGAGTAAGGGAGAACACGGATGCCCTGAGCAATGTTAATTAGAAAACTCAGTGATTAGAGAGTTTTATCATCAGCCTACAACTAGCCCAGTTACAAATCATTCACAGCATCTTAAATGGCCCAAAAGAAAACATCTTTAATACGTCTGCCTACTTACTGTTCTACTCTTATAATCTGAAACTGTTCTTAACCATGAAGTCTTTCCGGGTACTTATCAAATGGAAATTCGAGTAGCAGTGTTTCCCATTAAATTAACAGACTGTGGGGATCCCATTACATAGTGAGTCGAAAATACTTCTTAGTATTTAGTATAAGAAGTACACTTCTTATAATGACATTGCTTCGTTAACGCATCTCTCACTCCCTCTCTTTAATGTTAGCTAGGTAACTATTTTACCTTCATTTCTTTTATGGCTCAAATGAATGCACTTGTCAAATTTGTGTTTGGATAATTTTTAAACTGCATTAATCTCCTTCTTGTTTACCAGATATTAATCTAGCCTCTTAATTTAGCTCTAAGTGCTCTAGATTGATACATTTAACTTTGAAATGTGCATGTTTTTGCTATCCCAGAAGTTAAAGGGAGCTGACTTGTCCTGGCTCATGCTGACAGCTCTGGTTCAGTTGTAGAAGCCCTAGAGAGCAGTATTGTAATGTTCTGTCTGCATGGGAGATATGTATCATGGAACTCCATTTTTCTATTTTAGTGGCTGTAAAAATGCTCTTGCGGCTAGAATAATGAATGAATAGATCCCCCCCTTTCCCCCCCAGTGTTGTTGTATTTTGATAAATGGTTTGTGTATATGTCAGGCCGATATGAATTAGTCTGTGTCTGAGTGGGTAGCTCCCTCCTAGGACAGAAGGACCCTGTATGAGAGCTCTCTGGCTCAAGCATTCAGATGCTCAGTATTCACTGGGTGTCTTTCCACACGGCTTCATGGTAGCTTGCTGCCAAGCAACACTGCACACGGAGCACCCAGACTCACAGAAGGCCTGTCTGCAGCAGAGACAGACTCTGCCTCATCCCACTGTCATGAACAGCCTATTGATTGACTTTGTTGTTGGGGCTCTGACGTTCTGTGTGTCAGAGAAGATTCATACAGACCGTATCCATCTTAGGGAGATGGCACCAGCAGCCGTCATCCTTCAAGACCTCCCTTACAGCCAATCATTATAGAGTTTATAAGTCCCACAATAAGCCTGCTTGCTCCCTCACGGAAATGCATGCAGAACACTGATCAATTTCTGTTGTTATTGTGTATTTGTTGACATGTGGTTGGGATTCTTGTCCAGGGGGGAGAATTGGAATCCCAGAAGCAGCCGAAATGTGAGATCGTTATGTGGCTTGTTGTACGTCAGGCGGTCTGAATTGATGCTGAGGAGAAGGGAAGAGGGAGGAGAGTCATCGATTTGCTCATGCACAGTCTAGCTCTAACTCCCTTTCCCACCAACTCTCTGGCCTAATGGACTTTTCTGTGCCTGAACATGCTGATGCAGTCCCCTGGTCAATCTGAATTTAACACCACTAATGTGGGAATCGAACAACCTTTTGAAGACTGAAGATTTCTGCAGGTGATTTGTAGTTCACGGAAATATTCCATCCAATGGTCATTGCTTTCCCTACGGGTTTGAATTTAATTTGCATAAGGCTGGCTTGGCTTAGCTGTGTCCTTCAACATAGATATATAGAGGACAGGGCGCGGTGGAGACAATCTGCTATGTTCTCTGAGGATTAATCAGCACATTAGAAGTTGGCTGAAAGGATCAAGTCTAGGCCTAATTGGTTGATGATAGAAAATAATGCCCATCCGTCCACTATCCTCCTCAAAAGACTTTGGTGGTCTAAAACCTATTGATCAAGTCATGATGTTAGTTGAGTTGGTGTGTGAGAAGGGGATTGACATAGGATCTGTGTTCCAGGCTTTAGGGTAAGGAGATCCATTTGTCCAGCATGTCAAGGTGACCTTTTACATTCATTCTCCGATAGGAAGATATCTAGTCTCAGAACAGATACGGCACTGTAAACACCCAGGCCCTGCAAGATAGAGTGACAAAGGCCTACTACTCATCCTGCATTATACTAAGACCAAGGACTCCTTCTGTGGATTGCTGAGGACAGGCTAAACATAGTAGTTTAGATTGCACTGGATTGTGCCCGGTCTGTGGGTCCACTAAAGAATCAGTGTTTTATGTTGTTATGGGATTGGTCTCTAATGACCTCACGGCATTGAAATGCAGTAGGCTTGGGGCTGTGTGAACCAGCTCAACTACTGTCACAATTGCTGTTCATTTTCTCTGTCTTGTAAGATAGTAGGCTTGACCTGATACGCAACTGTCAACGTTCAGGCAGGGCAAGATAACCCTATCAGTTTCTAATGTAGTGGACCAAATAGAAACATGGTTCCTAAATTTCCTGTTGGAATGACACCCACAATAAGCCTGCCTGTTTACTCAGTGCTTTAGAGACTGTGGCAATTGAAATGTCTGTTGGCTCCTGGGACATGAAATGGTTTCACTTCTATGTGGGGAACACAAACAAAAAACCTTCCTCTTTATCTGTTCCACTTTCTTCTTACGGTCTTTTCTTCTGGTCTGTCACTTTGCTATCATAGGGCCCTTTGAAATACTAAATTTTGCTCTACCGACACAGTTTTTGTTGTTGTTGTGACCTTGTTTTGAGCTATTTTATATATTTTTGTTTCAGTGACTTAGACACAGCTCTTCTGCTTCACTAATAACTGAACCATTCACATTGACTTTAAATTAATTTGACTAATTGAAAATTGTTATACTTTTTATTGAGTACACATTCAGGATCACCGTAATCAAAGTAGGGATGGACCAAATCCAGGATTCGGTTTCGGACGAATATTGGGCTTTTGGACGGGGTTCGGTTTCGACCGAATCCGAACCCTACGCTTGCGCTACGCTGGTCGACATAATGACGCCGCCGTTGATTACGGGAAGGTTTTTACATAGGTGGACCGTTCAATGCAGTAGGCTGAAAAAGTGTTGTTTGGCAGTACTTTCAGTCAAAAGAAGGGGGGCTACATGTTCCATTTGCAATGCCAATTTGTCTCATGGTGGCAAGGACTCTAAACAATACACAACATATCCGCTGATAAAACATTTGCGTATGAAACATCCGAAAGAAATTCAAGAAATCTAAAAGGTTAATATTTTTTATATTGATTGGATGTTGAGATAGGGTAAACATAGGCACATGGTATTTGTCAAAATCGTTTTTGCCACTTGTCTTCCTGGCATAACGTTGCCTATTCTTTTTTGTTAATAGACTGAAGATGGGAGTAGGATTCGGTTTCGGATTCAGATTTGGCCGAATCTTAACCAGTGGATTTGGTATTCGACCGAACCCCAAAAATCTAGATTCGGTGCATCCCTAAATCAAAGTATTTAAGTCTGGCATTTTCCCCCATGTTTGTCAGATTTTAAAATTCAATTACGTCTGCAGGGCTTCACATCGTACAAATCATGGAGCCCTTCTGTCTCTCTCCCTCTCATGGTTCCTCTGTCCCTGCCTGACCTCTGGTCCTCATCACTGTGTTCCAGGGGGGGAATCACTTCGACCAGTATGAAGATGGCCAGCTGGAGTTGGAACAGGCGTCCCTGGACAAGCCCATAGAATCGGTAAGGTTGCATCCCTCAACGTGCGTCCTTGGACCAACTCATCTTGACACCATATGTGAGACTGGATGACTGGCCCAGACAGGGTTAAAAAGCTACGCCTCTTGTTCTGTATTCACCCTGCTTATGTGATAGACATGGATCCCTTCACAACCCTGTCTAACCAGTAGTCACTTATGTCTCCTCCCCTAGTGGCTTAACAGGCCCCCTTTCCTTAAGACTTCTGCTTCCTGCTCCATTTCCCCTGTGTGGTAGTTTCAGTCATTTATTAGCTGGAAGGAGAGGATTTGCAAGAATGTTCACTTTATTCTTAGACATTAACTTTTGAATGCGTGCCTGTATCCCATTTAGCCATCCTTAAGATATTCAGGCCCTAGCTGAAAGAACAGTTGTGTATGTGTGGAGTGGATAAATCACTGTAGCCAAAGCCGGTGTGTTTCATTCCAGTTATGTGTTCTGGTGCAGTGCGAGTCCTTGAGTTGAGCCCCATACGGCCATCTTATCCTTGGTGGCCAAACACTTCCTGACAACTTGAGGAGTTCGAGCCAAGCCCCGCCCCCTCCTCCCGCCCCCACACACCTCCACACATACTGAAACACACAAAGATGTAAGCCCTTCTGTAACCCACCCCCCTAATAATAGAGAATCATAACCCTCTGACCCTTTGTCCACTAAAGCATGAAGACATTCACAGTGGGGCCTTTCAATCGATCAGATCCAGTCAAATACCATCAGAGCGGTTACCCGATTGGAATGTACTCACCTATAATTGCACCTCCTTTAACTGATCTGGTTGTTGAATGTCTCATATTGGATCTTTATGGGTCAAAATGACTGGACTGGAACCGAGATATGGTGCTTTATCCACTCCAGTGAGTGTGAGAACATGCTTGGTATCTATATTTATATATTTACATGTATATATGTGTATGTGTGTGTCAGAGAGTTATGTATGTGTGTTAGTATACTCTGTGTGTGTGTGTGTTGTGTGCATAGGACAGTGATCTTATTGTACACAACTTGGGGTGTTCGACATTTCTCTCCTGCAGCGAATTGGCCCCTATTAGCTAAGCAGCAATGACCCGGTTTGTATTTGCACGCTCTGCTTTTCTACTCCTACCTTAGGGTCTCCTTGTAACGCTTCTCTCTCTCTCTCTCTCTCTCTCTCTCTCTCTCTCTCTCTCTCTCTCTCTCTCTCTCTCTCTCTCTCTCTCTCTCTCTCTCTCTCTCCTCTCTCTCTCTCTCTACTC